>NC_141694.1:1146499908-1146948742 GCF_964263255.1 Lissotriton vulgaris | reverse complement strand
GTGTGTATGGCAAAAGAGAAGGGAGTATAAGGAGAAAGAGGGAGGAATGTGGAAAAAGGAGCGAATATAATTGCTAAATGCAGACAGATGCACAGTGTGATTCCAGACACAAAATATAAGAGGTTCCATGTTACCAAAACACATTTACTACTCTAGAAATGGTTAACTGACTGCACACATTCCATGTCTATAACTACTACATTTCAATGTACAACCCTGATTCATTTTACAAACACTTAACCAATTTGCTGCATTTTTTTGCCTACATTACATCCAAAAAGTGACATAATAGAATAACAAAAAGGCACAAGGGGCTTGTAAATGTGCCCCACAGTGTATGCAGCACTGTATGTATACTCACTGGGAAATTTTACATTTAGAACAGAAGTCTAATTCTAGATAAACAACACTATTATTTACTCTTGAAGGCCTAATATCACTGCACACACTACAGAAATATAATTATTGCGTTTTATTGTACAACCATAGTCATTTTAGAAATACAAAACAAAATAACCGTTTTTTCATTCTATATAAACTAGAAAAAAGGATAGCTTTATAACCACTTGTATATCTATAAACACAAAACATACAAAAATGCTTCTCTTAGAACAATTCCTAAATCCACAAAGACGCACAGTGTGATTCTAGACAAAAAATATAACACCTTGCATTTTACCAAAACACATTTACTAATCTATAAACAGTTAAATGACTGCACACATCCCATGTATATAACTACTACATTTCAGTGGTCAACCCTGACTCATTTTGCAAATACATAGGCAAATTGATGCATTTTTTGTGCCAACATTACATAAAAAACTGACACAATACAACAACAAATAGGCACAAGGTGCTGGAAATCTACCCCAGAGTATATGCAGCAGTGTATGTATACTTACTTGGAAATTTTACATTAAGAACAGAAGTCTAATTCTAGATAAACAACACTATTAATTACTCTTGAAGGGCTAATATCACTGCACACATTACAGAAATATAATTATTGCATTTTACTGTACAACCATTAGTCATTTTAGAAATACAAAAC
Organism: Lissotriton vulgaris; assembly: GCF_964263255.1. NCBI lineage: Eukaryota > Metazoa > Chordata > Amphibia > Caudata > Salamandridae > Lissotriton > Lissotriton vulgaris. The sequence goes on along the minus strand of NC_141694.1, from coordinate 1,146,947,688 downwards.
CAATAACCATTTTTTCATTCTATATAAACTAGAAAAAAGGATAGCTTTATAACCACTTGTATATCTATAAACACAAAACATACAAAAATGCTTCTCTTAGAACAATTCCTAAATCCACACAGACGCACAGTGTGATTCTAGACAAAAAATATAACACATTGCATTTTACCAAAACACATTTACTAATCTATACACAGTTAAATGACTGCACATATCCCATGTATATAACTACTACATTTCAGTGGTCAACCCTGACTCATTTTGCAAATACATAAGCAAATTGATGAATTTTTTGTGCCAACATTACGTAAAAAACTGACACAATACAACAACAAATAGGCACAAGGTGCTGGAAATCTACCCCAGAGTGTATGCAGCAGTGTATGTATACTTACTGGGAAATTTTACATTTAGAACAGAAGTCTAATTCTAGATAAACAACACTATTAATTACTCTTGAAGGGCTAATATCACTGCACAAATTACAGAAATATAATTATTGCATTTTACTGTACAACCATTAGTCATTTTAGAAATACAAAACCAATAACCAGTTTTTCATTCTATAAAAACTAAAAAAAGGATAGCTTTATAACTACTTGTGTATCTATAAACACAAAACATACAAAAATGCTTCTTTTAGAAAAATTCCTAAATCCACACAGAAGCTCAGTGTGATTCTAGACAAAAAATATTATACCTTGCATTTTACCAAAACACATTTACTAGCCTATAAACAGTTAAATGACTGCACACATCCCATGTATATAACTACTACATTTCAGTGGTCAACCCTGACTCATTTTGCAAATACATAAGCAAATTGATGCATTTTTGTGCCAACATTACATCAAAAAACTGACACAATACAACAACAAATAGGTACAAGGTGCTTGTAAATCTACCCCAGAGTGTATGCAGCAGTGTATGAATACTGACTGAAAAATTGTAGATTTAAAACACAAGTCTGATTCTACAGGAAAAAAAATGAATGCCTCTTGAAGGGCTAATATAAGTGCACACATTACAGAAATATAACTACTGCATTTTACTGTACAACTATGAGTCATTTTGCAAATACATAAACAATTTGCAGCCCAAAGATGCACAAGAGGTTTGTAAATATATCCCAGAGAATTTACAGTAGTGTATGTATACTGACTGGAAAATTGTAGACTTAAAACGCAAGCCTAATTCTAAACAACCAACACTATTAACTACTCTACAACTGAAAAAGTGACTGCACACATTCTACATTTTTTAGTACTACACTTTTTTGGACAATGCTTACTCACTAAACACATTAACTTACCAAATGGTTTCTCACAATACTTAACTAAATGCAGACAAACTCAGAATGTGATTCTACACACTTTAGAAGGATAATCACATTATTCTTATTAAAAAGAAAATGCACCACATACATTCCCTTACAAGTTATGAACTCACCTTTCAAACTGATTTGTACATTAGGAAGAATGACAATCACACAGTAGATATTCTTATACAGAATCTCTCTACTTCAGTGTTCGCAGCAAAACCAAGAAATGGCACATTTTCCCTCTCAATTTACACATATATACATATTAATAACAAATCAAATTGCTTCACACATTAATTCAAAACCAAACGCACATTTCTATTGGTTCAACATTTGAACCCTATCCAACTCACATAACTTTGAACCCTACCCCCAACACATCATGCAAAAGTCAACTGTCCACAGAGGTCAAAAGATCAGCACACTGTACAACACTCTTCTTCAACAAGTTTTGACTCTGCAAAAGGTACTTACTTATAAGTACCCAAAAAACAAAAAAGCTACTCTAAAAAGCAACCAACATCTAAATACATAAGCTTAATAGATATCTGTAAAACATATTTTTTTAATTCTTTTTTTTTCTTAGGTACGCGTTTGGGACAATTTATGAACCTCCCACGGGACGTCCTACTGTAAATTCACCGTAAAAAAAAAACCTTATCACTAATTTTTATTATCCCCAGGGGACCCTATCCCCCAGGGCTCAAATAAAACTTTGGGGACCTTCAGGGAACTCCAATGCCCCCAGGGTCCCAACTGGCTGCCCGCGTCCTTCGGCACCCGCATTGCTTTTCGTCAGAGAGAGCAACTTACATGCTGCTCCCCCTGACGAAAACCAATATGCTTTCCTATTTGAAAGAGAGAGCAGTTTTCCTGCTTTCTCTTCCAAATAGGAATGCAGTTTGCTATAGTAGGGTGGGAACCACGAGGCTCCCGCCCTACCATAGTAAACAGCAGTGTCCCGAAGGTAGGCCCCGGGACACTGCAGGAACCGGCCCTGGGGGTAGCGGCCCCCAGGGCCATCAAAGGCTCCAGGAGGGGGGCCGCCCTGCCCCCCTCCCATCTTTTGTAAAGCCCCATAGGGTGGTCCATCACAGACCCCCAATTTAAAGATTAGAGACGTGGGAAGTGGCGGTCCACGCGGCTGCAGGGGGCCGTGAGCAACCCCACATACATATCGTTAAAGCCCCGGGGGTGGCGGTCCCCGGGGCTGGGGGATCCCTCTGGGACCCACATTATAAATAAAAACATTTCCCCCGGGATTTGGCCCCCTCCAGGGGCTAATTAACAATAAAGCGGATTTCAGTTTATTTTTTATTTTTCATGGCGTACGCGTACCATACTAGTATACCATGATTTAAAAAAAAAGATTTTGACTTTGGGGATCACTGTAAAAACCCATGAGCAGCCCTAGAGAGTAAGGAAGACCTACAGTAAATAGAACATTTTTCCTGTCAATCTACACACTCAATCTACATACATATACAAATAAATACCAAATCACATTTATTCCCACATTAAAGCAAAACGAAACACACTTTTCTATTCCTTGAAATTTTTAAACTCTTTCCAACTGACAAAACCTTCAACCATACCCCCATCTGCTTTCTGCCTGTTACCATAGAAACACTTCAGGGGGAAAGTTAACTGAACACACAGGTGAAAAGTTCATCAAATAATGTTGCAAATCAAAACAGCAAGTGTGCTTTACTTGTCAATATACCAGCTTATCTTATGTAACGTTCTTTTCTATCAGTTTTTATTAACCAATACAAATCAGGCTTTTAAAAACAGAAACATGCACTCTAGGTTTCAGTGTAGAATGTTCTCAAACAACCAACCATTTCTTTTCTGTTTTCTTAAATTGCATGTTATCCACCATTTTAGAAAAATCTTACATTTCAAACTGCCACTTCATTTACAGAGACCATCTGAGTGCATCCATACCTCCCTTCAAGATGCTTAGAGTGTGGATTGTGGGACACAGCTATATTTTCTGGAGCCAAAGGTACGCAGAACAGAAAGGAATTCACAAAGACATAGGTTTACCAAATGTAGACATTAAATGGATTGGACAGAGAAGGTTAAAGTGGCAGCAATTGATGCACTTGGTGAAATCCTTTTTACATCTCCAGCACACTGACTTCATAATTGTGCACTGTGGTGGCAATGACCCAGGCACTTTGACTGGGGTAGGTCTGGAAATGCTTATGAAGGACACCTTTGTAGAGCTGATGTCACTTTTCCCCCAAACTGCCTTTGTGTATTCCAACATATGCCAAAGACAGAAATGGAACTGGTCCAATCATTTTGTCCACAGATTAAGAAAGCTCGGAAACATGTGAATAAATCTATTTCTGCTTTTCTCCGAGACTATAGAATGGGGTCCATTTATCACAACAATCTGCGTTTCAATATGTATGGCATCTATAGGAAAGATGGTGTACATTTTACAGATGAGGGAAACAAGGTCTTCCTCTTGAACTTTAGACTCTGCATCAGTACTTACTTGTGTAGGTACTAAAATCTCTCAATAAACACAAGGGCTCTTTTAGAGCCACCCAACATCTAAACATATAAACTTGATGAATATCTAAAAAATATTTTTCTTTTTCTTGCAAAGGTACGCGTACGGGACGACTTAGAAATCTCGCACTATACGTCTTATTATAATTTTACTGTAAATAAAATAGCCCCTACCACTCATTTTATTATCCCCGGGGACCTCATTCCCCGGGCGTCAAATAAAACATTGGGGCTCGTGGGGTGAGCCCCAACGCCCCGGCGGTCCCAGCCGGCTCCCCACGTCCTTCGGGAGCCGGCACTGCTTTTGGTCAGAGAGAGCAGCTTACATGCTGCTCTCCCTAACGAAAAGCAACCTACTTTCCTACTTGAAGGAGAGAGCAGGTTAACCTAAACTTAAATAGGAAAGCAGTTTGCTATGGTAGGGCGGGAACAGACTTTTTCTATCCAAGTGTTTTTTATTCCATTAAATCGGTGAAGTGGTGCAGCCTCAGACGCGTTTCGGGCACTGGCTGTGCCCTTGCTCACTGTATACTATATATGTATATATAGGTAGGTATATATATATATATATATATTCTTTCCACAAATCACCTCAATAAGAAATGATAGCCCGGACACATCTTCTGTGCATTAAATGATAGATTTAATGGCAATAGCAACGCATTTCGGCGATTAAGCCTTGATCACGCTTACAATCTCGCCAACAAACATCAGTTTTTAAATCTCAAAACAAGTGCAAACAAAATAGAAAAGAGACTGTTTTGCAGGTATACACAAGTTGGTGGTAACTGTGTCGGCCATCTTGGTATGTCAAACGTTTAAATAATAACACTCTGACAAATCCAGATGCAATTGTGTGGAACAAAATACAGTAAAGAAAAATGAATGTTTTAAGATGCACATCCAACATTTAACATTTCCGAGTACAGGGTACTCCCGACCTCATGCCCAAGTGGGCGATGCCACAATATCTCAACATATTGATGTTTCCAATAATGCCCCAGTGGGCTATTATAAACAATTGTCCATCGCCCTAATGTTCATTCCAAGGGAGTGCTAACAAAAGTCCTAGCCCCAGTGGGCTTTAATGAGGGGTGTTATGTTCCTTTCAACCGAAGAGTTCCTTCACACAAGGCCTACTCTGGATTTGTCAGAGTGTTATTATTTAAACGTTTGACATACCAAGATGGCCGACACAGTTACCACCAACTTGTGTATACCTGCAAAACAGTCTCTTTTCTATTTTGTTTGCACTTGTTTTGAGATTTAAAAACTGATGTTTGTTGGCGAGATTGTAAGCCTGATCAAGGCTTAATCGCCGAAACGCGTTGCTATTGCCATTAAATCTATCATTTAATGCACAGAAGATGTGTCCGGGCTATCATTTCTTATTGAGGTGATTTGTGGAAAGAATTTATCGGGACCGCTGGTGCCCAGCTCGGACCGCCCGCTGACAGTGCTTCTCCACTACCAGCACTCGTGGAAAGGATATATATATATATATATATATATATTACCTACTGGCTATCGCCAGTAGGTATATATAGTTAGGATTAATTCCCTATGGGATTTCTGAAAATTCTATGTCTAATAACTTTGGCGTTTGTGGACGGAATCGGCTGAAATTTTCAGGAAAATGGCACATTTTGTTTCTGAGCAGCCACTGAAAATTTGGTGGGGTTTCGTCAAGGGGGGGCTGAGAAAAAAGGGGGGTCCCAAAACGCGTTTTTTGCATTGAGTTTTCCATAGGGCGGTTGGACTCACTTTTAGCTCGAACGGCTGAATGGATTTGCACGAAACTTGGCAAAATTGTAGGGACTGTTAGCCCGATGTGCCTTTGCTAGGTCTCAATATATGTGCTTCAGTGGATTTTGAGAAATTAACGTTTAAATCAAGATATATATCTGTAACAGCGCTCCGGGCAGCGATCCGGTCCGCTTACTTTTCGCGTTTCGGAACTTTGCGTGCAGAAAGCTGATTGGCTCTCCGGTGTCTGTCAACATTCTAAACAGTCCGGAGCGGCCGCCATCTTGTCTCTCGGTAGGATCGAGAGAGAAGAAGAGGTGAAAAACGAAAGGGGAATTTAATGAAAGGGGGCAAGGTATCCCCCTCTTGACCCCCTAGGAATGTTGTTGGGGTTATTAAAGGGTCCCGTGGGGAAAAGAAAAAAAAAATGATTTTTCACGGTAGAAGCGCTTCACGGGCCGCGAACTGGGCCGCAAACTGGTAGCAAAACGGGAATTCGCCATTTTGTGCTTCGTTTTAATTGTTTAGAGATAAAAATTATCGCCGCACATCGGCCACAATGCATGAGTATCGTTGAAAAGTCAGCGATATTCATGTATTATCCAGCAAATGCTCTTAGCCGTGTTATCCACCTTCCATTGGATAACATGGTTAAAAACTGCTCTGTGCGTGAGCTTTTCTTTTTTTTTTTTTTTTTTTTTGCTGCGTGACGTTTGTTAACGTTCGATTCGATGGAAATCAGGAAGTATTGACCACCATTTTGTCACTGCGAGTAAATATTTTGTTATAAATGAATCCTTATTGAAAAACATTGTCTGCGCCATCTTGCCTTTTTGTCCAATGCCACAATTTTGTCGTGCACGGCAGCCATTTTAGATGCCTTGACCAGGCCCACTCTCTGCACGCCGCCGATCCTCAGCATGGCTTCCCACCCTCGCAAGCATCTCCCCCACGCACTGGTCATCCCCGCTCTGTCTCTCATGCATGGGCCATATACTTCCCCCCATCTGCGCTGCTCTTCTCTGAGAATCACACCCTGTGCCCTCCCGACACCTCTCTTTCACCCTATTCACTACCGCACCCTCTGACACTCCTCTTCCTCTGTGTCCGATTGTCCAGGCCGGACCTAGGCTATCACCTACCCCTGCGGATGTAGTTTATGGTCCCAGCTGTAGAGAATTCAGACATGCCAACCCTCCCGATTCAGGCGTGTGACTACTGATTTCAGTGCTAGTCTCCTGCCTCCCGATTTCTGCAAGCAAAAACTCGGGGGCATATTACCAACAACTAGCGATAATTTTTGTCTCTTATTTGTTTAGAGACAAAAATTATCGCCGCACATCGGCGATTTTTATCGCAGATAAACCTTGCTATTATCGCAGAAAAGTCAGCGATATTCATGTATTATCGAGCAAATGCTCTTAGCCATGTTATCCACCTCCCATTGGATAACATGGCTAAGAACTGCTCAGGGCAGGTGTTAGATTTTGGAGATATTCGCGCTTAGCGCGAATATCTCCAAAAGTTGGTAATAGGAGATAGCGATGTTAGGGACTGTTTCCAGTCGCTAACATCTTTGCACGCCCGCTTTGCATGTCATTAGTGATAAGTATCACTGACATGCAAAGCGGGGCCCAAGATGGTCGCTATCTCCTTTTAGCTGTCACTAACTGGTGTTAGCGACAGCTTGGTAATAGGGAGATATTTTTATCTCCGCTTTCTTGGCTTTTAAAGCCAAAAAAGCGGAGATAAACCCCCTTGATAATATGCCCCACGATTCCTTGGGGGTTTCAGCTGACAGGGCTTGGTATTGTGTTACATGGTAATTTTTCCAGGAAACGTCAGAGGGTCGATGCAGGGGTTCTAGAAGAGGTGATAAACCATTTAAGCCTCATGAACAAGCGCATGGTCTTTTAAAGATTTGTGAAGTACTCGGGGCGGCGGTGTGTGTGTGCCCTCTTTCAGGAGCGGGCGGGGGGGCACTGCCAGCAACTTGCCAGGTCAGGTAGTGTTCAACACGTGCATCACCCTTTCTCTGCCTGCTATTGCGCTCCATGCTTCGGAAAGGTAAGAAAAAGAACGTGCATTTGAGTTTGAAATGTCCGATCCTGCAGCAGCACACTTCCAAAGCCCACACATGACAATAACCCGATTCAAGGCCCCATTCACCCGTTTTTAAAAAAATAGATAACACTCCAACAAAGTAAGATTATAAAACTTTATTAACTATTAACTATAACGAACGGAACAAAAACTAAAAACATTTAAACATTTTTCAACACAAAAAGCAACAATGGTTAGAAGCTGTCTTTTGTGCGAATAGTCCCAAGGCAGCACAACGTGCAGAGTTCTGGACGGCACCCAGGTGATGTCGCCTGGGTGCCGCACTGGTTTTGGGATCCTACAATGCAGCACAGAAAAACAGCGTGGGGCGTCCCGGGTGGTGCGGGGGGAGGCCTCGTCAGTAGCGGTCTGTTGTGCGAATAGTCCCAAGGCAGCAGAACGCGTTGAGATGTTGATGGGACTGTGTCCAGTGTCACATGGCTGACACAACATGTACGACAGGCACCCAGGTGATGTCCAGTAAACTGCTGCACTGGTTTTGGTATCCTACAATGCTGCTCCGAAAATTGGCGTGCGGCGGCCCGGGGGTGGGGGAGGCGGCGTGAACGGGCCTCCCCAGGTGGCGGCCATCTAGCTGAGTTGCGCTCGCTTTTGCGGCTACAGCGTCTCGCTCACCATGTTGTTGAGTTGCTTCCACTCTTGCAGTGCAGCGATAGGCGGCTGCCACATGGCTCTTAAAATGGCGGACGGCTCCTCGGTTTTGGGCCTGGTCCACTGAAATGGCCCTGGGACACCTTGGAACTCGGACGCTTGCCTGCTAGGGCTTGGGCTCCATTCTCGAAAAGCGTCCCCTCAGCCGTGAAGATTCTACAAAAGTTTTGGGGGCCCCCGACTCCCGCAGGCTTCCGGTGGGGAGCGGCTGCCATGATTGCTCGCGGAATGACCACGACGGAGCCACGAGATGGTGGTGCTCTCATGCTGACGCCAGTTTCAGTCTGAATGATCCAGAAACAAGGTGGGGCTTTCATCGTTTGGGAAAAAAAAATGTTCTAAACCAATGAAAAGTGTTATTTTTAGGTCATATGACCAAGCCTTCCATCTTTAGGAAACCAAAAGTAAAATGAACCAATGAAAAGTTTTATAAACAAGTCACATGACCTGTTATGCGGCATAGGGCTACAAAAAGCGTAGAAAATCCGTTGGCACGTGAGGCGGCGTCAGTAGCGGACCGATGTGCGAATAGGCCGAAGGCAGCACAACGCGCCGAGATCCGGATGGCACCGAGGTGGTGTCCAGCAAATTGCCGCACTGGTGTGGCCATCCTACAATGCTGCGCCGAAAGACGGCGTGTCCAGCTGAGTTGCGGTCACTGTTGCGGTACAGTGACTCAAACGCGCCGAGATCCGGATGGCACCGAGGTGGTGTCCAGCAAATTGCCGCACTGGTGTGGCCATCCTACAATGCTGCGCCGAAAGACGGCGTGTCCAGCTGAATTGCGGTCACTGTTGCGGTACAGTGACTCGAACGCGCCGAGATCCGGATGGCACCGAGGTGGTGTCCAGCAAATTGCCGCACTGGTGTGGCCATCCTACAATGCTGCGCCGAAAGACGGCATGTCCAGCTGAGTTGCGGTCACTGTTGCGGTACAGTGACTCGAACGCGCCGAGATCCGGATGGCACCGAGGTGGTGTCCAGCAAATTGCCGCACTGGTGTGGCCATCCTACAATGCTGCGCCGAAAGACGGCGTGTCCAGCTGAATTGCGGTCACTGTTGCGGTACAGTGACTCGAACGCGCCGAGATCCGGATGGCACCGAGGTGGTGTCCAGCAAATTGCCGCACTGGTGTGGCCATCCTACAATGCTGCGCCGAAAGACGGCGTGTCCAGCTGAGTTGCGGTCACTGTTGCGGTACAGTGAGTCGAACGCGCCGAGATCTGGATGGCCCCGATGTTGTGTCCAGCAAGTTGCCGCACTGGTGTGGCCATCCTACAATGCTGTGCCGAAAGTCGGCGTGGGGTGCCCCGTTGGCTTATGAGGTGATGTCAGTAGTGGACCGATGTGTGAATAGGTCGGAACCAGCACAAGGCGCCAAGATCCGAACGGCAAGTCCTGGATGTTGAGTGCCTCAGTTGAGAGTTCTGAGCAGTGCTTGTAAGACTATCTGAAGTTTATTATAAGAATCAGAGTAAGTTGAAGACTGTCTGAAGCTTATTTGCACCTTTTGCAGCTTCACTATTGCCCAAGGTGGTGTTCAGCGGAACTTTTTTCCTTTTCCTTTCTGCTTCTTTTCCTACAATCCGTTTCATCTGAAGACACGACCAGGTCCCTGAATGTGTGTAGGGGGACGCTATTGAGGGAATGAAAATGGCGGCTTGTCCAGCTGAATTGCGGTCACTGTTGCGGTACAGTGAGTCGAACGCGCCGAGATCCAGGACCGATGTGTGAATAGGTCGGAACCAGCACAAGGCGCCAAGATTCGAATGGCAAGTCCTGGATGTTGAGTGCCTCAGTTGAGATTTCTGAGCAGTGCTTGTAAGATTGTCTGAAGCTTATTTGCATCTGCTGCAGCTTCACTATTGCCCTTGTGTGGCCAAAGGTCGCACATGACATAGGCGGCCGGCTCCCGAGGTCCGGCGGAACTTTTTGCCTTTTCCTTTCTGCTTCTTTTCCTACAATCCGTTTCATCTGAAGACACGACCAGGTCCCTGAATGTGTGCAGGGGGACGCTATTGATTGAATGAAAATGGCGGCTTGACACAAAGCTGACTCAAGCGTTACTGTTGATGCTATACAGACAAAAATTGGTTTTCAGTTTGTACATTCTTCATGTTTTTTTTTTCCATCCAAGTCTGATTAAGAGTTAGCCTGGGCGTAGTTCGCGTAGCCGCACTCCGCGAGCTACGCGAAGATGCACTTGCACTCCGCGAACTACGCATAGCTCCGCGAGCATGCGTAGTAGCTTGCTTGACCCGTTCGCGAGCCATTTTTCGTCTTCGGGAGCGCCGTGGAACTCTGGAACCTGCTCGACACCACATCTCCAGACGTCGCCTTCCTCACGGAAACATGGATGAATGCCTCCTCAGCGCCCGACATCGCCGTCGCCATCCCGGACGGATACAAGATCACCCGGAGAGACCGCGTCAACGAGACAGGAGGAGGCATCGCCATCGTCCACAAGAACACCATCCGCATCACGACCAATCAGACGACACCCTCACAGCCGCTTAACATCTTCACTTCCAGATACACACCGACCCCAAGGCCACACTCAGAGGCACCCTCATCTACAGACCCCCAGGACCTCGCACACAATTCAGCGAAGACATCGCAGACTTCATCAGCCCGCATGCCCTCGCCTCCGCTGACTACATCCTCCTAAGGGACCTCAACTTCCACCTGGAGAACAACAACGACAACACCACCACCACCCTGCTGGACAACCTCGCCAACCTCGGACTCATGCAACTGGTGAACACCCCCACCCACTACGCCGGACACACGCTTGACCCAGTCTTCTCCTCCAGCAAGTACATCTCCTTCAGCCACTCCACCGGACTCCACTGGACAGACCACAGCTGCGTCCACTTCAGCTTCAGAAAGACCACGACTCACCCGCAACAGGTTCCCTGCAGGAACTGGAACAAGATCACCACCGACCAGCTCACCACTTCACTGAGCCAGAACCCTCCCGCCAGCTCAACGGACCCCAACCAAGCAGCCAACAACCTCACACAGTGGATCACCAATTGCGCTCGCCCAACCAGCCTTGACCACTCGCAGTCCGGCTCCCGCGCCAACTACAGCACCGAGACCGCCCTCATCGCAGCCACTGACGACATCCGAGCCCTGCTCGACAACTGGGAAACAGCGTCCCTCATCCTCCTGGACCTCTCCGCAGCATTCGATACGGTCTGCCACCGCACCCTAGTGCAGCGCCTCAGCAACATCGGAATCCAAGAGAAGGCACTGGAGTGGATCATCTCATTCCTCACCGGAAGAACCCAGAGAGTCCGCCTCCCCCCGTACAGATCCAAGGCCACCGAAGTCATAAGCGACGTACCACAAGGATCATCACTCAGCCCCACCCTCTTCAATGTCTACATGAGCCCCCTCGCAGCCATCGTACGCCAACACAACCTCAACATCATCTCCTACGCCAACGACACCCAACTGATCCTCTTCCTCATCAACGACCCAGGAACCGCCAGAACCAACCTACACGAAGGGATGAAAGACGTAGTCGAGTGGATGAGGAACAGCCGCCTGAAACTGAACTCAGACAAGACGGAAGTCCTCATCCTTGGATCATCACCCTCCGCCTGGGATGACTCCTGGTGGCCCCCTGCCCTGGGCAGCGCACCCAAACCAACGGACCACGCACGCAACCTGGGCTTCATCCTGGACTCCTCCCTCTCGATGACCAGACAAGTCAACGCCGTCTCATCATCATGCTTCAACATCCTACGCATGCTCCGAAAGATCTTCCGATGGCTCGCCACCGAAACCAGGAAGACGGTCACACAGGCACTCGTCACCAGCCAACTGGACTACGGAAACACCCACTATACCGGAACCACAGCCAAACTCCAGAAAAGACTCTAACACATCCAGAACGCCTCCGCACGACTCATCTTGGACATCCCCCGATACAGCCACATCTCTGGACACCTGAGAGACCTTCACTGGCTCCCCGTCAGCAAGAGAATCACGTTCCAACTCCTCACCCACACACACAAGGCCCTCCACGACCTGGGCCCCAGGTACCTCAACAACCGCCTGACCTTCTACACTCCCACCCGCCAGCTACGATTGAACAGCCACGCCCTCGCCACCGTGCCACGCATCCGAAGATCCACCATGGGAGGAAGATCCTTCTCCTACCTGGCAGCCAAGACTTGGAACTCCCTCCCCATCCACCTCCGCCTGACCCAAGACCACCTCTGCTTCAGGAAGCAACTCAAGACATGGCTGTTCGAGCAGTAGTGGACCCCCCTCCCCCAAGCGCCTTGAGACCCTCTGGGTGAGTAGCGCGCTATACAAATATCCTGATTGATTGATTGATTGATTGCCTGCATGCTCGGGATGTGTAGCGCGCGAAGTTACCCATGAGGTTTGTCCCGCCCGCTTGCGTCCCCTTATTTCCGGTCACTACTAATGTGTTCGCGAGTTATTCTGTAACAGATTGCAGTTTCTGCATGTTCGGCAACTCGATCTTCCCGACAAGCATCCTCGCGCACGCGAAAATGCTATTGAGCGCGCGAGAACTACGCTACGCAGCAGTTTGCGGAGTATTCGACAACTTCGCGTTCTCCGCGGAGCGCGGAGTTGCCGAAACTCCGTAAACTCCGCGAACGGAGCGTAGTTCTTCGCCCAGGGCTAATTAAGAGTTTGTAGAAAAATGGCTTCAGATTTTCCACATACTACTCTTCAACATTCTTCCTAAATGTAACAATGTGAAACTCACTAGGAGAACGGCTGTTTCTATTTCCTTTCAAAATGCTGCCAACAATATTTTCTGAATGGAAGACACCATCTTGTAGCATAAAGGGCCGAAAGGGGTTCTGGTCTGGCCGATGGTTGGTGGAGACATTTTGACTATATCTTGGACCTGCCCGGCCTCGCCCAAAATGGCGCCGGTATAAATGGGACTCGTAACTCCTTGCCCGCAAATGTATATCTAGAAAATGTTATTGTAAGTGGCCCTGTCCTATTTTAATTACAAAATGTATGTCCACCGATTCCGCAACTGTTAGACACCTTAGTTCTTGCAACCTAATGGCCCGCTCGTTACGTTCCTCTACAGTGTAAATGTCTCCTCATCATATACGATTTCAGTTTGCTCCGTGGCCGGCCCACGTGGTTATAGGCCCGTATTTGTATACTGACATTTTCACAATAAAGGTTTTTAAAACAAAACACGGTAGTAGTATTTACATTGGTAAAGTTTTTACTTTTAGTCACTGTTTTCGAATCAGTAAAAGGCAAGTGAAATAAAGCAGTCCAATTACATGACGGATAAAAGGTATAATATGTAGGAACGCAGTAAAGATAAATGGTCAAGGGCAGTTGTGTTTTTCATGTCTGCAACATAAAGTGATCGATAAGAATCTGATAATCAGGCGTATCGGCGACTAAGACAGCAGGCCGAATCTCTTTTACTCAACGGTTCCGTCATGGAAGGAAGAAACGCCCTTTTTCTCGAAAAAGGAATATATTTTACTTGCAAGACAGTTGTAAATTTTCCGGGAAAGTACATTAGCCTGGAATATTATAACATATGTTTGAAAAAAAAATATTCGAAAACAATAAAAAGCGTAATTTTTAGGTCATATGACCAAGCTTTTCATCATTAAATTAACAAAAGTAAAATGAACCAATGAAAAGTTTTATTAACAAGTCACATGACCTGTTATGCTTACGTTACGCGCTGCGCGCTGCGCCTCGGATCACTTCCGGGTGCGCTAACGCGGCGTGTCATATAACGCATTACGCGACAACGTAGGTCAAGAATATAGTCAAAATGTCGCCACCAACCAGCGTTCAGAACACAACCCCTTTCAGCAGTCCAAAAAGTTCTGTTAAATGACAACAGAGGGGACAGGCAACAAGAACCATCAGTCAAAGAGGGGAGGGCAAGTTCTTCTCTTCCGGGTCATGTTGGGGCGCTACCGGAACTGATCGAATTGGTAGTCTACAGTGTTTCTGGATGTTTCAGACTAAAGCTGGCGTCAGCATGAGACCACTACCATCTCGTAGCTCCGTCGTGGCCATTCCACGAGCAATCATGGCAGCCGCTCCCCACCAGAAGCCTGCGGGAGTCGGAGGCCCCCAAGACTTTTGTAGAATCTTCACGGCTGAGGGGACGCTTTTCGAGAATGGGACCCAAGCCCTATCAGGGAAGCGTCCGAGTTCCAATGTGTCCCAGGGCCATTTTAGTGGACCAGGCCCAAAACCGAAGAGCCGGCCGCCATTTTGAGAGCCATGTGGCAGCCGCCTATCGCTGCACCGCAAGAGCGGGAGCAACTCAACTACATGGTGAGCGAGACGCTGTAGTCGCAAGAGCGGGCGGTAAACAGCTGAATGGCGGAAGAGGTACAGTGTAGCAAAAGCGGGCGGAATGGCAACTAAAACGGTAAAGGGGCGCCCCACTACAGCTTGTCTTCAGGTGAAACGGATTGTGGGACAAGGTCCAGAATTGAAGAGTCATCAAAAGGCAAAAAGTTCCGCCGGACCCCGGGAGCCGGCCGCCTATGTCGGGGGCGATCTCAGGCTACACCAGTGCTATAAGACTTGGGGAGGGTGTCGGAGCCAAGCGTCTTATCCGAGTCCATGGCCATCACACCGCCCCTCAGGGGCCTCCGTCAAGCTGTTTAGGAAGGTAACATATCACATTGTTTTCTAATGCAGTCAGGTCCACAAACGACACTCACTTACTTTGAGAATAGTGAAGCTGCAGTAGGTGGAAATAAGCTTCAGACAGTGTTACAAGCACTGCTCAGAACTCTTAACTATGGCACCCAACATCCAGAACTTATGCTATTTGAGAATGGCAGTGACATCGAAGCAACTCAGGGACCAAAACCATTAACGTACTTTCACGTATGAAAATCTTACTTGGGGAGGGGGCAGGAGCGAAGCGCCCCCTCCCAGTCAGCGCCACCACACCGTATGTTGAAAATTTGAAGCCATCGTTCTACAAAGTCAACCAAACTTGGATTGAAAAATCTAGAAAAATGTACAAACTGAAAACCAGTTTTGGTCTGCTTAGCATCAGTAGCAAAGCTTGAGTCAGCTTTGTGTCAAGCCGCCATTTTGATTCAACAAAGCACAGGCATTGAAAAAGGCTCAAACTCAGAACTCTGAACTATGGCACCCAACATCCAGGAGCTTGCCATCCGGATCTTGGAGCCTTGTGCTGCTTTCGATCTATTCACACATCGGTCCACTACTGACATCATCTTATAAACCAACGTTATGTAAATAGTTTTTTAATAAAATGTTTTACCCTGTTTCTTTGCTGGTGTGTTGTCTATATTTTTAATATTTGCATAGGGTTTGTCATTATTTTGTGCGGGATGGGTGATGGAGCCGAGCTGTCTTGCAGCCCTCATGGTGTGGAGCTCAGTTCATCTCACTATTTTCGTATTTCTCATGAAGGGTTGTTCCTAATATTTCTATTTTAGTGAGGTCAAAAAGAGATCCAATTAGTGGCCTACTGATTTTGCTCGATTACTTTTATTTTTTTACACGATTTTTCACTATCTGCAAAGACTAAACAGAGTATTGCGACTTTGTGCTTGTTTGTAAATAGAGAATGATCCAAAGAGAACCAATTCTAAAACAGTAAATGCTTGGACAACAATCAATCAAATGGAGAGACAAGCAGGCACGACGGATTACAACGGGGGCAAAGGCTTGCGTTAACTACCGTTCACTATCTGCAAAGAGAGAGTACTACTAAGACAAAAGAGGGGAGGGGGGGGTGCAGCGTTCAAAGCACATCAGCGTGCATAAATACGAAAATGTTTTTATCTATCACGTACTTGACATTTTAAAGCTTTTCATATTTGCTATTAAAAAACCAATGAAATTCACAGAAAAAACCATAGGTTATAGTGGATATATAGTTAGGAATTTGCATTTACAAAACCTTGAAAATTCAATGAAAAAACCATTGGTTTTAGGCCATATATAGTTAGGGATTTGCATTTACAAAACCTTATTTTACTCGCATAAAACCATTGAAATTCCATATATAGTTATAAGCGCTAACTATATATCGCGCACCCGCAATCCACTGCTGATGATGTCACATATTACATCATTCATGACATGGTTAGTGACATCACTGATGACATCACTGATGACATCTCAAATGACATCACTGATGACATCACTGAAAACATCTCATTTGACATGACTGATAACATCACTGATGATATCATTCATGTGATAATACGATGAACCTCTTCAGACTCTAATATAACCTTAGATACAATCAGTGTAAACAGACACTCACAGACTGTCACTCATCCATGGAGTTACTCACACACCTAGTCAGTCATGCAAAGAATCAATCACACCTCCATTTCCTCAACTATACAGTTATACAAACTTTACTTATTCAAACATATACTAACACATATTTACTCTATTATACAATCCCTGATACAAGTTCACAATGATCCATACAGCCACTCACACATTCACTGGCTCTTATGCACAGTTATTTATATATGTGAACTCTCACATGTACTGTGTTTTACATATGTACTTACTTTGACATGTAGCACTGAGATATCAATTCACTCACCAATGCACTCATGCACACAGTCAACCGCCCATACAGCTGTTTCCACATGCACTTTTGAAACCATACATCTAGTGAATCAACTGCTCACACATCTATGCACAGAGTCATACACCTCCCAGCCACCCACACACACACTCAGTATCCCATACAAATACTTGGGCAACCAATCAATAACCCATATAGTTACTCATATAGCTACTTATCAACACATGCAACAGTTTACAGAACAACAGACATAATGATGCACAAATTAAGACAGTTTAGTCACTAACCCATGCACTCAGTGAGACACATTTAATCACTCACTCATACAGTCAGTCATGCACCTACTAAATCCTTCATCCAGACACTTATATATCCACTCATTCTTCAATA
Source organism: Lissotriton vulgaris (assembly GCF_964263255.1). Taxonomy (NCBI): domain Eukaryota; kingdom Metazoa; phylum Chordata; class Amphibia; order Caudata; family Salamandridae; genus Lissotriton; species Lissotriton vulgaris. The sequence continues at coordinate 1,146,930,342 of NC_141694.1, read as the reverse complement.
TGTAAGAGATATTTTAACTTTACAGAAACATACAGTCACTGGATGTTGTCATCAGTGATGTCATCAGTGATGTCATTTGAGATGTCATCAGTGATGTCATCAGTGATGTCACTAACCATGTCATGAATGATGTAATATGTGACATCATCAGCAGTGGATTGCGGGTGCGCGATATATAGTTAGCGCTTATAACTATATATGGAATTTCAATGGTTTTATGCGAGTAAAATAAGGTTTTGTAAATGCAAATCCCTAACTATATATGGCCTAAAACCAATGGTTTTTTCATTGAATTTTCAAGGTTTTGTAAATGCAAATTCCTAACTATATATCCACTATAACCTATGGTTTTTTCTGTGAATATATATATATATATATATATATATATATATATATATATTAATATATATAAATATATATATATATATATATATATATATATATATATATTCACTGAAAAAAACATAGGTTATAGACCATATATAGTTAGGGATTAGCATTTAAAAAACCTTATTTTATTTGCACAAAACTATTGAAATTCCATATATAGTTAGTTGCACTAACTATATATCGCGGACCCGCAATCCACTGCTAATGATGTCACATATTACATCATTCATGACATGGTCAGTGACATCACTGATGACATCACTGATGACATCTCAAATGACATCACTGATGACATCACTGATGACATCACTGATGACAACACCCAGTGACTGTATGTTTCTGTAAAGTTAAAATATGTCTTACATATTGAAGAATGAGTGGATGTATAAGTGTCTGGATGAAGGATTTAGTAGGTGCATGACTGACTGTATGAGAGAATGATTAAATGTGTCTCACTGAGTGTATGGGTTAGTGATTAAAGTGTCTTAATTTGGCAATCATTATTTATGTTGTTCTGTAAACTGCTGCATGTTTAAATCAGTAGCTATATCAGTAACTATATGGGTTATTGAATGGTTGCCCAAGTATTTGTATGGGAGACTGAGTATGTGTGTGGGTGGCTGGGAGGTGTATAACTCTGTGCATAGATGTGTGAGCAGTTGATTCCCTTGGTGTATGGGTTCAAAAGTGCATGTAGAAACAGCTGTATGGACAGTTGACTGTGTGTATGAGTATATTGGTGAGTGAATGGATATCTCAGTGCTACATGTCAAAGTAAGTACATATGTAAAACACACTCCATGTGAGAGTTGACATATATAAATAACTGAACATAAGAGCCAGTGAATGTGTGAGTGGCTGTATGAATCATTGTGAACTTGTATCAAGGATTGTATAAGAGAGTAAATATGTGTTACTATATGTTTGAATAAGTAAGGTGTGTATAACTGTATAGTTGAGGAAATGGAGATGTGATTGATTCTTTCCATGACTGACTAGGTGTGTGAGTAACTCCATGGATGTGTGACAGTCTGTGAGTGCCTGTTTACACTGAGTGTATCTAAGGTTATATTAGAGTCTGAAGATGTATTATCACATAAATGATATCATCAGTGATGTAATCAGTAATGTCAAATGAGATGTCAGTGATGTCATCAGTGATGTCATTTGAGATGTCATCAGTGATGTCATCAGTGATGTCATTTGCGATGTCATCAGTGATGTCATCAGTGATGTCACTGACCATGTCATGAATGATGTAATATGTGACATCATTTGCAGTGGATTGCGGGTCCGCGATATATAGTTAGTGCAACTAACTATATATGGAATTTCAATGGTTTTGTGCAAATAAAATAAGGTTTTTTAAATGCTAATCCCTAACTATATATGGTCTATAACCTATGGTTTTTTCAGTGAATTTTCAAGGTTTTGTAAATGCAAATTCCTAACTATATATGGTCTATAACCTATGGTTTTTTCTGTGAATTTCATTGGTTTTTTAAAAGCTAATATCTATAGCTGTAAAATATATTCTTTATTAAGTGACGTATCACGTAGCCCGTGAGACGCCTCATGATGCATCGCATAACCGTGACGTATCGTCTCTGCAGCGCAAACCAAACCCAAAACGTAAGCGCGCCAGAACACGCTTAAAGATATATATATATTTTTTTAACCTTAATTAGACAAAATCCACACGTGCACATATCACAAACGTTCAAAAAACACAATATGTCGGACTCCCGTTACGCTGCCGGTTAGCTGCCCGGTTAACGTACCAGGAAGCACCTTTACCGCGAAAAATCACAAATTTTTTTTCTTTTGCCCCGCAGGGAACTTTAATAGCCCCCTCATCAATCCTAGGGGTTCAGGAGGGGTCTGCCTTACCCCTTTCATTCATTTACACCTTTTTTTTTCCACCTCTTGTCTCTCGATCCCACAGAGAGACAAGATGGCGTCCGCTCCAGACTGTTTACAATGATAACAGCCAATCAGCTTCTCCTCAGACTCCTGTTACACTGCCGGTTAGCTTCCCGGTTAGCTGCCCGGTTAGCTGCCCGGTTCGCGTACCAAGACGCGTCTCTACGGCGAAAAAATCGTTTTTTTTTTTTTTGTTTTTTTTGGCCCCGCGTGGCTTTATAATATCCCCCTCATCAATCCTATGGGGTCAGAAGGGGTCTACCTTGCCCTCTTTCCTTCATTTCCCTCTTTGTTTTGGTCTCCTCTTGTCTCTCGATCCTACCGAGAGACAAGATGGCGGCCGCTCCGGACTGTTTACAATGTTGACAGCCAATCAGCTACTCCTCAGACTCCCGTTACACTGCCGGTTAGCTTCCCGGTTAGCTGCCCGGTTCGCGTACCAAGACGCATCTCTACGGCGAAAAAATCAGAATTTTTTTTTTTTGGGGCCCCGCGTAGCTCTATAATATCCCCCTCATCAATCCTAGGGGGTCAGAAGGGGTCTACCTTGCCCCCTTTCCTTCATTTCCCCCTTTGTTTTGGCCTCCTCTTGTCTCTCGATCCTACCGAGAGACAAGATGGCAGCCGCTCCGGACTGTTTAGAATGTTGACAGACACCGGAGAGCCAATCAGCTTCGCTTCGCAAAGTTCCGATACGCGAAAAGTTCGCGAACCGGAGCGCTACCCGGAGCGCTGTTACAGATATATATCTTGTTTTAAACGTTAATTTCTCAAAATCCACTGAAGCACATATATTGAGACCTAGCAAAGGCACATCAGGCTAACAGTCCCTACAATTTTGCCAAGTTTCGTGGAAATCCATTCAGCCGTTCGGGCTAAAAGTGAGGCCAACCGCCCTATGGAAATTAACATGGGAAAAACGCATTTTGGGACCCCCCTTTTTTCTCGGCCCCCCCTTGACGAACCCCCCCAAATTTCCAGGACCTGCTCAGAAACAAAATGTGCCATTTTCCTGAAAATTTCTGCCAATTCCGTCCACAAACGCCAAAGTTATTAGGCATAGAATTTTCAAACGTTCCATAGAGAAAAAATCCTAACTATATATACCTACTGGCTATCGCCAGTAGGTAATATATATTTATATATATATATATATATATATATATATATATATATATATATATACATTCATATATATATATATATATATATACATACAAAAGAAAAGTCTCCAAACAGAGGAGCCCCCGACCCTTCAGGGTGGCCTCAGGGAACAGTGAGCATGAAGCAGCTCACAAACACGCGTCGTGACCAAACAAAATTGCGAGGCCCATCTTGGTGATACAAGCTTTTATTTCAAAGGCAGTGGCACTTAATCTTCTGTCACCTTACGCGTTTCGGCTGTCACCTTGCTCACAGGTATGAAGTTTTATGCAAAGTGCGTCGTGCTTGCTTTTTAAAGTGTAATGTCACATGACCATGTTTCCGGACTAATAGCCTCATAATGCATTGTACTGCGTAAGTTAATTTACAGATGGAATTACAATTGATCCCCACTCTGCATTTTATTATCGCATTTCTTTCATAGTACCGGCATTATTTTAGTGGAAATGAGATGAAAGTCCTGCAGGCATGTGTTCTTTTCAATGTTGTGCATGTGTTCTTGTTCAGCATAGGTCTCTGAAACAGCATGTATCTCCAAGCGGTCAGACCACGGGATGTTCTCCCAGCCGACTCCCTTCCACACAGTCAGCTCTTTTTGCACTTGTGGCTTTTCCTAAGTAGGCAGGGCGACTGCAGTGTGTCATGTTCCTGATTAAGATGCAAAACAAAAGTCTCCAAACAGGGGAGCCCCCGACCCTTCAGGGTGGCCTCACAGAACAGAGAGCATGGAGCAGCTCACAAACACTCTTCATGACCAAACAAAATTGCGAGGTCCTTCTAGGTGATACAAGCTTTTATTTCAAAGGCAGCAGCACTTAATCTTCTGTCACCTTACGCATTTCGGCTGTCGCCTTGCTCACAGGTATGAAGTTTTATGCAAAGCGCGACGTGCTTCCTTTTTTTTTTTCAAAGGAGTTTTTATTACGTTTTTTTTAACAAAGACCCATGGCACAATCCGCCCATCATCCCTCGCAGGGGAAATCTGGTCATCAGTCAAAGCAATCAAACATAAAAAGGAGGAACCCCAAAGCATAGATCAACGTACACCGAATCCCAATTCGCAGCTCAAATTGAGGGATACAGCTTCTAAAATGTATGGGTCACGTTAGCCAGACGCTTCCTCTGCAAGAGTCAGTGCTCCTTACGGGTCCGTCCTTGGGCTTAGTCCAGTGTGCGTGAATACAGAGGGATTTTCCCCTGGGGTCAAAGAAAAAGTCAGAGGTGGAAAGCGTACCAAGAGGTAAAATATTTAAACAGAACTCCCCCATCCCTCCAAACCCTCCCCCCTCCCCCCTTGGTGGTGTCTGTATCCTGACCTAGTGTCGCCAATGTGGAGCCTACTTAGAGCTGGAAAAGATGTAGGGCCCGAACTGCAGGGGGACATACTGCTGATGGCAACCCCAGGGAGAGAAAGGAAACCAACGGCCCCACCTAAATTTAAAGTTCTTAAATTCTTACCAAAAAATGTCCGACATACGTTCCAGGCTGAGCTACCTCCAGAGCCGGGAGTGCCACAGTGACATTGCTGGCATCTCTCTCTTCTTCCACGCCACCGCTATAGTGATCTTGGCTGCCCCTATGCACAGCCACAGGATTCTCTTGTCCGCCCTAGTTTGATGTTCTAACATAGGATCACAGACGCCCAGAAGTGTTTCAGCCATGGATGTCGGGATAGGATACCCCAATATGTCTTTCACCTGAGCTAAGATTTCTTCCCAAAAAGGCCTGATAGATGGGCAATCCCACCAAATGTGCTGGAAGTCTCCAAGCAGTCCGCACCCTCGCCAGCACCTATCCGATGTACTTGGGAAGATTCGAGCTAGCTTGGATGGATATAAGTACCAGTCCATCATTGTTTTCAAGTGTGCCTCTCGTGGGTCTGTGGATTGATTACATTTAAACATGTTGGACCACAAATGGGTCCATTCTTCATCAGAAATGTCTCGCTGAGCCAGCCCTTCCCACATGGCCATGTACCTCGGTCGGGGATAAAAGTGCTGTGGACAGTAGGAGTTTGTATAGAGATGAAATTGCTCCCTTCATGGATGAAGATTTAACAAGGAAGGACTCAAACTTAGTGAGGAAACGGGTGGCCGCCTCTCGAACCTGGGGACCGAGGGCCCAGTGCAACAATTGGGCGTGGTGATAGTGCTCAGAGTCCCCAACCCCATAATCTCTTTTACAATTGTCAAATGCAAGGGGGTCATAATTGTGGAACAAATGGGTCAGCGCCAGGCAGGCCCCCTCCCTTCAGGCATCAAAGGGTCCCTCTTGGAGCGCTGGAGGAAATGCTGAATTGAAGTGTATGGGTGTAAAGGGCAAAGGGAAGGAAGACCAACCCTCCGTCGTCGCCACCGAATCCCAGACTTTTAGGGTGGTACGAGTAGGGGTGCTAAGATAGGCATTTTTGGGTCTGTCTAGTCTCGTGAGCCAGATTAGGGCCCGATCATTCTCCCTGCTACGCTGCGGTCCATATGAAGCCAGTGTTTCTCAGACTCTTTCTGTGACCATTCAACTAAGATCCTGAGTTGTGCCGCCTTATATTAGAGTTGAATGTCAGGGAGACCTGCTACCCCTCCCGCTGAGGGCAACGGAGCATAAAGAAGAAGAAACATGCACGCCCCCCCTGCCAGATAAAGCGTAGGATCATTGCTTTCACACGCCTAAAGAAGTCCTTTTCTAAATCTATGGGAAGTGACTGGAATAAATACAGCAATTTAGGAAGAAGGGTCATCTTTATGGTGTGGATACGACCTAGCCAGGAGAGAAAGAGCGGCTTCCACATTGTCAGCTCTGCCTGAATGCGAGCCATAGTAGGGGGTAAGTTGGCCGCGTATAGCTTCTCCACCGTCGGCGTCAATTGCACGCCCAGATATTGAATGGAAGAGGGTTCCTATGCTAGAGGCGTAAGCAATTTAAGGTGAAAGGCCTCCGTTTGAGAGATGGTGAGATTGAGTATATAAGATTTATCTAAATTAATCTTAAAGCCTGCTGCCTTTTCAAAGCGATCTAGCTCCTTCTGGAGGTGCGGGAGAGATACCGTCGGGTTGGAAAGGGACAAGAGGACGTCGTCCACAAAAAGGGAGATCTTATGGGATTCTCCTGTGAAGGGGAGACCTTCAATCCCTGGGTGCCCCCTGACAGCTATGGGTAATGGTTCTATACTGAGGGCAAACAACAGAGGGGACAAGGGGCATCCCTGTCTAGTTCCCCTGGAGTGGATGAAGGGGGAGGACTGAACACCAATAACCAAGACCTTAGACCGTGGGTGCCTATAGTTGGCCTGGAGCATAATTATGAATTAAGGGGAAAAGCCAAACGCCGAGAGTGTAGCGAGAAGAAACTTCAAATCGACGCGGTCAAATGCCTTTTCGGCATCTAGCCCGACCAAGACTGCAGGTATCTTAAATTTGTTGGCCTTCTCAAATAAGTGGACAATGTGGCGGGTGTTGTCGTTTGTTTGGTGCCCCGCAATGAAGCCAGATTGATCTGGATGGATAAGAAGCGGCATGAGAACATTCAGTCTCTTAGCCAGAATAGAAGAGTACAGCTTTGTGTTCATGTTTAAGAGGGCGATGGGCCGAGAGTAGGCACACCGCGTGGGATCTTTCCCTGTCTTGGGAATCACTGAGATCACTGCTTCGGCCAAGGAGTCAGTTGTGTTCCCGTCTGCGGCCATTCGATTAAAAAGCCAAACTAAGTGGGGACCGATATCGGCTGAGAATGTTTTTTTAAAAATTGCGGTATAACCGTCAGTGCCCGGCGCTTTGTGGGGTTTTAGCGCCTTGATAGCCGAGAGCACCTTGTCAAGAGTGATCGGAGCTATAAACTCTTCATTCCAAGCAGGAGAGACCTGTGGGATGGGCAGATCCCTAAGGAAGTCCTGTTGTTTGTCAGCGTCCAGCGCGTCAGCCGAGTATAGGGTTTTGTAAAACTCCTCAAAGAGGTCTGCCTTGTCCTCGTCTCTATGAACAATCACTCCCGAGGGATCTTGAATAACCCCTATATACTCCCGATCCCTTTTATCTTTCTGGGCCTCGCGAGATGTTTCCCTATTTTATTGCCTTGAGTATAGGACAGATTGCACAACTTGAGAAGAGTGAATTCTGATCTATTGCTATAAATAGCTCGAAGTGTGACCCTGATCACCATGAGTTTGCGTAGTGTCTGTCTGGTGGGTGTACGTTTGTGGGTTTGTTCAACAGCCGCTAGTTCCTCCTTTAAGAGTTTCCTGTCCTTTGCCCGTTGTCTATTCAGGGCTGAATTGAGCACTATACACTTGCCCCGCATCACAGCCTTAAAGGAGTCCCACGTGATATACTCAGAGGTTTCCTCCGGTCTATTAAGAGTGAAAAATTCCTTGATAGTCTCCCGTATTTGGGTACACAATACCTTATCCCTCGCCAAGGACGCCGGGAAATACCACCGAGCAGGCGATGGGGCATTGCCCAACCAGGAAAGACATACTGAGTATAGACCATGATCAGAAACCGATATGGGGAATATCTTGGCTTCCTTGAGATTGCCCTGTAAGGACTGGCTGGCGAAAATGTAGTCTAGCCGGGAATAAGAGTGGTGGACGTGGGAAAAGAAGGAGTAATCCCTGGTGTGTGGATATAGAGCGCGCCATGTGTCCAAAAGGCCCATGTCTTGAATATGCCTCTGAGTGTCAATGGAGAAAGAGCCCAAGTCAGAGCGGTGAGTATGTGTGCTGTCAAGATCTGGGTGCCAAACTAAGTTAAAATCCCCCATAAGAAATAAGGACCCTCGGCAAAGTCTGTTACCTTACCCAGGAGTGCATGCAGGAAACCCTTCAGCCCGCTATTTGGGGCGTAAATCGCCACGAAGGTGCACAACTTCCCTTTCAGTCGCCCCTTGACCATCAGCCATCGTCTGTCTCTATCGCTCTGAATACCCAGGGGTTGGAACTGAGTGGTGGATCGAAATAGGAGTGCCACCCCCCTATGCTTGGTAGAGGCAGAGGATTTGTAAATAAGCGGGTATTGCTTGTGTTTCAGACGGAAGTCTTCAGATTTCAGTAAATGTATTTCCTGGAGTGCAGCAATATCTAGGTGATGGTCTAGGATGTACTTCCAGACTTTCTGTTGCTTCGGAGGGGAGTTGAGCCCCTTAACGTTCCATGTACCTACTGGGATCGGCATTGCAATGCAGGACCTGGGTATCTCCTTATTAACATTCTACCTAGCCTTTCACCAACGTCCAACGTGTTTCCCCATATGCTCCCCCATGTGTGTTGGCCAAATCTCGAGCGCATTAGCATGTCAGAATTCTCCCCCGTGTCATAGCTTAGACCACCACTGCTTCTCACCTCCCCTGTCCTCCCCTCATGGCTCCATTCGGAAGTCTCTCCAGGTAAGAGCAAAGCTGAGCAACAACCACCATACCCCCTCCCCTCCCCCCTCCCCTAACCCCAAGAAACTCAACAGAATAGAAAACCAAAACAACAATTGAAAACATTTGTTTTTGTCGATGCGCGGGACAATTCTGCCCACGTATAGACTGGTGGGGACTAAGGGTCCTGGGACCCAGTCCACACAGCACTTCAACGATATCTTAATAAGGAATCAATGGAACTAAAGTCACTCACAGTGTGTCCCAGACATTGCAGCATTAGACACCCGCTCCAACGTTTATGTCCTTAGGTGTCATGGCGTGGACCAAACTAGGATAGGAGTAGTCCTGCTACTCTCCTTAGCAAGAGGGAACTGGTCGGAGCTACCCATCTCCCCCACATAATAGAATATACCCTCACCCGTCGTCGTCTTCAGCGGTTCTTCCTGTTTGTGTTCTGTGACCAGGCCAAGGTGGAGGCCGCACCTCCCGGATGATCTCCTGGTGCACCTGATGAGGGTTCTCCCTCCTCCGCTGGCAGGCCCAGGAGGTGCAGGCCCTCTCTCAAAGTGGTGAGGTGGTGTCTCTTGTTGTGAAGTTCAAAGTTAAGGTTAAAAGGGTATGTCCATCAATATTTGATCCCGTATTCCTGAAGTTTAGCTGCAACAGGGCGCAGTGTTTGTCTGCGCACCAGTGTAGATGGAGCAACATCTTGAAAAATGGCACAGGAGATATTCTGGAAGGAAATGGAGTCCTTGGCCCTGGCCGCCTGCAAGACGGCCTCCTTAACTTTATATGAGTGGAATTTTGCCAGAATATCCTGAGGCTTCCGTTGTTCACCCCTTGGTGGGGGGGCCCACTCTGTGCACCCTGTCAAGCTTTATTTTAAGCACTGTGGGGTTTAGGATCTCCGCAAAGAGGCCTTCCATAAAGACCTCCAGGTCAGGCCCCTCCAAACCCTCTTCCAGGTATTTGACACAGATGTTCTCCCGCAAGCGTGATTTTCCAGGTCTTCGGTCTTCAGTTGCGTTTGCTGGAGTTGTTCCTTCAAAGAGCGGACATCTCCATGGCACTCACCGATCGCTTGCTTGTGTTCTTGGTGGTGTGATTCTAGATCAAGAATTCTGGTGCCCACAGAGTCTACATCGCGTTGAAGAGAGGCCATGCGTTCTGAGATATCTGATCGCAGTTGGTCAATGGAGGATTTTATGTCCTGGCCCAGCTCATTACGCAGCTCCGACTTGAAGTCCTTAAGCATGGACTGGAGATCCGCCTTGGATAGGGCCATGGCTGTCTTCTCCGACGTGCCCCAAAGAGCCGGTCGAGAGTCAGCAGCAGCGAAAAAATCCGATACCTTGCCAGTCCCTTTGTTTGTGCCTTTCTTCGGAGGCATAAGGAATCGGGCTATCACTGTCCCGCCATCTCAGAGCTTGCCAGGGATACTCTTGTTATCTCCAGTGTGGGGCCAGGGACAGAAAGCAGCGATATACAGTACTCCAGTAGTGGTATAGGTCTTCCCGGCAGCCCCGCTACCCTTAGTGTCAGCCTGTGCTTCTTCACTCCTTTGCGAGTGCTCGAGGAGGAGAGCTCGCTAGGTGCATGGTCGCCCGGTCATAATGGCAGTGGCCCTCTCTCGACTCCTCACTTTGCAGGCGCTATCAGGCAATGCTGCGGTCCATGCCTCCACCGCCCATCAGTGTTGCTGCTGCCCGTAGTTCACAAGGGGTACAAAAGGGGGTGGTGATGGACGGAGCATCTGAATCAATCAAACACTCACACCCTGTCAAAAGATCTGTGTTTAATCCATCACCGTTCTTTAGCCCACTCTGCCACCGCAGTTCAGACATGGCTATAAGCAAATCAGTCTGACCCTGTGCCTCATTAAAACAGTCCAGCCCGAACTGCCAAGCCATGTCTTCCCTGGACCGGAAACAAGCTTCCGAGGACCGGTTTCTGGCATTCCAGCCGTCTTCAGCCCGGCTTGCTTGAATCCAGTGGCAAAGTGAGCAAGGGACTCACGTCTGAACATACCCTGCCACACTTAAGGCGGCCAAAAGCGGTACAAAAGGGGGTGGTGATGGACGGAGCATCTGAATCAATCAAACACTCACACCCAGTCAAAATATCTGTGTTTAATCCATCACCGTTCTTTACAAGGAGCATCTCTCCATTGTCGATTTGTAACCAGGCCATGCTCGGGACCGCTGGAGTGTAGTAGAGCCCCACGAGGCTCTGCGCCATCTCAGGGCATTCCAGCGGCAGCCATTTTAAAATCAGGCAGTCGGGTCTGCTGCCCCCGGGGTGCATAGAGGACAGGTAGTTGTCGGCCGACCGTCGGGATTCACCCTTCAGACCTCTGCCACCTCATCAGACCCAGCGCTCCCCTCAGGCACCTCAGCAAACACCGGTCGCTTCTCCTGGCAGCCGCGCTGGGTTACGCACCAGCTACCATCTTGTGTTTGGAGCCCAGTGCCGACCAGAAACTTGGAGGAAACAGAGCGCCCGGGGCTTTGAGAGCTGCTCAAAATACCACCGCTGTGTGCCTCAGAGGTTCTGCCGCCCGTGGGTGATCCGTGGTGTCAATTCACATCTCGTTTCCCGCCAGTAACACTCGCCGAGCACCGCGCGGACCGGGAGCCGAAGCAGGTCACGTCTGCTTGGCCATCTTGCAAGGCCATGCCCCCCGTGCTTGCTTTTTAAAGCGCAATGTCACACGACCATGTTTCCGGACTATTAACCCCATGATGCATTGTACTGCGTAAGTTCATTTACAGATGGAATCACAATTGATCCTCACTCGGCATTTTATTATCGCATTTCTTTCATAGTACCTGCATTATTTTAGTGGAAATGAAATGAAAGTCTCGCAGGCATGTGCTCTTTTCAATTTTGTGCTTGTGTTCTTGTTCAGCATAGGTCTCTGAAACAGCATGTATCTCCAAGCGGTAAGACCACAGGATGTTCTCCCAGCCGACTCCCTTCCACACAGTCAGCTCTTTTTGCACTTGTGGCTTTTCCTAAGTAGGTAGGGCGACTGCAGTGGGCCATGCTCCCGATTAAGATGCAAAACAAAAGTCTCCAAACAGAGGAGCCCCCGACCCTTCAGGGTGGCCTCACGGAACAGTGAGCATAAGCAGCTCACCAACACTCGTCCTGACCAAACAAAATTGCGAGGCCCATCTCAGTGATACCAGCTTTTATTTCAAAGGCAGCAGAACTTAATCTTCTGTCCCCTTACGCATTTCGGCTGTCGCCTTGCTCACAGGTATGAAGTTTTATGCAAAGTGCGTTGTGCTTGCTTTTTAAAGCGTAATGTCACATGACCATGTTTCCGGACTATTAGCCCCATAATGCATTGTACTGCGTAAGTTCATTTACAGATGGAATCACAATTGATCCTCACTCTGCATTTTATTATCGCATTTCTTTCATAGTACCTGCATTATTTTAGTGGAAATAAAATGAAAGTCCCGCAGGCATGTGTTCTTTTCAATTTTGTGCTCATGTTCTTGTTCAGCATAGGTCTCTGAAACAGCATGTATCTCCAAGCGGTCAGACCACGGGATGTTCTCCCAGCCAACTCCCTTCCACAGAGTCAGCTCTTTTTGCACTTGGGGCTTTTCCTAAGTATTTAGGGCGACTGCAGTGGGTCATGCTCCCGATTTAGATGCAAAACAAAAGTCTCCAAACAGAAGAGCCCCCGACCCTTCAGGGTGGCCTCACGGAACAGTGAGCATGGAGTAGCTCACAAACACTCGTCATGACCAAACAAAATTGCGAGGCCCATCTCGGTGATACAAGTTTTTATTTTAAAGGCAGCAGCACTTAATCTTCTGTCACCTTACACGTTTCGGCTGTTCGTCTTGCTCACAGGTATGAAGTTTTATGCAAAGTGCGTTGTGCTTGCTTTTTAAAGCGTAATGCCACATGACCATGTTTCCAGACTATTAGCCCCATAATGCATTTTACTGCGTCCGTTGATTTACAGATGGAATCACAATTGATCCTCACTCTGAATTTTATTATCGCATTTCTTTCATAGTACCTGCAATATTTTATTGGAAATGAAATGAAAGTCCCGCAGGCATGTGTTCTTTTCAATTTTGTGCTTGTGTTCTTGTTCAGCCTAGGTCTCTGAAAAAAGCATGTATCTCCAAGCGGTATACATATATGTGTACATAATTATGTATAAATATATTCACTAAAAAAACATAGGTTTCAGGCACGGTATAGTTAGGAATTAGCATTTAAAACACCTTAGAAATTCCCTGAAAAAAACATAGGTTTCAGGCATGTTATAGCTAGGAATTAGCATTTAAAAAATCTTAGAAATTCACTGAAAAAACCATAGGTTTTACCCATGTTATAGTTAGCTGGACATTTCTCTAATACAAAACTATTGAAATTCCTCCGTTACAGTTAGTTCAGCTAACTATAACTTGCGCGCCCGCAATGTACTGCTGATGACGTCACATATTACATCACTCATGACATGGTCAGTGACATCACTCATGACATCACTGATGACATCTCAAATGACATCACTGATGACATCACTGAAGACATTATCCTTGGGAAAGAGTGGGAGCGCTCCTCTCAGCGTAATATAACCTTTGATACACACATTGACAAATAGAAACTAAAAATTTCAAAACAATGGAGATACCATGCCGAACTATAACGTGCCTGAAACCTATGTTTTTTTGTGTGAATTTCTAAGGTTTTGTGAATGATAATTTTAAAATATACTAATTATTATATTTCTTTCTTTTTATAGTAATTTCGTACATTTTTGTTATAAATACTTATATTTATTTTATTTTAAAGTTACATTTCTTATTTTTTATGTAAAATAATAACAAAAGTAAATTAAAAAAGAATGCACTGCTAGTGAAACTGCCTGGGTGAATTTCTAAGTGTTTGTTAGAGGCAGATTTACAGCACCCTTGTGCCTCTTTTACACCGCCGTTGCATCACTTTTCTGATGAAGCGGTGGTGCAAAAGATGTGCCATGGTATGTGGTATTTAGAATGTGACATTTCTTGGAGGTGCGTCACATTTTAAATCCCTGTTCCAGAAGGAAACATTTCTACATAGGGGGGGGGGCGTTCCGTTGCAGGAACACCTCCTAAAAGTGGCCACTTTTGGGCTCATGCTGTGTCAAAACCGTGCACAAAATATGAGCAGGTGTAAGGATTGACACAGTAGTCTGAGCATAGGGCCCCCAGAGCATTGCTGGAGATATGTTCCACTTGCAACATAACCCAAACAATGCATCACCTTTACAGCACAGATACATCACATATATGTGCCATTTTTGTCCCATGGTACACCGCATTGTAAATACAGCACATCCATGGTGGTGGTGTCATGGAGCACATTAACTGACATATTCCTGGGGATATGCCAGTTATTTTATATGTGCCCATTAGTGTTTTAATGTAGTACATACCGATAAATGAGTCACTATGAAAATAAAACAACAGTGACAGAGTGTTTGGTGTAAGTTTAAGGATACAAACTGGTAATTGAACGTATAAAAGACACATTTGCAAGTACATAGAAGACTGCATACATCGTCTATAAGGGTTTGAAGCAGTCTATGCCCTAAGGCTATTTTAATACATGAGTACTTAGGTAGTGACTGGATGATTACAGTTCTGCAAGGAAAGAACTTGATTGAATTTATAACAGCCTCAGTTTTACCACAGTATACAGATAAACACATAGGGGGTCATTACGATGGAGGATTTTCCACATCCTCTGGGCTGGCGGAAGCCACCGCCGGGCCAGAGGATGCGGAAATTCCTCTGCGGACCCACCGCCACATTAGGATGGCTGGTGGGTCATGGTTTAGGTCCGCAGCTTTTCCGCCGCGGCTGGCTTACAACCGCGGCGGAAAAGCACTAAAATGGTGACGGTGTCTCTCAGACACCATCAGCCAGATTAGGATGTGCTCTTGAACATGCTTTTCCGCGGCGGCTTTTCCGCCATGGAAAAGCATGTGTAACTGCACTGCGGGGGCCCGTTGCGGGCCCCCTGGTGTAGTGGGGGGTGCACATGGGGTACCGCTTAGTGCACGCAAATGCTGTGCATGCTTTTTTAACATTGCTGCGGGTGCAGCTTGAAGCTCCACCCGCCGCAATGTTAAAATAGAGGATGTGACCGCCTGGGTGGCGGTCACATCCTAATCTGCACAGAGGGAATGCCGCAGCCCATGCGGACGTTCCCTCATGCTCTGGGGTCGCGGACGGACTCAAGTCCGTCCGCGATCGTAATGACCCCCTTAATGCTGAATGGTTCACTACAATATTGAAACACTAGTGTGAGAATGTTTGCTGGAAGTATAAGGATACACATTGAGGAATTGAACGTATAAAACATAAGTTTGCTGGTGCATAGAACAATGCATGAACAATCTATAGAGGTTTAAAACAGCCTATGGACTAAGGCCTCTTTTAATCCATGAGTATCTAGATACTGACTGGATCATTACACTTCTGCAATGAAAGTTCCTCTCTAAATTTATTACAGCTTCAGTTTTACCACGGTACAATGGAAAAGAACATACTGCTGACTGGCTCACTACAATACTACAACAGCAGTGTCAGAGTGTTTGAAGGAAGTCTAAGGATACAGACTGGGTAATTGAAGGCATAAAAAACAAGTTTACATGTGCATACAAGACTGCATGTATATTCCATTCGGATTTTAAGCAACCCATACCCTCAGACCCACTTTGCATTTTTTAAAACAATACAAACATTTAAAGAATATATAACTGAATCTATAAGTGCTTCACTTTTAGTACAATAAATACATTAGTAGATAGTGCTCAAACCTTTATCATTTTTAAACAATAAATGTATTATATTAACATCTCATAATTTAACACACATTCCAATAGAAGTTCATCAGACATCTCATACAGATCAATTCCCTCATTAGCAATTTCTGAATTAATTTGTTCTAAACTTTCAACATAATTTAATACTTCCAGAAGTTCTCCATCCTAGCTTTCCTCTTCGAAATCATACCTCATGTCTCCAGCACTAATTTCCTCTTCTTCACTCTCATTGCCTGTGACAGATACGATTAGTTATTCAATTATACTGAAGGAAATATCCAAAATGTCCTCAATATGAGGCTGTTCTCTTTCCATAATTTTTCCTTTATGGTTCTCGCTCCTTGTATAAAAATATAAACAGTTAATGTTATCACTTTTCGTAATATATAATACAAAACTACTGGTTTCACCTATTTTGGCCTCTGCAACAAATACTATATAAATACTATTATCTAATAATATTCCATTGGTAGAGTTTTAGTCCTTTGCAAAGTTATATAAATCTAATTACTTATAAGGATATCCTGTTCTTAGCTTTACTTAAATTTTGAAACAAGTCACTCCTTATGACTATAGGAAAAGACTCAGGCTGTTATAGTAAAGTACACGACTAAAAAATGTAGAATATATCTATTCACCTTACCCATTCCAAAATACTAAATATGTTTTACTAAAATGCAAAAGATACTAATCATTGTCCAGAATATCACTGTGTATCTGTGTACATTTAGACATCATTATCACACTACTTTGTGAATACTTCATGTGTTTACTCTATCTCTATTCCTCATCTATAACTTACTTTAACTCTACTAATTACCTACCCCTTCGACTTTCGAACTAGCCTCTCCTCTAGTATTTATCTGCAACCTTGTAGCTTGCGGTTCTTTATTTTTCTCACTGCTTATAACCTATAATTACCTAACATTCATTAACCTACCCTCTCAGTTTATTATCTAATTTTTATTAACCCTGGGGGTAGTTCGCGGAGTCGGACTCCGCGGAGCTACGCGAAGACGCACTTGCACTCCGCGAACTACGCGTAGCTCCGCAGCCATGCGTAGTTGCTTGCTAGACCCGTTTGCGCGCCGTTTTTCGTCTTCGGGAGCACGGTGCGCGTGTTTGGGGCATTGCCTGCATGCTCGGGATGGCTAGCGGGCTAAGTTACCCAAGAGGTTTGTCCCGCCCGCTTGCGTTCCCTTATTTCCTGTTCCGGGTCACAAGTATCGTGTTCGGGGTGTGCAAGACATGTTCGGGAACTCATCTTCTCGTTCGCACTACAAAAGTGCGTGATCGCGCTAAATATCGCGCGAACCTACCCACGCGGTCGCGATGGGCGCAGCCATCTTGGATCACACACTCTGGCTATGGTTTTGGGCCTACTTTAGCATCTTGCTGATATCTCTTCAATCCTGGTCTTTTTACTTACTTTTTCAAACTTTCTTTAGTTATTACCTATCTCTCTCTGTGCCTAGGTTTATATTTTTCATTTTATTTCTACTTTTACAACTTTTCTATTGTTTTATTTTACTTCCTTCTTTTACCTTGCTTCTTCTTTCCCCTACCTGTTTGTCTTGAACTTTTCTTCTCCCCTCCACCCAGAACCATGGTCAAGGGCGCCAGCAGCAGCGGCGGCTCAAAGGGCAAGGCGCCTGTGCCCCAAAAAACCTGGCTGCCTTGCGGCAGAATGCGCCCCCAGGGGTGAGGCCCCGCCAACTTTTTGGGGAGGAGGAGGTGGCTGCCCTGGTCTGGCTACCACCAGATTGAAGAGCGTCTCCGGTGGTGGGCGAAGGTGCGCCGGGCAGTTTTCCGCTGCTCCGGTATCCGGCGTACCCACCATCAGCTGACCCACCGCTGGGCAGACATTTTGGACCGGGAGCAGGACCTGTAAGACCTGCTTGGTGTCGAGGTCGTGGGTCTTGGTAAGTGGTTTCCCCCCCCAAAAAAGTGTGTGTATAATATATATCTATAGTAGTATAAGTATTGTTATTGTATCTTTGTAAATCTTGGCTGAATAAGTAACGCGATGACTGGTGCTCCTAGTTACATTCCCGATGTATTCCATTATATCTACTGTAATTGTATGACACTGGTCTGTGCTGCGCTTCTTCATCTTCATTGACTCTTGCGTGTTCAATTTGGCGCTAGCTTTTGCTGTTTATTGATGTGAGATTTTCTTTATTGTAGAGAACTGAAGTTAGTTAATGCTATTAATAGAGTCTTGTCCTTCCTTTGTCCGTCAGTGAAATAGCGGTTGATGGATAATTGTACGTGTTTGCATATTGCATCATTTTTTTTTCACAGCCTTCTCTTCTGCATGAATCCTCCTCTGGCAATAAATGCTAAAGTGACTTTGTTCTTCTTACCTCAGCCAGGGCCGGCTTTAGGCATGTGCAAACTGTGCAACTGCACAGGGCCACCAAATGCCAGGGGCCACCACACCAATATATATCCTTAATTTAATAATCCTCATAGGATGGATACATATTTGCGTGGCGGCCCCTGGCAGGGATTTGGTGCCTCCGGCTCTGTTCCACTTCCAAACACCCTGACTCCCCCCTCTTCACTGGTCTTCGTGCTCCGCCCCGACCTCCTCTTCCGGGCCCCCCTACCTACGCTCCCTGGCCAGGACCACCATGAGCCTAGAGCCGCCTCTGCCTCAGCCCTCCATAGAACTGATGTAGTTTGTTTAGTGAGTGGGTAGGGCAGCAGTAGCATTCAGTGAGTAGCAGAACAAAATATGATGCAATGAACGTACAATTTCGTGTTAGTATGCACAAAGTTAAGCATGTCTCCTCCTTGTGATCTATGCATTTTTCTGGCAAAAATAAAAAAGAAATGCCTACTTACAGATAATTGATTACCCCATTCTTGAATCAGTGGTGTTGTTCAGGTGTTACTGCCTCTGTGTTACTTAGTAATCTGCAATCAGAATGTTTATGGAACATTTGATTTGTTTTCTCCAAGTATACAGTCAGTGAATCATGCAAGGCAGTAGTCATTTGGTAGATCATTGTTTGTTTCTTTTAATGTTGTAGCAGTCGTTTTTGAAATGCTGTGCTGTCTATGTTTCACAGCACTCAATGCTTTTCTCTTTCTTTAATATTTCTTACATGAACCACAGAACCCAGGGGCAAACAGAAGGCTGGGACCGAGTCGGCGGGTGAACCTGAACCACAGGCACAGAGCTCCTCTACTGAGGATCCTGCTGCTGTCCCCAGTAAGTCCAACAGTGCTTTCTTTTGGAACAATGATATTTCCCTAACTTTCTAACTGAGCTTTTTTTTTCAACCGATTAATGACATTATATTCCTAACTAAATTTTGACAAATGCTTTTTTGATTTTGATTATGTTTTCAAAAATTTGGGTATCTGTCCCTGCCTTTCTGTTCCTTCAAAGAGCCTCTGTTATGACTCTCTGTGCTACTACTAGACTGTATGTAGGTAAGCTTGCCCTGTTGCCCACTCTTTAGTTAAGGTATTAATCTTTTTAAAAAATCTGTGATAGAATAGCTGCAGGCACAGGGTCCACTCCTGTCTTATGCTTTTTCCTCTGTAATGTCTCTTCTTTGCCAATTGACACCAACCAAGTAGGCATCCAGATGTTGGTCTAGTATTTTGTAAACGTTAGTATACCACTACTACTCTGGTGGGTATTCTATTCTTCTATGCAGTCACATACATAACTATGTATGCACCACAAAATTGGATGTTGGTGATAGGCAGGTTGGACCTTACTTACTTACAGTCTTACAGCTCAGTCACAGAACTCTGAGGAACCCACAATTCACTGAACGACAACCTATATGGGCTCAGTCATTGGTCAATTATTCAATTATCCCACTCCTGAACCCCAATACCAAGATGCCCAATGCTTTTATTACACAATCCATAACCTAAGTAACCCCCTTTTGCTCACTCTCTCGTGTAAGTCTACAAGACAACAGACACTGAAAATATACTTCCGAGTCAATGTGGTACTTCAAAAGCTTTATTTTGTTAGAAGTAACTAAGTAAGTAACATCAAAGTTTTTTAAGTTGTTCCGTGAAATACGTCAAGGCCCACCATAAAAAATCCAGAGTTCAAAAAGGCTGAATAAAGTAATCTACATTTGTACAGCTACCAGTTCACGATAGGGAAATGTGGGAAATGTCGGAGACTCCTCACCATTGAACGTATACTGGTTACATATGCCTCTTTTTGGTAAGCTCTGGAAATCTCTGCTTCGTAGAAGGAAATCTTCTCATCTGCCGAAAAATAATGACAAAAGTGGTGCACGTTAGACAGTATGAAAAAATTAAATACATTTATGCAAGTTTTTAGCAGTCATGCTAAAAAAAAGATGTAACCTGAGGCTGTAAGCAAACTCGATTCCACAATCCACATTGAAAAAGTAAATACGGGCCTTTTTATTTTCCAAACTCTTCAGGTGTATGCTTTGAACAATCATGTGGCCTCAAAGGCGTCTTCTCGTACTGCGCAACAAGCTGCGAGGTAGCATGCGCAAAACTGTAGACATTGATGTACAAACTGGTTAGGTTACATGGTTCAGTCTAACTTTCCAAGGACTAGAGTAGCAGTAGAGATGAGATGAGCTTGGGTACCATACCATAACAAATGAATGCTAATATGTGTAGTGAGTTAGTTACTCTGCTGTACCAGGCAATGTGGACTACTACTGATTACGTTGTACTTAACTGTTTTGCAGAACTCCATTCTTGGTGAACAAGTACAATGGGGGCTGTGCATCCATCTAAAAAGGTGTACTTATTTCTATAGGTGCAGAACCGGTACCATCCACCAGTGCCGACGGGGACAGCGGCGCAGCGTCAGCAGAGGCGATTCCGGAGGGGACAGGAGGACCAGAGGCACCTACACCAGCACCAGCAGCAGTGGGGGAGGAGCCAACAACATTGGGCGATGGTAAGTTACATTCAATAGTGATCCGCATTACTTGGTGGGTGGGGAAAACTTCCTCACTGTACTCTGATATTTATAATGAACTTGAAGTTCTACTGGACAATATATGACGCCACCTTTATTTGTCATTACCAAGCTTAGCATTACCACTGGCGAGAATTGATAAAATAACAGGCCTCTTCTATCTGACTACAACTCAGCTGTGAAAGGTTGGTGGCAGACTAAAAAAGTCTTATCCACAACATTACATGACCACGATGGATTAACACTAAGGAGATTGATTTTAAGTATGATGAAAGGAGCAAGGAAAAAGCACCAATCATCTAATGTAGAAGGATACTTTGGAATCAGCAATGCAGGTGGCTGATAGCAGTCGGATGCATGGGTTGTTGTGGAAGCATAGAAAGGGGAAAACACAGCTGCCTGCGTGGGTGGGAGACAAATCCAATATCGGTGGGTAGTGGTGGATAGTGTCAGCAGCGGTGTTTTGGTCAAACCCAAAGGCAAGGGAAGGAGGGGACGACTGGATGCATTCCGGGTCGTTGCTGGCGAAACACAAACCACCTAAGGTCTGTTGCGCGATATAAAGAATGATAGTCTCTACTAGACATTTACTAGTACTAGCTGGCCCCTGTTAATTAATGTTAGTTTGAGACTGTCACTGTTCCCGGAAGCACAGAGTATATGATATAAAAAAACGAGATATGAAAAAGACAGGTGTTCGTATGTGTGTGACCGTTGAAGTACACCCATGCTCTGCTACTAGGGCAGGCATAATGCCGTGCCAAAAAGTCAAACAAATTAAGTATATAAGCCGTAGAATGTTCAAGATAGATAAAACACCATTTTTTGTACTCAGCTTGCTTGCTAGTGCTACTGTACTGTGCCACTATGTGTTGAAGAAATTTTGTGTTCTTGATTTGCTGGGATTTTGGATTACAACAATTCTGTCTCTTTCTTTATAGTTACTCCTTCAAAACCAACGAGAAAGGAGTTGGCAGTCCGGGCCCGGCAGCGGAAACTGCAGGCCATCGTTGAGGCCTACCGCCGGCTGGTGGCTCAGGCCGAGGAGGAGGAATAGGAGGCGGCGGCAGCAGCTGCTGCCTCTTCCAATGCCTCGGCCCCCAAGCCTGCAGGAGTACGTCACCGTGGTCAGGCAGCCGCCCGCCGCCAGATTTTTTCAGCATCGGCCACCCCCCACAACAACATGCATGCCAATGTAGGTGCCGTCAATTCCAAAGAAAGATTCTCCTCCGGGTAGCCAGGCTGGAGGGTGAAATAGAGGAGAATGTGAAGCTCATTGTTGATAAACACTTGAAAGCCCGCCGGCTTTGAGATGGACCCTGTTTGTTTGCCCCTTTTTAAATCCTTTGGTTGGGGTTAGGGGAGGCGGGTAGGGACAGCTGTGGGGTAAGATTTAATATATATTTTATTTTTGTATCATCTTTATTTATATTATGTTAAAATAAACGATAAACAAGACACAAAGTTATGTTCAAAAGAAAACATTTGAAGTTCATTTGCGTTTCTTGGGGGGGTGGAGGGGGGACTGTTTCACCAAATAATGTACGTAGTGCAACATCGCAAGGTTTAATTGGCCATGCAGGTCGGCGGACAGTACTTTCTAATAAAAAAATATATTGCCCACATCTTTAACATGCAGACAGATAGATGCGGTAAACCCTCACCGAGTTATATTTGTAGTATTAGAAGAACTACCAGTCTGTCTTGCGTTATACCTCACAGCAAACTTATCTTACCTGTGATTGCTGATGATGATTTATGATGAAGTGTGGCACTGCAAGGGCTGCATTTGTTTCCCAAGACAATGGAGAAGAATCTGTGGTTCTGAACTTCTGTGTTAGTACTAGTAGTAGACAGACCCTGCCAGTAGCATTTTGAGACAAAAAGAAAGAGGCAGTCATTTGCGTGACAGACAATGTGGGGGTAGTATAAGTAAGTACAGTACATTACACGACTGACCCAATATTGCAACTGCTAAACTGAAACAAAACAATGGTTTTGGGGACTGGAAACTAAGTGCAAGAGAAGATAAGAAGTTCAACTGTAGTTGTAGTACTCACAGCAACATCAAACTTTTCTAAATCATAATGCTTTAAACTTAAACCCAAACAATTACGCCAATTCATTAGATGTATTCGTTGTTTGATGGTAATGGTAAAATATTTGGCATTATACACAAAGCTTGAGTTGGGAAGCCGAAGAAGATCCTGGCCATGCCTTGTTGACATTTCACTATTGTTGCTTTCACCACATCTGCCCCAGCAAGCGCGTGATCAAATTGTTGTTGTATATTTAATGTAAGAAACATCACACCTCAATGAAACCACGCAGCCCGGGGGAAGAAGGTTAGGGTTTGTTGAATGGATGGGTACGGGGGGTTTTGGGAAAGGTTTGAGAAGACGATGATTTATGATGTTGATCCACTAGCCAATGAATGTAAGGAATAAACGTAAGAAAAGGACACGCTGAATATCATTCTTGGTTTCCCGCCATCCAATTGCTTGATGATGAGGATTAGTGGTAAGGGTGAGTTGATGCTCATAGTATAATAGCAGTGGGTGAAAAACGTCCAGCCTGAAAAAAGAAAAGTCAAATACAAAAGAATGTGAATGACCTAAACAAATTGTAATACAGTAAAGATCAAAAAAATAATACAAGAGGAGTAGTCATATGAGAGGGCTTTCAGACTGAGGCGGCTTGGATACAATATGTATAAGTCTACTAGTTGCACATCATTATTAATCTAGAAGTACAAAAAAAGACAGGAGTCAGCACAGAACAGGCCCACGTCGACACAGGGTAGCCCGTAATACAAACTGCATTTCCCTAAAAATTTTACAGAGCCACAGAAAGGGGAATAAAAAAGCAACCTAGCATTTACAAAATTAATCAACAAAATCAATGCGTCATTCTCAGTCATCAATCATACCACTGTTGTACTCTACCACTGCACAGTGCACACACATGTAGTAGCCTGGGTCTACTGTGCTGTGCCTCTTATTTGTATTTATTACCTTGTATTCCACTCCAAGAAACATCGTACATCAATTAGCTCAGATCCAACTGCCTGACAGCAAAGATATGGTGGTCACCATCATTATCAGGTGTGGCACGTCTAGTCCAACAGCAACAGCAACTCAGTCTGTAGTGAGTGACTACGATAAATTAAGTCCTGACTGCATCTGTAGTAGTAGGAACACAAGTGCGTAAATAATTTATATTATTAAATAACATGGAAAAATTGGCTATCACGTGAGTCTGAAGTTACTAGTATACTTCAACTCCATGCACATTTGCTCAGAGTCAGCAAAACAATACATCCAATGCAATGCATGGCATCATTCATTTAATATACCTGTCTTGCTCTTCTCTTTCACTATCAGATGATTGATCGCAGATGCTGCCGAGCCTTTTAAAAGTAATGCGAGTCACAACAAGTTGACTTCAGTTGTGGATACCTGCTCAGGTTTCTTTTGACACTGAAGAGTCGTCTATGAATGCCTGCTCAAGTTTCTTTTGACACTGAAGAGTCGTCTATGAATGCCTGCAGACAGAGGTGGTAGCCTTAAGACTCAGTAAGGCAGTGATGAGTTGCAGATTTCAAATGAAATAGAGGATGGCTGTAGTCATGTACGGTTCACTTGTTATGGAGGGACTGTTAGAGGCTACATTATTGTTATTGTACTATACTCCATCTACAACATCCAATGTATGGCTGGCAAGATGGAATTGTATTGACTTGAGTGGGAGTCAAGAAGATGGAGCAAGACTCTGAGGAGTGCAGTCAACATGGAACATAAATGCACAGGCGTGCAACTCCAGGAGGTAAATAAAAAGATACAGTGAAAATAAATGCACAGGCGTGCAACTCCAGTAGGTACATAAAAAGAATCAGTGGTGGGGATGGATTTGGTTGTGGTTTTTATTAGCAGTTTTGCACCAGAAAGCCATTGTTAATAAGAAAAAAAATAACACAAATAAAGGAAGGGAGAAAGTAACAATTTAAAAGCCTATTTGTCAGGGAAGAGGAGCTCGTCCTCAAACTCTGGGGGTTCGGACAGAAGTAGGTCATGTAACACAGTAGTGATGATGTCTTCGGACTCGCTTTCTTCATCCTGCTCTGATTCACGTACAGTATAGTCTGGTGGTATGAAGTGTTGATTCATTTTTATCATTGTCAGCCTCTCCGCGCTTTTGGGGGAGAGACTGGTCCTTTTCGATGTCACAATGGCACCAGCAGCACTGAAAACCCGCTCAGAAGGGACACTGGCTACAGGACAAGCCAGATACTTTATCGCCAGCCTGCTCAGCACTGGCCACTGTCTCCTTCTTTCATACCAATAGACCAATGGGCTTTGCTCCATGAACACCTCTGTTGTATCGTCCAGATAGGCCTGAACCATCCGCTCAGTGTTCATTGGTGCTCGGCTTTGCTGGTCCTCTTTCCCCTTTGCAACAGCAAAGTACTTACCCATCCCTTTTTGTAGAAAAAAAGCAGTTATGCTTTTGGTTGTGTCTGCTGAATCAGATCGTGTAGGTGCTGCTTTTGGTACTGTTGGTGCCTGCTGGGAAGCAGACGCACTGCTCTCATGCTCTGAAGAACTTGCCTCAGGAGGATGGCCTGGAGTACTTTGACTGTCCTGGGCTGGCACTGGCAGGCCTTTAAGTAACAGCCGTTCAGTTTCTAAATCATTAGCTTCCACAGCTATGGAAGTTTTGTAATTGGCAACATCCCCATCTGAAAAAGGAATTACTGCGCTACTGCTGACAAACAATTTGTACCGTGGATCCAACATTGTTGCAGTTATGTAATGTTGATCTGACACAATCATTTGAAGCCTTGCATTTACAGGTAAGCGGTTGGCTAAGGCCTTGGCCAAGGAATATGCATCAACTTTTTCTTCGTCACCTTCGTATGTTTCACAGACCTCCTTCAGCTGTTGCTCAAGCATGTACAACAATGGGATGGCTTGGCCCATAGTACAGTCCTCCCTGCTAACTGCACGTGTGAAGACTTCAAAAGGTTGTAGCATCTCTGTCAAGCATTTAATGATGTCCAACTGCCACATCTCAACGGTCAGGGTTTTAAGATTAACAGTAGGATCCCCTAATCTTCTTGACATGACATAAGCATTCAGTGGTATGTACTGCTCAAAGAGACGCTCAAGCATGAAATAAGTAGAGTTCCAACATGTTGGGACCTCCTGGATCAGTGCTTTGACTGGCAATTTATGCTCACGCTGAATGACGCGTAGCAGCTTCCGTGCTTTAAAAGAATAGTTAAAATGCGTGCATATTCTTCTGCAGATGGTCAGTATGTTGCTGACTTTGGCTTCAGTTTTCAGAAAGTCTTGCACGACTAAGATAATGCAGTGTGCCAAACAGGGTACCCTGAAATAATGTCCTTCTCTCATTGCCTTCACTACATTACTGCCATTGTCGGTGGCAACAAAACCAATCTTAAGGCCTCTTGGTTGCAGCCATTCAAAGACCTTGCTGTTAAACTCAGACAAAATGTTTTCAGCAGTATGATTTTTCTCCATACCAAACATGGCTACAGTTGCATGTCTGCGAGTATCATTAAAAATCCCAGCAACGTCAAGGCCTGAAGTTAACTTGTCTTTAACACCCGTAAAAGAGATCCAGTGTGCGGTGATGCACATGTAATCTGCTGTGGCTTCGCGACTGCTCCACATGTCTGATGCCAGGTGGATACAATGGACAACACTCTGTTGTAAGGCTTTCCCAATCAATTCCAGCACGTCGTGGTGTAGTGCTGGAATAGCAACTCTTGCAAAATAGTAGCGACTGGGAACGTCCCATTTTGGGGAGAATGTTGCCACTAATTCCCGAAATCCCACTGCCTCAACAAATGAAAATGGGAGAAGGTTGAGTGCCAACATTTTTGCAAGTTTTGCATTGTACAAACGTGCTATTGGGTGGTTCCGCTCGTACTTTCCCTCCTGCCTAAACATGCTTGTAATGGTACGCTTCTTGGTATTTCTTTCTGTTATGCTAGACGGACCACCTTGCAACGCAGACTTTGCACTCCTTGGTGTCTCCGGCTGACTCTGGTGCCACTGAGAAGTTGCTGATGCGGAGGATGTGTACTGCACCACTCCAGTGCTGGCGACAGGGCTCATTTGTATACCACTCCCAGATAGAAGGTCATCGTCTCCCTCTTCTTCCTCCTGGTCAACCATGAGTGGACCTTGTAGTACTGTATCCCCACCAACACCAGTGCTTAAATTTTTTAAGCTAGCAAGGTGGTTCTCCCACTGGATTAAGTGTGTTTTTTTCAAATGGGTCGTTTGGCCTCCAGTACCATAGTTTGTACCAATCTTACCACGACTAACATTGGCATGACAAATGGTGCATATAGCAATGTTCTCCTGATGTGGGTGAACCGTAAAAAAATCCCACACTGGGGAGGTAAACTTTTGTCTCCTGCCATAGGAAGAGGACCCACTTCCAACTGGAGGATTTTTGTTGAATTTCCCTATGTGACAGCTCAGTACTAGTACTGTCACTACCTCCTTCTGTTGAGGTGGCGCTTGTGCTGGATGTCGGACGCTGCCGGGCCTTCGCTGATGAAAAAATGGGAGCTGGTGTTACTTTGGGTGCTGAGTGTGTAGGAGTTATACGTGCTACCTGCTCATCACTAATCGCAGCCCTTCTGGATAGGGTGAAAATGTTGGTCTCTACATCCTCTGCACCAGGAATAACGCTCGTGATGATAACAGTGTCAGACCCGTCTTTATCACCAGCAGTATCCTGCTAACCTACATCGACCTCCATAAGTTCAAGCCTTGGTGGATCCTTCCTTTTTCCTAGCCTGGTCTTGGGATGTCTCTCCTTTGAATGCTCAGATACTTTTTGATGCCAATCCTTATCAAGGTCATCTGAAGGGACGCTTGGCGAAGAAGTCGATGCACTGCCACCACTAACCCTCCTTTCCCTTGGTAAATTGAAAGATAATAGATCACCTCCAGAAGTGGCTTCCTCTTCTTCTTCCTCGGAATGAGGCTCTACTTCCTGAACTGCCCCGACTTCGGGAGGAACAACTACTACTATTGCGTGCGGAGATGGTGGTTGTTGTTCTTGAGGAAGTACTATAGCGGGCTGTGGTTCTTCAACAACTACTATTGCGGGCGGTGCTTGTGGTTGTTCAACAACTATTGCGGGAAGTGGTTGTGGTTGTTGAACATCTACTGCTGGCGGTGGTTGTTGAGCACTTTCATCTTGCAAGGATTGTGTACTACTTTGAGACAGCGATAAGTTTAGTTCAGGCTCAGTATCACTGCTTTGTAACACTAGGCTGGCTACCTCTTCGACCCTCATGTGCTTGGCCCTGGGTTGGTGGCTTGCCCCCGTTAATGAGGATGTGCTGGCCCCAGCTTGCACCCCGGACACCGCTGCTGCAGGCGTACCTTTTGGGGGCCCAAAAAAGGTTTTGGGGTCCATACCACACTTAAGTGACACTTCCCTCTTCTGTACCTTCTTCTCAGCAACTTTCTTGGTCATGGAGGACCTGGTACCTGCTTTCTTAGGGCCCATCTTCTTCTGATGTCAGCACACAGCAGCACTCAGTAGCACAAATTGCAGAGATGTGTGGTCAGATGAGTCACACACCACACGTGGCGTACAACTGAAGGACGTCCGTCTGGCAGTAGAACGGGCGATGGATGAAAACAACCAGCACCTCCTCAGTCTTTTTTTGTGCACCTACAAGCAAAGAAGACAGAACAACATCAGTCAAACAAGCAGTAAGCCAACATGAACAATTGAAAGACACACAGGCCAATGTATAGAACACAAAACAGAAGACTAATACTACCAGCACCACAGCTCCCAGCCACATGAAGTCCAGAAAGAACCAATAAAGTCAAGCGGGCCTATATACCAATATGGACAGAAAAAGGAGGATGCCTGCTACACATGACAGGTTAATGCAAGGAATAAAAATACCCCATGGCTAAGAGGTTGGAAACCTACACCGCAAAAACACATACAAGGCATAACATTATTACACACACAAAAAAGTTACCTACACCCCTGCCCAGACAACACATTTGGGAATGCAATGCCATACACACATGCACTAATGATGTTAATTGAATAGACCGAATAGAACCAGCTACATAAAGCAGCCCCGCTAACTACTACCTCTGGGACTCTGGCCTACTGTCAGATCAGACCAAAAGCAGGGAGTCCAATGATAAATGCACAAAGGAAGTACCTACAAAATGGCCGCCACCACATGGCCTGTCCACCAACAACAACATGGCAGAATCATCACAAAGGAAGTACACACAAAATGGCCCCCACCACATGGCCTGGCCACCCACAACAACATGAAAAGAAAGAAAAGACAGACAATAAATCCCTATGGCAAAGGGACAATGCTTAGCTTCACAAAATGGACACACCACCGCCCAAATTGGTCACCCCACCCATAAACAAGAAATCATTACATAGAGGACAGAAAGAAACTGGAAGTGGTCCATGCTCCAATAAGAGAAAACTACAACCAAATGACACATAAATGAGGACTTTTTGTAGCACAAGAAACACATTAAACATTTTCGAGGAACTTTTATGCAACTCAGGACATATTGTTCGCGAGATTGCAAAATTGGCGTGTTCGGCAGCGCGAATTGAATGAAACGTGTTTATCGCGTTCCCGAGCCAGTACATTGAGCGCGCGAACAAGACAAAAAATGTAATGTCGCGTGTCCACACTGTGCGACGTTACCAAAAGTACGCGAGCTGTATTCCTAAGGTTACCTACTGGCAGGGAGTGCCATATTAGTTACACACAAGCAACCAAAAGCTGAAAGTACCAACATAAAAAAAATGTGAAGCAATCCAAAGCCATACACGATGTAATTAAAGATACACCACAAAAAGAGTTGATTAACTTTAATGCACCTATGGCTGTGAGTAGTAGTACCTCTGCCCTACTGCCAGAATAGTCAAAAACCTTGGATGCCTATGGCAAAAGCACAAAGGAAGGACACACAAAATGGCCGCCACCATAGGGCCTGGCCACCAACAACAACATGGAAAAATCACAAAGGATGTATACCCAAAATGGCCTCCACCACATGGCCTGGCCACCAACAACATGGCAAAATCAGTCACAAAGGAAGCATACACAAAATGGCCACCACCACATGGCCTGTCCACCAAAAACAACATGGCAGAATCATCACAAAGGAAGTACACACAAAATGGCCCCCACCACATGGCCTGGCCACCCACAACAACATGAAAAGAAAGAGAAGACAGACAATAAATGCCTATGGCAAAGGGACAATGCTTAGCTTCACAAAATGGACACACCACCGCCCAAATTGGTCACCCCACCCATAAACAAGAAATCATTACATAGTGGACAGAAAGAAACTGGAAGTGGTCCATGCTCCAATAAGACAAAACTACAACCAAATGACACATAAATGAGGACTTTTTGTAGCACAAGAAACACATTAAACATTTTCGAGGAACTTTTATGCAACTCGGGACATATTGTTCGCGAGATTGCAAAATCGGCGTGTTCGGCAGCGCAAATTGAATCAAACGTCGTTATCGCGTTCCCGAGCTAGTACATTGAGCGCGCAAACAAGACAAAAAATGTAAGGTCACGTTCTCACACTGTGCGAAGTTACCAAAACTACCCAAGCTGTATTCCTAGGGTTACCTAATGGCAGAAATTGACAGATTAGTTAAACACACCCAAAACCTGACATACCCCACACATAAAAATAAGATTTTCTAAATCAAACCAAGCCATCCATGATTTTCTAATTAAGGGTACACCACAAAAACAGTTGATTAACTTTCATGACCCTATGACTAGTACCTCTGTCCTACTGGCAGAGTAGGCCACAAGGTTGGAGGCCTATGGCAAGAGCAAAGTGGCTGGGAAACATAAAATGGCCGCCAACACATGGCCAGGCCAACCACAGAAAGTTAATACAATGAACTCAAGCATGCCTGCACACTAACTACATGGAGTACTAGGGTCAGCTATTGGCTTAAAAAAAATAAAAAACATTTAAATTACACAAACAGAAATTCCACAACAGACATTGGTATTGCATAATGGCCATAATCCAATGCCAGCCATGATGTTTGTTTACAAACTTGAATAAAAATGTAAACACAGACCACAGAATTATGATTTTACCCATGGGTACCTCTCTATGTAGACTGGATGAAATTTAAAAAGAAAATACAAGTTGGGACCTCATAAAAGTACAGGCCCCCATCAATAATTTAAATCCAGGAATGAATACTGTAGTTAAAAAAATCTCAAATCAAACAAACACAAGTCTACAACATCATACTCACTCATACATTACTGAAACTTACTTGAAAAAGAGAATTCCAAATCCAAAAGTCCTCAATAAAATCCAAGAAAAAGCAGTAATGCAGCCAACACACACAGAAAGTGATCCTTCCAGCTCAAAATCCAAATGAAAGTGAGCACCTCATGGACAAAGCACTGGGAGGAGCCTGGTGGACAGGAACAGGAAATTGTAAACTCAAGAGCCCTTCCTCCTTAATCTTCAAAAATAGAGTATAAACAAAAAGAGGACTGCTTCCCCCCAAAAAATACAGCCAAAGGTACAACTTTAAGGGGTTTCTCACTTTTTTGCTAACCAAAATGGTAATTTATTATTATGGTTTAACTTTTAACATGCTCGCGAGTTATTCTGTGCAAGATTGCAGGTTCTGCGTGTTCGGCAACTCGATCTTACCAGCAAGCATCCTCGCGCGTCCTTATGACGCTATCGCGCATCCAAATGACGTTATGGCGTTCGCACAGTCGCATGTTTACAAACATGGTGGCACACGCGACCGGGAAAAAGCGAACGCAGAACCAAGGTAAGCCATTGCCGCGCACGCGATAATGTTATTCAGCGCGCAAGAACTACGCTACGCACCGGATCGCGGAGTAATCGACAGCTAAGTTGACGAAACTCCGCAAACTCCGCGAACGGAGCGTAGTTCTTCGCCCAGGGTTAATTTTTATA
Organism: Lissotriton vulgaris; assembly: GCF_964263255.1. Lineage (NCBI taxonomy): Eukaryota > Metazoa > Chordata > Amphibia > Caudata > Salamandridae > Lissotriton > Lissotriton vulgaris. The sequence continues at coordinate 1,146,898,679 of NC_141694.1, read as the reverse complement.
CTATTAATTTATTTGTGTTCTTCTACTAACCTTTCTTTATGCAGTTGCTTGCTATCTATTCTATCAATCCTTGAATATCTTGTGTTTTTTCACTAATGTTCCTTCTTAATTCAAAAGTCTGTCTAGTATTCCTTACTCAATGTGTTCTTTTCCCTTAAGACCTTGCTTAACACGAATGTTATTGTTTCTTGTTTTAAGTTATAGAAAATACATTGACTGAATACATTCAATATTGTCTATAATGTCAGGTAAGTTTACTTACTCACTAACTTGTCATGCAACGTTCTTTAACTCTCTAAGAAATATTTGCACTTTCTCTTCGGGAATGTCTAAGGAGCAATTGAAAATGAGTCTGAACTCCGGAACATCTTTGGTGAAATGCGCACACATTAGTGAGCGCGCGCCTCACCAAGGATTCCCCACAAATTTGTGGTAAATGACTAGATCGCTACCTCGTCTTTCAGCCGCGGCCCGTGCAGGGAGTTGCGGTGGGGCAGGCAGGCGGGGCGGGCGAGGGGCAGGGTGGGGCTGATAAAAAACGGAATCTGGATGATTGCAGGTAAGTAAACAATTAAAGTAATAAAAACGAATTTCGTTCCGTGCCCTGCATCAAAGGCTCAACAAAGGCCATCAAAGATTTTGACCTTGGGGATCAGGAAGTCCTATAGCAAATAGCAAACTTTTCCGATCAATCTACACACTCAATCAACACACATATACAAATAAATAAACCATCTCATTTATTCCCACATTAAATTAAAAAAGAAACACACTTTTATATTGCTTGAACTTTTGCACCCTTTCCAACTGACAAAACTTTCAACCCTTCCCCATTCCACAATATGACAGTTACCATAGAAACACTTCAGGGAACACCTAAATCAGCACACAGGTGAAAAGTTCATCATACGTTGTTGCAAATTAAAACAGCAAGTATGCTTGACTTGAGAATATACCAGCTTATCTTATGTAACGTTCTGTTCTATCAGTTTTTCTTAACCAATTACAATAAGGCTTTTAAAAAACAGAAACATGCACCCTAGTTTTCTGTAAAATTTTGTCAAACAACCAATCATTTATTTTCTTTTTTCAAAACTGCATGTTGTCCACCATTTTGGAAAAATGTAACTTTCCAAACTGCCATTTCATTTCCAGAGACCATCAGAGTGCATCCAGACCTCTCTTCAAAATGCTTACAGTGTGGATTGTGGGACACAGCTATACTTTCTGGAGTCAAAGGTACGCACAACAGAAAAGAATTCACAAAGACCTACGTTTACCAAAAGTAGAAATTAAATGGATTGGACAGAGAGGATTAAAGTGGCATCAATTGATGCCATTGGTGAAATCCTTTTTACATCTCCAACACCCTGACCTCATAATTGTGCACTCTGGTGGTAATGACCTAGGCACTTTGACTGGGGTAGGTCTAGAAATGCGTATGAAGGACACCTTTAGAGAATTGATGGCACTTTTCCCCCAAACTGCCTTTTTCTATTCTAATATATGCCAAAGGCAGAAATGGAACTGGTCCTACCACTATTGTCCACAGATTGAAAAAGCTAGGAAACATGTGAATAAATCTGTTTCTGCCTTTCTCCGAGACTATCGAATGGGGTCCATCTACCACAACAATTTGCGTTTCAAGATCCATGACATCTATAGGAGAGATGGTGTACATTTTACAGATGAGGGGAACAGAGTCTTCCTCATAAACTTAAGACTCTGCATCGGTACTTACTTGTAGGTACTGAAATCTCCCAATAAACACAAGGGCTCTTTTTAGAGCCACCCAACATTTAAAACTTAAACTTGATAAATATCTGGAATTATTTTTCTTTTTCTTTCTTAGATACGCTTACTGTACGACTTTGTCCATACGTGCTTGGTATGCGTACGATAAATCTACCATATAAAATAATAGCCTTTATCACTAATTTTCTATAATTCCCGAGGACCCCATCTCCCGGGGACTGCAATCTGACATTGCCCATCATGGAAACAGCCCCAAGGCCTCCACTATCCCAGCCGGTTCCCCACTTCCTGCGGGAGCCGGCATTGCTATTCCTCGCAGAGAGCAGCTTACATGCTTACATTCTAATTTCAAACATGATTTCAACAGTTTCTTATTTATAAAATATTATAGTACTGCATGCTAAAGCAGAAAAGTCAGCACAATTATGATAGAATACAAAATAGAAAAAATATATATACTTCTACACTCAACAAACTTGTAAGCAGAGTACACAGTTTAATTTAAAAGCACCCTACCACAACTAGTTTTTGAAACACATTGTACAATAAAATGCATCACAAAATAGGCTACATACATGCTGACTCTATAACGTCACATAGAAAAAAGAAGGCCACTCTTACGGCACTAGGAAAACACAACAAAAGTACAAGTCCCAAACTTCCATTGTAGTGATTTCTTAGTTGCAGGTCTAGTTGTCAGATTGACACACACACTCCCTCATGGCTGGTATACACCCACACCACACCCATACAGCGCATTTGTTACTACATACGTGACCCTATCTATAAAAAAGACGGAGAGCACGTGTTGTACGCCATTTTTAAGTTGTTCCCAAAGCACCGAACAAGGGGCCCACTACTACATGCGTATCCTCTTTGTTCACTGAGTTAGTAGTGTCCAAAGCACTGAGCGTGTCAAGAAACTGCGATGATGATGGGAGCACGAGTATGTCATTAGCCATAGAGATATCAAGACTCGGCACCATATATGAGACGTCTTTGTTGGAGATCGTGACTACATCATGAAGAAACAGTTGTTTCCCCAAAAGGTGAGTAGTGACCCTTGAGTACACATCAGAAGGAGTCAAAGGGTTTGTAGCTGACTACATACAAAAATGTGACGTAATATTTTATTTTACACGAACGCACTCCTATATAATGAATTAATTTACATGTCTAATTTTTTTTCGCAATAGCACTAAAGTTTTTATAATCGCTGAAATGTTCGGAATATATTCACAATACAAACAGGGACATATTATCAAGAACCGCTGTTAAAATTTTCGCTGTTTAATTGGCAGGAAACTGCTGATAAAACAGCGATAATCGGCTTGATAATTCGCCCTTGTTAATTCCCATAGAAGCCCATGTTAACACCAAAACATCACCGGTTCTTGATAATATGCCCCCTGGTACGTACAAATATAACAATGAATGTCTATAAAACCGCAATATTATCTAGCAAAAATTATCAATCATAACATCTTTCTTTTAATTCCTTTCAGATGTACAACTTCACGATGGATCATGTAACAATGACTAAGGCACTAGCACAAGGTGAGCAAAGAAGCTTGTTTCTGAAACAACAACTTATCTGTAAAAGGAGACAATCTATAGTAGGCATCAGGCCAGTGCTTAATTTGTAAAATATTAAGTGCAGATGCTCACATTTTTTAGGAGGCCCCACCCACTTCATATGGCCCCACCCACTTCCCCCACTAGCTCCACCCACTTACTCTATCATTTGACCCAGTTCCTCAACTGGCACTGGTGAAAGCCAGATGTAATAGTGTGAAAATATCTATCCTGCAACCCTAGGTAGGTGGTAGGCGTGTTCTCCACAGAACTGAAGGTGGGATAGTGAGGCAGGTGCGCCACTGCTTTAATAATAGGGTTAATCTTAAGTGGTTTTGAAGGCACCCTAGAACAAACGTGGATAGAGGAACTCCTGCTTTGAATGAGGCACAGTGTGCTGTGAGGGAGGGAGGGCTGAGTGAGTTGCTTTCAGGAAAGGCAGGCAATCCAGTTGCTCAGCCCCTCTGTACATGCTCAAACCCTGGGACACATACTAGAGGTAGTTAAATAACACTTGGAACAACATTACATTTTGGAAAATACATATGCTAACATGGTCTAATAGTGACGATCAGTGTTATTTATGGTTTGGTACCTGCTTCTGCTTGTATAAGTTTATAGTTTTCTTTTTTAGATTCTTGTACTCTGAGGCAGGCCACGAGTTGCATGTGGTGGCGATATCTATAAAACACCACATAACACAATATTGGATAACTGCCCTCAAAACTATGCTGAGGCCTTGTGAAGGCAAAGTTAAAATGAACTATGAGGAACTCAAGGTGCAGAGCTGAGATCCCTTGCTTCAGCGGCTGCATTGCTTTGCTGGAAAGCATCCAACCTTGGGTTTGCAGTTTTTTTTTTTACATATTCACAAACTCGACCTGAAGGTATTGGAGCGCTACATGAGCACCGGATACATTACAAGCAGAAACGGTTATGTTTTTTGTAGGCACAGGGAAATTAAGAGATTTGCCCAGAATCACAGGATGTTCAGTTTATTTATGCAATGCTTAATATCTGCATTTATCTCTTTGCCTGTTGCCCTGCCTCATCATCTAGTATGCATGACGGTGACACATGATTCCTTACATCCTGAGATATAATCTTATGAAGTTCCAATGCTTCATGTATTGTTACGATTACAATATCTTTACTTACTTACTGACTTTTATTTAATTATTTTTAGGCCTGTATAAGGCACACTGTTTGCTTCGTTTGCCTAACGCTGCAGCTGCACACTATGCTGGAGCGGGCAAAAACAAAGTGGGGACACTGATCAATTTGATCGACTTGGGACACTTGACTGTTGAACTCCAAGGAGAGACAGGCTACTAATTATTTGCAATCAGCCATTGGTAATGCACTAGCGCTACAGCCATATATGAATTCTTGTGGGATTTTTCTGAATTATAAATACACAGGAACAAGTGTTTTTTTTTAAAGAAGAATCAAGCTTGGAGTTAATGCAAATCATCCCTGATACGTGGATAATGACGAATGCAGCGCAGGAGTGTAATCCTCTGAAGCTAGGAGACAGGATTCCCCGACTGTCACCACTGCGTGGGAACGATTTGTTCTATGCATTTGCCATGCTGTAGATCAGCCTGGCACCGTGACCTCGTCACCCTGTTTCCTAGAGGGAGACCCTCCTCTGCAGAAAGGACGAAAGGAAAGCAATATCTGCCCTTGCAGGGGAGGCAATGAGTGTAATGCAAAGAACCCACGAGAGAAGCAAGAGATCTGTGAAGGTGCACGGCCTACCTAAGAATCACAGAGCCGGCTACCTGCCAGCAACATGCTTCATGGCCAGTAAACGTTATTTTATTTGCCAATGAATATCATCCCTTAGGAACTACTTAAAACACTTACAACATTGGCATGCCAAATAAATACGCAGTGAACACTAAAAGCACAGGCGGCGCAAATGAACTCTCTCCATAATAAAGTAAAGTAAGTCTTGATGGAACTTTCTCCATATGGATAGGAGGGTGAGAGAATGCACAAAGAGCACTGTAATTACGAAAACTGCAAAGGTCCCAAGATATATTGAACATGCCCCCTCATATACATTGCAATAGGCTGTCACAGGATCACCACTCCCTCCCCCACCCCCGCAATAGTTGTGCAAGGACGATTTCGGAAGGTGTTTTAACCCTGAGCTTTTGGTGGATACTGAGGCGTAGCTCCGTCCAGCTGTGTAGGTGCAGAGGGTCACGGCAAATAATGTAAACTTACTGCACATGTTGTGGGCTCGCTCAAAGAAGATCGTGGTCATCTAATACACAGGCCTAGACTACGGCTGAATGAGCAGGACTCACTGACGAAAGAAAGACGTACAGCAGGCAAATTATGTGCTGGTGCACCACGTAATATTGCAGAGCAGCCAATGAACAACTGGCAAACTGTCCCTCAGCCAATCTCAAGCCCATAGTAAAGTATCCTAACATAAACAGCCAATTACGAGCAAGCAGTAAGAAGTTCCCGCACGGGAATGCAAGGAATCACCCAACCAATCCACGGGGAGTAGAATAGTTTAATAAAGCCCTGTGCCAACGTGGACCTAACTTATACATAGTGAGGTTACCTTATAAACATGTGTACACCGACACCAACCAAGCAAATACATTGATTAAGGCAGGTAGCATAGAAAGCAGCTGAACAGCACTCATGGGCTGCTTTTACTAATCAATCATGCAAATCCTTATAATTATTTTACATTATCAAAGCACCGACCTGATCCTGTCTCCCTGCTGCGCCGGTGAGAGCAGCGAGGTCAGGTGGAGTAGGAGCTGAGCAGAAGTGCCCTCCCCCGTGTAAGTCAGTGTGTGTGATGAAAGCCGCGCGCGCAACGCCGGCGCAGCAGCCACTATTTGGCGCATTATTTCCATCAGGCAGCTGGGAGTGGATACATATTAGCAGCTGGTGCTCTGAGCCACTCCATTGAGCTGAGAGCAGAGATAATCTGTTTAACTATTTAGGATCTCAACAAGCACGTCTCTTGGAGCATCAGAGAGCCCATGCACATTAACATATGCGCAAATGAAAGAAAAATACAAACATCCATAGTTGTCATAGACCCGGCCCTGAGAAATATGTGCCGGTGCTAAGCACCAGAAAGCACATACACAAATTAAGCACTGCAGCAGGCACACAAAACACAAATTGGGCTAACGATTCTTCAGCTAGGATGACATACCTTCCTGCGCCAACACACAGCCACACCCAAGTACGTCACAGGTTGTTTAAAGACATTTTGCTTGTTAATGAGGCTTTGATGATCCCGCCCGCTTACAGCCCCTGCAGCTCCACTCTTCTTTTTGTTTGAACTTAAGGCCCCCCCGAAAATTTTGACTGCGGTTGCACCTCTGGTTTCATGTACACCCCCCCTGTCAGGATGACATACCTTCCTGTGCCCACACACAGTCGCACCAGAGTACGTCACAGGTCTTTTAAAGCCATTTTGCTTGTTAATGAGGCTTTGATGATCCCCCCGCTTACAGCCCCTGCAGCTCCACTCTTCTTTTTGTTTGAACTTAAGCCCCCCCGAAGGTTTTGGCTGTGGTTGTCATGTGTGTGTGTATCCCACGTTTTAAAGTCCTTTTTTCTCTCTCTCTTTCTTACTCTCTCACATTGTTTCTCTTCCTTTTTTTAAATTTTTCGACAATACTATGTCCACTTTGCTGTATACAACCTTATCTGAATTCAAGTAGTTAACTATCTTGATAACAGTGAATACTTCTTCCACATGTACAGCACCATCTTTCAATCACCCCGATGGCACTAGGTGACAAAGAAATGAAGACCATATTATCAAGCTGAGGTAATAGAAAATTTCAGGTAGCCAAAGTGTCCCCCAACTCGCACCCTATCCATGCACCCATGTTCCTTGTATGTCGTGTAACTTCTGTTTTGATCATGCTAGAGAGACGCAAATACATTTGCGTCCATCCTTAACATGTCAGCTATTCAACCATGCATAAATATCCTGTTAATTAGGTTCCTAGACCTACGGTGCCAACGTCTTTACATGGTGCACTTTCACATTTTCGTCCACGTTTTCTGGCCCAGTCGAGTTAGGCCCTTAAACGAGGCCCCGAGTCTCATCTCTCTTGTCTCTGAAAACTGTATGTATCCCTGACCCTTGCCTTGCTTCCTGCCTCAGACGAGCGGTGCCCGGCTCGGCCTGGTTCGCTTGCCAAGATGATGTTTCACCTACAAGTTATCTGTCCAGACTCCTCGAAAACACATTCCAGTCTAGCGAAATAGGTAAACATATTCCCGGCTGCAGAACGAAGGGCCCTGCCTTCCTGTCTTCATGCAAGTAATTTACTGCTCCCGTTACCATGGTAGGCCCATGGCCCCGCACTCTACATGAAGATCCCTTTGCACACACTCGCATTCAGTGTTGAACGGCCCTTGTCCGAGAGACCTTTTACTACACCCTCAAAACATACGTTATCAGATATGCTATAGGTACAGGTCGTTTTGACACTCTAGACACCAGTCTCCTCTACTCGTGCAAAAGTCAAAGCCCCAGTTCTACCCGGTTACACGTCATGCTCAGCTGCGCGCGCATATAGGTTAGAAGTTTCTGCCGACTCTGCAAACTTTCACTAAGCATCCACCCACTTGTGACGTTTCGTGCTACGTTTCTCTGACATGTCCAGTGCACGCCCATGTGTACGCCCTCTTACACGCCTCCTGTTACGCACATGTGTTCTTATCTCTCTCTTTTCACCTGTTACGCCTACTGTATTGGCTCCTATTGTAACGTTTTACTATATATAATGTGTACTGTTAATAAAAAGTTGAATGTCCCTTCCTGAACCTGCGTGGTGATGGAACCCGATATCCCTTGCTTCGAAGCATAATATTAAAATCCGTATGACTCAGATACCACGGACTCTGCCTCTCATTTTAATGAGCTGTCTTGTATTGATAATTATATGGAAAAATGGATAGGTAAAATTTATTTACCACAAAGCAATGGCTTTACATTATCGCCGCTTTTATCGTCAGGAAACTGCTGATAAAGCGGCGATAATGGGCTTGATATTATGCCCTTGTGAATTCCCATAGCAGCCCAGGTTCTTGTGTTAACCTAGGCTGCTATGGGAATTCACAAGAGCATATCACCAAGCCCATTATCGCCGCTTTATTGACAGTTTCCTCCCGATAAAAGAGGCGATAATGTATTGCTCTTGCTTGATAATATGGCCCTTTCTTTCCGAAAAAACAACAAATTATTTATGAAAGGAAAGACTCAGTAGTCTACAGCAGCTTCGCAGTGTAGAAATGTATAATTACCTCCGACAAGTGACAACTGATAGGTTACAACAGTCTGACAAACAGATCTACAAGCTTATTACGCCACTTTTCCGTCACTTTTAACATGGGGAAAGTGGTGCAATGAGCTTGTAAATCTGCGTCTGACTTTTCAAGAAAAACTCTCAACTCCAAACTCTGAGACTCAATGGGCTGCAACAGTCTAAGTACGGAATATTAAAAACCACATTAAAATTCACTCTTGACAGTAGTTTCGCAACTCAGTTTACGATGATTAATCAAAATGTCCTTTTGTTTCCTTTACCAAACATCCTTCAGAAGCAATCACGGCCTATCGAGCAGCAGCAATGGATTTCTCTGCAATGTATTGAATATACTTTGACGTATAGAAGAAGAGTTCAAGTCAAGTTGTGAAGTCCAATGGCCGCACTGTTTATACAAGGTAAGCACAGCAGCCTACATATACAATGCCTTCATAGCAATGCATTAGAAATAAGTCATAATATTTACAATCCCTATGTGCCACTTTGGCGTCAGTAACGCAGTAGGCACTTCCATATAGACACCATTTGAACGCGGCACTATAACAACTGAAATGTACCAGGCACACTGCACTCGTAAAACCGTAGTGTTACCTTTATTTGTGAAAGGAGAGAATGTATAGTGTGCAGAAGCTTCTCTCTGTAAAACCTATAATAACCTCTGAGCAGTGACAACAGATAGGTTACAACAGTCTGACAAACAGATCTACAAGCTTATTACGCCACTTTTGAGTCACTTTTAACATGGGCAAAGTGACGCAAGGAGCTTGTCAATCTACCTCTAACTTTTCAAGAATAAATCTCAACTCCAGACTCTGCGACACAGTTTTAATGTTCTTTTCTCTCTCTCTCACTCTCTGTTACATCATTTCTCTTTCTCTCTTAAACTTATAGACACTGCTGTCTACTTGCACATGTAGAAGAACAGCCCAACTCAAGTTGTGAATTCAACTGGCCGAAGCGTTTGGCCGCAGTGTTTATACAACTGTAAGCACAGAGGCTTAGAACTACAAAGCCTTCATTGCAAACCATTAGAAATAAGTCTGCATCTTTACAATCCCGTTGTGCCACTTTTGCGTCAGTAACACAGTTGGCACTTCCATATAGACACCACTTGAACACGCCACTATAACAAGTGAAATGTACCAGGCACACTGCACACGTAAAACCGTAGCGTTACCTTTATTTCTGAAAGCAGAGAATGTGTAGTGTGCAGCAGCTTCTCTGTCTAAAATGAATCATTTCCTCCGAGCAGTGACAACAGATAGGTTACAACAGTCTGACCATCAGATCTACAAACTTATTACGCCACTTTTCTGTCACTTTTAACATGGAGAAAGTGAAGCAAGGAGCTTGTAAATCTAGGGCTGACTTTTCAAGAAAAATGTCAACTCCAGACTCTGCGAGACAGTTTTAATGTTTTTTTCTCTCTCACTCTTTCTCTCTCTCACTCTCTGTGACATCATTTCTCTTTCTCTCTTAAACTTATAGACACTACTGTCTGCTTGGACGTGTAGAAGAATTGTTCAAAAGAAATTGTGAATTCTGGCCGAAGAGTTTGGCCGCAGTGTTTATACAACAGTAAGCACAGAGGCCTAGATCTACAAAGCCTTCATTGCAATGCATTAGAAATAAATCTGCATCTTTACAATCCTGTTTTGCCATTTTTCTGTCGGTAACAAAGTAGGCACTTCCATATAGACATCACTTAAAGGTGGCATTATAACAGAAGTGAATTGTACCAGGCTTGTAATGCTTCAGCTCATTTACTCACATCTACATAATTCTAAACTCTAATTTTCTTTTTTGTTTTGAAGATTAACAATCGGACATTTTTTGGAGTCCATTTCACAATTTGTTTATAATGTTGTTATTTTTTAAAGTTATTTTTCTTGTTGCTTCTAATATAGCTATACTTAAGTTTCGTTTACAGTTATTGTTTTAATAAAAGTTAATTTAAAAAACTACATACTGCTTTTATTTTGTGTGGGGGGTATGACGCTCCACAATAAAAATAATGTTGAAATACTATAGCAAGATGTTCAAGACTAGACTAGGATTGAAAACTACTGAGTTATATTTCCTCTGGATAGACTACAATTTACAAAAGAAAGCAAAATAATACGAAACAATGTGTACCACATTTACAAACCTCATGCCACATTTTCCCGTGCAAAACTTACCCCACTACAAAATTAAATGTGTGGACCTGAATCACGCCCCTAGAACCACAGAAACAATCACCCCACAATGATTTCTATATTGTATGAGGAGCTACGTGGCCCTCCGCCTACTGCCCTGGAGTCCACGATGCCCAGACCTGGTTGCTGCAGTGTCCTGGGGGGTACCAGCCATTACAATGCGGTCATAAGCATGCGTGATTGTCACCACGAAGACATTCGCACGCATTTAGCTTTACCATGCATGCCTTTACCACGCATGCTTTTAAAACTACTATGCATTTACCACGCATGATAAATACATAATCTTCATAATGTCTTTGTGTTGACGGACACGCGTTGTAATGGCTGTGGCTTATGTCCTTCAAATTAGTTTTTACGTATACGTGTGACCAAGTCTGATAACATCAGAGGCCAAGGGCGAACAGCGTGGTGTCTGTGGCAGGAAATCTCATTGATCACAGAGAAAATAGGAGGACAGTAAAATGAAAGTAACAGATATAATAAAAGGAACGGAGGAAAACTACTAAAATGGCGGTGGATGGAGTATACCATCAGAGGCCAAGGACAAACACTGTGGTGTCTGTGGCAGGAAATCTCATTGATCCCAGAAAATAGGAGGACGGTAAAATGAAAGTAACAGATATAATAAAAATAACAGTGAAAAACTACTAAAATGGCGGTGGACGGAGTACGTAATCAATGTTTGGCACCTTGGCACTACGTTTCAAATAAATATAGATAAAGTATGATTATTAATATTTTACAAAAGTACAGCAGTGGATGACACACACTACCAGGGAAAAGAAAGCGGCAAATTTAATACCTGAAATAAAGAAAGGTTTGCTTGTTGAACTTGAAGAAAAAGAAAAAAAACGTAGGCTTCAAAATGAGGCAGGGCATGCGTAGAGAGTACAACTGCTGCACAAAAAAACTAACGGAAAGTTTTACATACTATCATAGAAATATACCTCTTTTTTTAACCAGTAAACTTAGGTGCATATTATCAAGGACAGGTGTTAAAATTATCGCTATTTTATCGGCAGAAAACTGCCAATAAAACGATGATAATGAGCTTGATAATACAGCCTTGTTATTTCCCATAGAAGCCCATGTTAACACCAGAACACGAGCTTCTATGGGAATTAACAAGGCCATATTATCAAGCCCATTATCGCTGCTTTAGCCGCAGTTTCCTACTGATAAAAGCGGCGATAATGTATCGCCCTTGCTTGATAATATAGCCCTCTTTTTTTTTCTTTTAGCCCCAATGCCCCCCACGATCCCAGACGGCTCCCCATGTCCTACCAATCTCCTTTCCTACTTGAAAGAGAGAGCAGATTAACTTGTTCTCTCTTTCAAATAGGAAAACAGTTTACTGTGGTAAAGTGGGAGCGGCGACGGTACCACCCTACCATACCAACACCAGTGTCCCGGGAGTACGCACCCCAACACACTGCAAGAGCCGGCCCTGAGAAATGGTGCTCCCCAGGACCATCAATGGTTCCACTAAGAGGGCCACGTGATGCCCTCCCAACATTAATAAAACACCCCAGACAGTGCAGGTGCCCGGAGCTGGAATGTCATTTTACATATCACTGCCCTAGAAAGGTGACGTTCACCGCAACGTTTACGGGGAGCGAGAGCTCAAAACATATATATTTTTTAAAAGCCCCAAGAGGTCCCGCTCCCCAAGACTGCAGGGAGTAGAACCGTAACCCCCCCCGCATACTTCAAAATAAAACCAGACGAGTGGCGTTCCCCAGTGCTCGGGGCACCTTACAAGCCCCCCATTATGGAAAGAAAATGCCCCCGTAATTTGCCCTGCCCCCCCCGGGACCTAATGAATAAAACAGACTTCTAGTTTATTTTTCACCCTTTCCACCGCGTACGAGTACTGCACGAGTACCCCGCGATTTTTGATTTAAAAAAAATAAAAATTGAACCTAAGGACCCCTGAGCAAGCCTATAGAGTCAGAATGTTTCTACCGTGCCCCCTTTCCTAATTTCTCAACTTTGTTTTACTGTTTTCTTGTCACTCGGTTCTCATGACAAACAAGATGGCTCCCAACAATTCCTGGTTAGGAGTGTTGACGGCCAATCGGCATGCAGCTCGTGCTCGTAATTGTACAGATTTCCGTACGCGTACGCTGCTATTTTTCTTTAAAAAAAAAAAATAGAAAAATAGAGCCTAAACATCCATGTACGACCTCCTGAGCAAGCCTAGAGGGTCAGAATATTTCTAGCCTGCCCCCTTCCCTTATTTCTCAACTTTGTTTTACTGTTTTCTTGTGACTCGGTTCTACCGAGGCACAAGATGGCCGCCAACACTTCCTGGTTTTGAGTGTTGGCAGACACTTGACAGCCAATCAGCATGCAGCTCGAGCTCATAATTGAACAGATCTCAGTCCGCGTGTAGAACTTTGTCTCTAGACATTGCTATGATTTTACTTGTAATTTTCTCAGAAACTACTGAACGGATTTATACCATTTAACAAAAAGCACAATCTGCGAACTGAACTCTACCTCTCTGCCAAATTTGGTGTAATTCCATTCAGCTGTTCGAGCTGTAGAGCTGGTTAAAGGTCCCAATGGAAAATTGCAAGGGGGAAAACATGTTTTGGGACCCCCCTTTTTTCTCGGCCCCGCTTCATGAATCACCCGCAGGGCCATTTTCTCAGAGAATTTCGCGAAGATTCGTTGACCGGCGCCAAAGTTATTCCAAATAGAATGTTTCCGAATTTTCAATGGAAACTAGGTCCTAACTATAACTACCTACATGCGACCGCCAGTAGGTAATATATACATATATATATTTGCCACTGCTTCTCTGAATCTTATTTCCTCGATTATGAATGCAGGCATGGACCACGTTTCTGTGCAGAAGTTGTTACTTTATTTCCAAAACTTTAGTTGGCCATGACGCGTTTCGGTCCCTCTTTGATCTTGATCACATGACACCGCTCTGGCCTTAGCCACCAATATTTTATGTATGCATTCACATGCGGAGGCCCATATGTGGGCTCAGAACTTTTTGGCAACACCAATATTTACGTGCACCCATTAGGGTAGATTTCGCTGATCCAGACTACAACACCCACAAGTCAATACACTCAACAGAGCAGCCCATCGAAGGGTGAAATTTTTTCTTTGAGTGTGTATGGGTCAGAACAGCACGAAAGACTGTTGAAGCCTCTGATGAAGTGTGGCAGCCCAGAAACGCGTCAGGCATGCATAACTCGACAAAAAAGCTCTTATTTGCATCAGCATGCCGGTTTCGTTCTTACCCTTTAAAAGCCTGGTGCTAGCGGATGTCTGAGTGCGTCTTTGTTCCGGTGGGGAACTTTGGAGTTTTAATTTTTTACGCGGCGTCCCCGGCCGCAAAAGAAGCACCACCCTACTAAGGTTGGGGGTCACGGGCTCTGTAGTTCACAGAGCCACTATGTGGGACATCTGCTTGGGATATTGAACGGCACTCACATGCGGAGGCCCATCTGTGGGCTAGGAAATTTTTGGCAACAGCAATATTTACGTGCACCCATTAGGGTAGAGTTTGCTGATCCAGACTACAACACCCACAAGTCAATACGCTCAACAGAGCAGCCCATCGAAGGGTGAAATTTTTCCTTGTGTGTGTATGGCTCAGAACAGCACGAAAGACTGTTGAAGCCTCTGATGAAGTGTGGCAGCACAGAAACGCGTCAGGCATGCATAACTCGACACAAAAGCTGTTATTTGCATCGGCATGCCGGTTCCGTTCTTACCCTTACAAAGCCTGGTGCTAGCGGATGTCTGAGTGTGTCTTTGTTCCGGTGGAGAACTATGGAGCTTTAATTTTTTACGCAGCGTCCCCGGTCGCGAAAGATGCACCACCACACTAAGGTTGGGGTTCACGGGCTCTGTAGTTCACTGAGGCACTATGTGGGACATCTGCTTGGGATATTGAACGGCACCCACATGCGGAGGCCCATCTGTGGGCTTAGAACTTTTTGGCAACAGCAATATTTACGTGCACCCATTAAGGTAGGGTTCGCTGATCCAGACTACAACATCCACAAGTCAATCCGCTCAACAGAGCAGCCCATCGAAGGGTGACATTTTTCCATGTGTGTGTATGGGTCAGAACAGCACAGAAGACTGTTGAAGCCTCTGATGAAGTGTGGCAGCACAGAAACGCGTCAGGCATGCATAACTCAACACAAAAGCTGTTATTTGCATCGGCATGCCGGTTCCATTCTTACCCTTTAGAAGCCTGGTGCGAGCGGATGTCTGAGTGCATCTTTGTTCCGGTGGGGACCTTTGAGCTTTTTTTATATATATATATATATATATATATATATATATATATATATATATATATATATATATATATATATATATATATATATATATATATATATATATATATATACTACTAATATAAAGAGAGAAGTGTGTCCTTTGAGCCAGGTAAACTCGAAAACTACACCACCAATCCAAACACCCAATACATCTTTGAAAACGTCGAGGCAAGCAGATGGACATAGGCTATATTAAAAAAACAAATGTACGTTATTTAAAAAATGTAATATAAAAAAAAAGTAGTCCCTTGGAAGAAGCGCCGGCTGCGACGTGCGTGCTGACATCAGGAGCGCGGGGAGCAGCGGTGTACAGGAGCAAGAGGAAGAGCGGGGGACGTGAGCGCGGGGAGGAGCGGTGGACAGGCGAGGAGCGGAAGAGCGGTGAACTCAGGAGCAGGTAAGAAAGACTCCAACGAGAGACACAATGACAACGTCGGGGCGGGCAGGGGCCCTGAAGCACCCTTAACGTCGGGGCGGGCGAGTCAGGGCGGGCAGGGGCCCTGAAGCACCCTTAACATCAGGGCGGGCGGGGGACCTGAAGCAGCCTTAACGTCGGGGCGGGCGGGGGCACTGAAGCAGCCTTAACGGCAGGGCGGGTGGGGGCCCAGAAGCAGCCTTTTGCTCCCGGTCAACATTGAGACGGGCTTCTAGTATAATATATATATATATATATATATATATATATATATATATATATATATATATATATATATATATATATATATATATATATATATATATATACCAGGTAGAAAGACTCATGCGCACTTGCACAGTATTGTTCTCTTTGAGATTAGTAAATAGTTAGATTTTGAACATTTAAGTTTTTTTTAAGCTTATTGTAAAGCACAGACAGGTAGAATGACTTATGTGCACTAGTGCAGAATTGTGTTTCTTTAAAACTAATGAAATAGTTTGATTTGGGAACATTTACCACGTTGGATTGATGCTTACTGCAAAGTGCAGACAGTAAGAATTCTACCGCAGGAGAGAATAAATATCACAATTTAATTTAAGAGCAGCGAGCTGCACTCCAGCAAAGGGAGCAGCTGCAATGACACGAGGAGGCAGGGACTCTCAATAAAGCACCATTGAAAAGAAAAAAAAACATGAGCGAGGCAGGAGAACTTTACAAGGTGTTTTAAACAATGTATTCCCCATTAATGGTACCTTCCACTCCCACACAAATTTAGGCTCACATTATTAATACTGAACCAATATGAGTTAATATTGATTTTAAAATGAAAATGCACTGTGTCTGGAAAAACGAAGACATGAAGTCTGTTTACACTGTTTATGATATGTCACATGTTTTGTTTATTTCAAGCACAATGTATCAGTATCTCACCACTTGTGACCAAGAGAACTTGATTCTCGAAACGCGTTGAGTGAGCATTTGCCTTATTAAATCAGTTTTCAAGCAATTTGGGTGCCATGGATTGTTATCGCTGATGTGGATGACAGATTGTGGATTGATTGGGTTTCGCTAACCCGCCAAAGCCTGCCGTCGTCGGAGGCTCGAGTTGAACCAAAAACGAGAAAATGAGTGCTGGATTAATGGAACCTAATCGTTGCCCGCCCGCTAAGGAATAGTGCGTGTACCAAAAAGACAAGACGGATCTAAGGAGCAGTGTGGACGGTGTGAAACTCCTAGACAGAGGCAATTAACAATCGGGTAAGCGTGACTTTGCACAACTATCAGCGCAGCGCATAGAGTAAAAATTGCATTCACACAAACACGCGGGTCTAATATTATGTGCTCTTGTTGCGTTTGCGAGTTTGTCATGTAACACATGATTAATATTGTTTTGTTCGTCCTATTGTCCTTGTCACTATTAATGCGGCTGATTATTTCATGGCATGTGCTTTCATTATATGTGCTTATGTGTTTGTCTTATGTTGTGACTGTTTATCTATGTTTGTTTGTCAATCTTTTTACTCTTTCAGATATATAAAGAATCCAGCTGGACATTAAGAAGAATGGTAGATATTAAATGTGCTGCTTTATCTGTTTGCTTTTGCTAGGTGACATTTATTAATGGGTTAATTATTAGCAATGGTAGGGTGGGTAACAGAAGGGTTTATTTTACTTGAATTAATCACCTTTTTGTGTTTGTTTAAATACTAGCTCGAGCGAAAAGTTTGGGGCCTAGTTCTGATGAAAAGTTGGTTGGCCTGACAAAAGGAGCAGAGCGCGACAGTGACGTGTTGTCATTGAAAAACTTCCACGGAAATGCGCAGAAGCTCAAACAATGGACGTTCAGTGCATCTAGCTCCGAAAGCAAAAGCGTCAAGGCCAAGGAAGCGTGTAGAGGTAGCTTGGCTAAAATCCTAGAGGAAATAAAATCTGAACTTTTAGTTAAATGTTACAACTTTGGGAAGCCAATGTTGCTTCGTGTCAATGGACAATGACATAATGATGTCACAGAGACTGATGAGTTGGCCTCTCGGTGGTCTGATGGATGTCAACCAATTAGGTTGCTGCTTTCTTTAAAAAATATTGGGGCATATTATCAAGCCTGTGCGCTAAAATTATCGCCGCTTTATCTGCCGAAAACGGCCGATAAAGCGGCGATAATGGGCTTGATAATATGCTCTGTGGAATTCCAATCGAAGCCCATGTTAGATGTCTTCACATCTAACATGTGCTTCGATTGGAATTCCATAGAGCATATTATCAAGCCCATTATCGCCGCTTTATCGGCCGTTTTCGGCCGATAAAGTGGCGATAATTTTAGCGCACAGGCTTGATAATATGCCCCATTGTTTCTAGTTAGATTAGTGAGTAAGAAAGGTATAACAATCTGGCCTCTTGAGGGGAGCAGGGCTGACTGTTTCCTGAGGGCGAAGTGCTGTCCGTTTTCCTTTGGACACATAAGGCACATTTGTTTGATAAATATTGTTTTCCTTTCCAGGTCAGAAAGCTAACATAGGGATTAGGGTTGATGTTTTCTTTATTTCATTATTTCTGTGTAACTTTGAAGTGCCAGACCTTTTGAGCCAATGATCTAATGATTAAAGCTGTTTAAATAAATATGCTTGGAATTAATAAATGAGCTAATAAACATTTGAAACTTTGAAACTTTAAAATAAAAGACTTAAAACGTCAAGCTGGACTTGATTATTTAGTCGTTGCCATTAGTTTATTTCCATTGGCCTCAGTGGTCTAATTAATGTTACTTAGATAATATAATATATATATAATAAAAATGTATACTGCAGTTGTAAATATGTATATATGGGTTTGATGATGTGAATAATTAGGCCACATGATGATTTTCTGTCCCGGTTGCATGGGCCTTGGTATTGATTAGTTTGGTGAGTATTAGGTAGTGAATGGTGGCGCATGTGAGACAGAATTTCTATAGTGACGCTGGATCAGTTACCTCTGGTAGTAATCCGTGGTATACACAAAAAGTAAACAAGTCAGCCACATACATTCGGCAGCCTTCTTAATAGCAAACCTATCAACAGCAGGAAGACAATCTCAGGGTCTGTAAGATAAAAATGTCTGCGCAAACAGCAATATCATAAATAGCAATGAAAAGGGGCCATATGTATGAACACATTTTCTCATAGACACATAATGGGTAAAACCCTTTGATACATATGGCCCTAGTGTTCACAGAATGGAAGGAATACAAATAAGCCCTGGCGAGTTTATGAAAGACAGATGCAAATATCATTCACTGTAGGGGTATTGCAGGAATGGATAACATGCAGCTGCTGTGACGCATCCAGCCTGAGAAGGGTACTTCAAATTCAGTTGTATAGAATTACTTTATATAAGTAAGGTAATCCCTAGTCAAATTGAGATTCGCACATTTCAACAAAAAATAAAAAGATATGCTTAGTTTTTTTACAGCAAATAATCCAATACATTTTAATCTTGCAAAGTTTCCTTGTTGAATAAACACCTGTCCCAGGATTTCCTATATGTACAAAAAAGAGGGGGAAATCCCATAAAACCCTCTAGAGCCTAAGTTACACCGCAAACGTGAACAAAAACGGAGCTCGAGCACTATAAATATGAAAAGGATTCTGAAGGAGGTCCACTTTTAATGAAACCTCTGGATAAAAAATCTCGCCTAATGTGATTAGATCATTTTAATTCTTATAGTGTGCATTGTTTAAACTTTTAGAGGCATTGATGCACCAAAGTCAGAAAAAGAATACTGACTGCAAAACTGAATACTTATTCAAACCATTTAGTTATTTAAAAACAAATGGTGACTAACATCAAATTGAAAGATACCGAGGCATATCAGCACATCGTGCAAGCTTATGACAAAATTGTAAAAGCTAAAACATACTTTGAATTAGGTGAACAAAGGACCACAATGGCGGATAATGTGCCGTTGTTAAGGCGACAACAATAATCTCCAGGTAGCAACATCAGCTTGTGATAGACCAACTAATACATGATTAAAATTAATTGCATCCAACAGCATTTTATTTGGTCTAAAACCCTGTAGGTTTTATGTATATCTTTTTTTTTTTAATGACGGGTGGTCTTGGATAGTAAGAGTCAATGCGTGTTGGCCTTCCAGTTATGGCCTCGTCAGAACAATGCGGGACCAGAATCACCCAAACTTAAAAAAAGAATACATAAATCAAGTTAATTGGACTCACATTTAAAGTTACTGCAAGCAGGACTGAATTATACATCTTGTGAGTATTACCCTAAATTATTTACAACATACTGTTAGGAGCAGTGGTTCTTATACGAGTCATAGCCCAACACCAACAACTTTTGTGAATATATAAATCAAGATAAATGAAAAAGTGAAGCCCTGATAGAATGTAAAGGAGCCAGTAAGGAAATCATCGTGCCCTGATCACTGTAGGGACCAAAAGAACATTTCAGCGCCAAACATGGCTGAAGAAGAATAGTAAAAAGGAGAGCAATCCACCCTTGCAGGAATAATGTAACTTGTGCTCAGTGTCGAGGAACCCTTACCTGCATCGGATGTATGTCGTTACAACGCATACTTTTACTCCGCATACCATTACAACGCGGTATTTACAACGCATACCGCTACAACGCATAGCGCTTTGGGGTGCTGAATAGTGGTAAGTATAATTTACTATTCTAACTCCAGTCCCCGTGGACCTTAGGGAAGGTGTTGGATAGTAAATTAAACTTACCTCTTATCCTAGAGCGCCCCCCAGCGCCATGCGTTGTAACGGTATGCGTTGTAATGCCTGCGTTGTAGTGGTAGTGCGGAGTAAAAAATGCGTTGTAACAGGTGCATACCACCTGCATCTACTCTCATTTGAGACGAAACAGGAAGTGGATCTCCACATGTAGGGACCAACAAGCAAAAATGACTCTTACATATAAAGCATCCATGCGTACCTAAAACGAATTCAAACAAGGATCTGAATGAAAATTACAGAAAAAAATGAAGGGAAAACTTCAATAACTGATCAATAAAAAAATAAGCAAAAGTGACATTAAATGAACCGGATAAGACTTACAGGGAGGTTTCTGAAAAACACTCCAAATGGATGCTCAAAAGAGGGGCGACAATACAGAGGCGTAGCTAGAGCCCATGGCGCCTGGGGCCATCCCACAGACAGTCGCCCACGGCATCCGCAGCCGCATGACCGTGCGAGGCCAAGTCTCGACTCGAATTTTGAATCTCACCCCAATGTCAAACCTCGGGCATAAATATTTCTCACATGTATCACCGGAATGCCAGCTCCACGCCGGTCCACCAATCAGTGCAAGCAAGTGCCAACCATCTGAACTCGCAGCCGCAGAGGGCCGCACACAGCAATCCGGGGCCACCCGCCCAACCATATCGGTGTGATTCTTCCTAATACCTCCAAACATATCCGTCAGCCTGCCTGACTGTGATCGGCACACGCATCGCGCCGGTTCTCCCGAGGCCCGCCCAGCAACTATGCCCAAGTCTCCATAACCACACTCTTTCTCAGATGCATTTAATTTGATTTACAGCGCCACTCATACCAGTGTACGGTGTCAGAGCACTTTACATCACACACACTACACAAAGACAATCATTTATGCATGTGAAAATCACTGTATAGGAAATGTTACATAAGACAAAGGACTACAAGGTGTAGAAGCCACATGAAAACCATACTAGTAGGCAGTATAGTTTAATAGCTCACTGTTCTATGTTAGGATTTTAACTTATAAACTGCAAGTAATGAAAGGATCTCTCTGACAAAAGCAGTAACCTACTAACCTAGTTAACATTATGTGCACTTTATGATCTGCATGGTACACATTCTTTGCAGCAGGCACATTAACCCTCTGTGCTACTTTTCCAGGAGTCAACCCTTCCACTAGACAAAACTCCGATCTCTCTCTAGGAAGAACATGAATCACTAAAGTGATCATGACATTTTTATAGTTGCTGAAAATTTCTGGGGGCCAGGAAGGAGGCAGCAAGTTTTTTTATTCCATAATATGCTTGCAAACACTACCCGCCCACCCGAAATAGGTAACCAGTGTGGCCACACCGCTCGCACCGCCATAACCTGCTCAAGGTTCATGTGACCTCAGTGACTCAGTCAAAGTGATGGGATTACTCTTGCGCTAGAGTGTGCTCCTTCGTAGGCCTGCCCGCAAGACTGGAGATAAACTTCAGTTTGGATTGTGGTGGACAGGCAATCACGGGTAAGCCACAATCGACACCACTAGGGTACACCTGCTTGTGCTACACCATCAGGCCTTCTAAGGTCTAGTGGGGCCTTCTAAGGTCTAGCAAGGGAATATGCTCCCTCAGTAGAGTGGTCTGGTGGACTGGTCATGAAGGCTGAACCCAGTTCCCCAGTTCCAAATTCAGCAGCTCTGGCCATAGTGCCACATCCTCTCCCCACTGAACACCATACTGCCCCACTGAGAGAAACTCGCACTGCCTTCAGCTACACCCTAATTGTGCCCGCTATAAACATTTGGATGTGGCTAAATTGAAATTATGCACTTGATAAGAGTAATATGCTGCCTAAAATAAAAAAGTCACAGCAAACACTCATGGGGAATGCAAGATTAAGTGAAGCATGTGCAATGTAAGCAGAAACAACATTGTTACCTTAATGATCTCTCACTCACTATTCAGAAATCAGCGAGTGGTTTTACCTGAAAAGTTAAGGACATGACTACGGGGCCCTAAAGGTAACCGTTTCAATGTCCATTGCTTATATCCTTACAAAACGTAAGCAGTATTGTTTAAAAAGACCACATCCAGAAACACAAAGGGATGGTGCAAATTTTGTGTTCCAATCCACCCATCAACCTGGTATTGCAATACATCCAGGAATGGTGCACTCCCTCATCTGGGGACAACAATGCTGTTCAAAGAAAGACGAGAAAACAAAATTAGTACTTCACTGCAAAGTCTGTAAAGTGAGGCTGATATGTTTGGATGTAAATAATACAAATCTGGCCACTTTGCAACCACTCTGTCTTGCTTTATTTAGTTATGTATTTATTTTTCATGTTTAAACATTTTTATCTCTCTCCATCCCTAGGCTGCACTTTGGAATAGAAAAATGTCAGAAAAAGGGCATTTCCCGCAAGAGTGTTTTTCTTTTTTGGATCCATTTCACAGGGAAGCAACTAAATGAAAGAAGGAAAGAGAGGTTGTAAACCATTTCTTCAAGTCTTGGGGGCAGATTTACAAGCCCCTTGCGACACTTTTACGCCGCTGTTGCCTTACTTTTGTGATGCAGCGGGGGCGTAAACAATGCGCCACGTTGCGACTTATTTACAACGTGATGCATCTAGGCAGATGAGTCACGTTGTAAAGCCCTGCGCCACATGAAACCTGCGTCAAGTTTCATGTGGGCGTTCTGTCGCAGGATGGACGTTCCCTAGCAGGAAAGCCCCGTAAAACTGACGCAGTGAAATCTACAAGATTTCACTGAGTCAGTTTTACGACGATGCTGCGTCAAATCCTTACGCCTGCTTAAAGCAGGCGTAAGGAGTGACGTACCACGTTGAGTATGGGTGGCCCCTGTGCATTGAAGGAGTTGCGTCGCACTTGCAATGCGCCACCCATACGCCACAAGATGCATCACGCATCTTCCCTTCCTTGCACCATGGTGCACCGCATTGTAAATGCGGCGCATCTGTGGTGGCGGAAGGAGGGGATTGCATGACGCATCTGTTCTGGCGCATCCCTGCTGACTTGCAGAGATGCGCCAGAACATGTAAATATGCCCCAAGGTTTTCAGTAAGTGAAGAGCAAGACAGAAAGAGAGGGAATCAGAGGTGTAGCTAGACTAACTGACAGTAGAGTTATTGAGTGTCCTGGTCCCCAAATAAACTACAAAGGCCACCGCCCCCAAAGTAGTGCCACCTGGGGTGGACCGCCCCCACCGCAGCCCCCATAGCTACGCCACTGCGACGATAAGCAATGTGTTGGAACACTACCCCAAATGCAACATAAGGATTAAAAGATTTCCAACTTGTGCACTGCTGGTGTTGTTTTGAAATTGTGTATTCTAAATGAAGAAAATTAGAAAGTTCAGACTTAGCAATATTAATACCAAATTTTAATAATGGGGACCTTGGCCAAGTTTTAAAAACAATGGTGGATGTCTTAGAGTGGTCTCACACATCTATTCTCAGTCATTCCCAATATGTGCGTCCAAAGGGTCAATATAGCTTTCGTCAGGACCAGTATTCGAGTGCACAATAAGACATGTGGTATTTGTTTGCATCAAAAACTTACAACGTAAGGAATCACCTCTTGTGAAAATGTTATTGCGTGGACTTGTTCACAGCATGGTAGCTCCAAGGGGGTGGACCCTGTAATAACACTTTTATCAAAGGTGTCTCACCATCAGTTTGCCTTAATTGTGTCCTGTTGAGAGATGCCCTACCTTATAGGGTTGGTGGCCTTGAGTCAATTTTAAGATCACTCGATTCGATTCGATATAGTCTTTATTTGATTATTCAATCAAAAAAGACAGGATATTTCTATATCTATTTCTATATATGCCCGTTTTGCAAATATATAACTCAAAAGTTAGCCCCGCAATATTATATGGTGCTGAATTGTGGGGCTATAATAATCTAACCCCCCTAGTATTAGCACAAAACAAGTTTGTTAGATCATTGGTTGGCCTCCCGCAATCCTCCCCTCTGTTGCCCCTTTTCTTAGATCTGGATTGCTATAACATCGAGGATGCAGCACGTTTCAGACCACTGGCATTCTGGAGGCGACTTTTCAGGTGTGCTACAAAACTGGAGTTACAGCATAGTGGGTTTTATTGTGAATGTGAAGATGTGAGTGCATAAAACTTTGTTTGTTTGTCTATAGACTTAGACTTGACCCAATATTTCATATTTCATAAATAGTACAGGGCAATAACCTTTCCACCTTCCTCCCAGGGGGGAACGTAGCCCTGAAGAAAGCCCCACACCAAATACAATTTGGCATCCAAAGGACTGAAACATGTTGGCCTTAGGGTCTTAGGACCATAATATTCCAAACAACCCTATTGTCCTTTAACTTTAATATCCCTGTCAGACCCAAGAATAAAGGGATACTGGACTTTTAAACTTTACCCCCCTGGCCAGATTTATCATTTAAGTGCTCCCTGAAATATTGGTTGAGCCCACCGTGACTAATAGGGGTCGCGGTGTCCTGATGATGAAGCATGACACCAATGGGTTTTGTGTGAGGGAAAATAAAACAAAAAGAGGTTTTTCCTCTACCACGTCTTAAGTGAATGCTTCAGGCAAGGACATTCCACCATCTCTTTCCTTAGATTACCGTTTTTGTAACTCAGATTAACGGTTGGACTAATAGTGGAGTAGTTTAACGTGTATTGGTATAAAAAATCAGGAGCGTGTACTCCTCCGTGTTTCCTCTTGGCACTTTAAATATTGAGATCTACGGCTCTTTAATATTTAGTGTGAAGTGTTCTTGTGAACACACCTGTACAATAGAAAGAAAATAAAAGTTGTTAAGATCAAGAGAAAAATCTCATATCATCTTGTGTTCCCATAAATCTTCTTATTGACACATTACTTTTACATGATTGTGTGAGCATATCACATGGGACAGGAAAAGTTCAAGAACACGATAATTTCAAGGAAGTTATAAATGCTGATAATTTTATTTTTGCAATAGGGACAGGTGCAGTGTTTGTGCTCAGTGTTGGCAAGCACCCAGGGAACCTTATCAATCCCAGACATTTTTGAAAACCAAAGAACATCTTTCATCGAGGATTTACTTATGTGCATGGATTCCATACGTTTTTCATAGAAAGAATTCCCTTCAAATATCAGAATACGGATAAAACATATTATTCAGAATGCCTTGCAAAGATAAAAATACTGGTAACCCCATATTTCCCACACCATGATATGATGAAAAAATTAGGAGTAAGTCGCCTAGGGCAAACGGCATACCACCCTACACATCTCCCAATTAAAACAGCACTACACATGAGTGACTGAGCATATCACAAACAAAGAGAATAGAAAAGGTCAGAACCCACATTTAGAAATGCAAATAAGGGGATTGTTAGAAATTGGGCTACTGGTTGAATGGAGTGTGTGCCCTGGTCAAGCAGCAACCACAATCCTAGTCAGAGGAAGGCACAAAAAAAATATTCTGTGCTCAACACCCTGGTAGCTTAACACAGGACAGTCAGGCTTAAAGTAGAGGGAGTGTGTGAAGTATTTGTGCAACACTCCAAACAGTAAAACAGTTAAAACACCACACAAAAAGATCCCATACCAAGTTAGAAAGACAAAGCTTAATTTTAAAAATAAAACAAGATCAAAATAACAATAATCCACTTTGTTGAGTCAGAAATATTACATTTCAAAGTTTTAGGTCAAAATATTTCTAAAAACACAAAGCCCAGCTGTGGATTTCTGGTTGACGCGACCAGGACAAAGTCACTTGTTCAGGCCAACCGCGATGGACTGCAGGCCGGCTACAGAGACCCAGTTAGGCCCTCTAAACAAAGAACCTTAAATCCAGGTTGCACAGCATAGCGTGGATCAGCTTTGAAGTGATGTGTCAGTTCCAAGATAGGGTGAGGCTGCTGTGCGAAGTCATATTGCACCGTCACCGATGATCCCATCAACGGGGCCTGTGATTAGGCCTGGGTGGTAAACCCCAACCATCTCGCGGACCTACATAATTAGGGCATTCCACCCTTTGCGGAGGAGCACGGAATTTCAGTATTCTGCCATTTGGGTGTGGAGCTCAGCTTTTTTTCCATTTCCACTTGAGTTTTCTGTTAGCTCTCAACCACGATCTCCAAGAGCCTTTGGCCGCTTGCGAGCACCTGGAAGACTGCTCACACCAATAGCAAACTCATGCAAGACTCTGCGCTCACTCACATGGCTTCTGGCCATAAAGGCTCCAATCTAGTAATCTTTGGGACGATTGCGATCACAAACGGAGTAGTCAAGTAGCTTTTCTGCTTAAAAATGCAACTGAAAGGCATTTGGAGTGGATTTTCTTCTCAGACTGGAGTTAGTTTTTTTGTGCGAGAAGCCATTTATTTACACTTTTTTTTAAACCAGAAGGAAGTGCCCCAGAGACTGCAACTTTCTGTTTCTGTCCAGCTGGTTCCTCCCAGAGCTTTGTACCTCTCCTGGTCACCTTTTATTGGGTTTGGAGCAGGAAGGATCCCTATCCTTGTCTGCTGCATATAAACCATTGGATTTATGGACCTTTGTTTTTTAGATATCACATGTAAGTTGAAATCTGGTGTATCAGGGTGTTGTTTGTTTGATTGGGGCCATGCACCTGGATTTATTTGTGCTTTTATTTAATTTTCAAAATTTATTGTGGTGGGTGGCTTGCTATTTTAGTAGGGGGTGAGGTTTTTTTTGCATTTCATTTATCTTCTTTTATGAAGGAAAATTGTTGCACATTTTACTACATTTTTTCCACTTTTGTAAAATGAATGTGCAATATTGATTGAATTCACTTTGTGGCCTAGTCTGCCAATGGGCCCTGTACTATTCATGGGTGCATGAAACAACTGTTTCTGTGGTGCCTGTTGAATTAAAACATCATTTAGGCAATGGATGACATTGGATTATAATACAAAATGTTTTTTTAGTGATATTTTAAATATTTCCCCCTGCAAGCAGTGTATAGGTGGGGTAATGGCTTTGGAGGTTGTGTGCTGTTGTGAACACTTTTAGCTCTGTTAATTTTCATTTTTGACATTGCTGAATTAATGCTGTATTCTCTGTGTAACTATGCCTCATTTTTCTGTCCAGTGTGTGTGTGTGTGTGTTTACCATAGTTCACCATTTGCCTTTGTTGTTCCCCATGCCATGTGGCTGGGAGCCATTTGGCATAGTCAGTGTCCAGCATAGGCTTGCATGAGCTCTTTGTTTTCCAGCCCTCCTGCTTGCTGTTGTGACCATGTGTCTGGCAGCCATTTTGTGTACCTGTATGCTTTTACCAAAGGTCTGCATGTCTTCTCTGTCTGTAGTCATGCCTCCTTGCTCAGAGTTAGTTGTTGTTGATGACCATGTAACACTGGCTGGCAACCATTTTGTGTATCCAGCGAGTGTGGCCCTTTGCTTGCATGGATGGTTGACAATGATAGCACTTTACCAAATTAACATGCTTGTAGTTAGTTTGTCTTAACTTAAACTTTTTTAATTTTTCCTTAAAATGTTTTGAATTTTTCTTAAATTGTAATTTTTTTATGTGAATTAATGTTTTACCATTTGCCTAACACTTGGCATCACCCCCTTAACTGCAATGGGTGCACTGCACAGCAGAAAGAGATTATTCTATTGTTACCTGCACCAACTTGAGTGCCACATCCCAACGAGATGCACATAAAGCAAAAAGTTGAATCTGTATGTTGTTTTTGTTTCTCTTTCAGATCCTTCCTCAGTGTACTGCACACAATGAAAGTTTATGTTTGTGCGGTTTTATGAATTGGTAGTTAGACTGTATTATTGCAAAGTCCCCACACTTAATGATATTGTTTGTTTGTACTAGTAGTTGAACTGCAACAATCCCACGTGTCACTGATGATCTTCTTGTTTGCTTTTAGATGCGCAAGAGAAGATACTTCACCCATAATACTGCCAGTCATGCCTGTGCATGACGTGACATGTGACTGACTATGCAATACTGTTATCTCTTCAGCTTGTTGTGAAGATAAGTGCCACCTCCAACTGACAGCCTCAAGATGGCCCCAAGGAGCTATCAAGGAAATGGCTAGTGGGGAGGAGACAAAGCAGATTTCCAACACTGGCATGCAGACTACAACCTTTTTCAGGTAAGTTGTGTCTGCTTCATCGGCCTCTGGCGAGCAAGCTGAGAGCAGCACTCTTCCATCAACAGCACCACCCCCCCAACCTAAGTCCAGGTCCATGTTTATCAGTTAGGCATCCAGTGCAATCATGTTGATACTGATGAGTACTGATGTTGAATTGTATTTATCCATTTTGCAAAGTAGAACACAATCTTTCAGGAAACGCAGCAAATTGGAAAACAGCCACAGCCAGCAATAGTACAATTGTCTGATGTTGGAACAGAACAGGAGGTTGAGCTTCCTTCCAAGGAAGAAGTTGAACCTCCTCTTTTAGAAGAATTGGCTCCCAGAACTCCAAAAAGGAAAAAGAAGGATACTACTGCACCAACTTCTCCAAGCACCACTTCTGATGATGATGATAGGAACATGGAGGGGACCCCGACAGAGACCCGGAGACAACAGAAGAGGCAAGGGAAAAGAAAAGTTCTATAAAGACTTAGACTTATGGAAGGGAATGAAGAGGAGAATGACGATGACAAAGTAGTCATTGTGGAAGGAGACACAGTGGAATCCAACATTGCTATTCAACCAGTTCCGAGGGATGTGGCACAGGTAGCACTGCCACCAGCTCCCATATTTTCAAAACCCCAGCTTAGACCTGTACCAACCCCTGCCTCAGAAGAAGCTGAGAGGCAATTGACAACATGCCCACCTACCTCCAGTTCTTCTTCAGGCATTGGCAGTGGCACAGAAAAAATCTACTCCTCCCCAGTTTGGAACGTTGTCATAGTTATCAAAGAGGGGAGCACATTGCAGCATGCACCATTTGCCACACAAATGATCATCAAGGTAAGCCTGGTACACATTATGGTACTGGAGGCCAGGTGACCCATGTGAAAAACAGCACAAATTCAAGTGCGAGGAGCAACTTAAAAACATTGTTAAACATGGGCGTGGTGGTGGGAAAAGTCCGGGAATGTCAACTAGAAGTCTAATCAAAGTGGAAGGTGATGATGAGGAAGAAGAGGGAGATGTCTTCACTCAAAGCAGCCCTGTTCCCAGCACTGTGCCAGCAGATTCACCCACTTCAGCAACATCAGAAAGGCACAAGAAGACTCAAAGTGAGATGGAGACACCACAGCATACAGTGACTGCCCCACCACCCCGACAAACATTGAGTCTACCAATCGCATCTACTTCTCAAAAGACGCGTGTGTCAGTGTCCCAAGAAAAGGAGAAAATCCAACCTCCTATTATTCGTATGTTTAGGGAGGAGGGGCCCTACGGACAAAATCACCCAGCCACACGTTTGTGCAATGAGAAGGTGGCAAAAATGTTAGGCCTGGACCGCCTCTTTTTTTCTTTTGTGGAAGGAGTGAGATTCTTAGAATTTGCAGCAGGCATCTGCCCAAAATGGAAGATACCAGAGTTGCTGTTCCAGCGCTGCATCACAATGTGCTGCAGTTGGTTAGACAAGCTTTTCAGTAAAGTGTTGTTCACACCTTCCACCTGATGACAGACATGTGGACAAGTTGCAGGTGACTAATCACATGTGCATCACTGCACACTGGATCTCTTTTGAAGGGGTAAACAAAAGATATCTTCAGGCCTCGTCCCTATAGAAAGTTTTAGGAGTATTCAGCGCCATGCAACAGTGGCCATGTTCGTGATGGAAACATCACATACAGCTGTAAACATCTTGGAGGAATTTAACAGCAAGGAGTATCAATGGCTGCGAACCAGAGGTCTTAGAATTGTATTTTTTGCCAAAGACAATGGCAGTAACATAGTCAAAGCCATGTAGGACAGAGACTATTTCAGGCTCCTGTGTTTGGCCCATTGCATCAACCTGGTGGTGCAAGACTTCCTAAAAAATGAAGACATAGTCAGCAACATGTGGTAAATAGTAATTTACCATCAGAATTTCTATGCGGTAAAGTTCAATAATAATAACTCAATCGGAAATAAAGAGACACAAAGTCCGTGGCAACTGAGTTTCAAAGTGGGTTTTATTCCATAAAATGGAATGGTTCGAACCAGGATATCATGTTCCTTTCACCATAAAGGATCAGGAAGGGATAGAGCATACTTTATTGACAGAACAGAACTTTTATAGTTAATGCACAGAATGGTGATCAATACAGAAGGCGTAACAGCTGAGAGAAACGAGATAAGAACACATGTGCGTAGCAATACGTAATCAGAAAGGCGTGCACTAGGGCGTACACAGAGGCGTGTGCTAGAAAACGTCACATGAAGGTGTCACAGGTGGGTGGATACCTAGTGGAATCTTGCAGTGTCAGCAGAAATCTGTGGCAAGGATGCGCGCGCAGCAGCATGACGTGTGACTGACGTGAGGCTGGAGGGTGCAGGGGACTTGACATTTAGCCCTAGAGGGGAGAGACAGAAGTCTGGCATGTCAGATCAACTCGTTCCTAAATCATATCTGATATCTTGTGTTTGGGGAACTATATTATCTAGAAGGAAAGGTCTCTCGGGCAGAGGCTACTCTATACTGACTATTAATGCGTGCATATGTGACTACGTGTCTGCGTGTAAGGCGAGGGGCCATGGGCCTACCATGGTAACAGGAGCAATGAATTACTTGCATGGAGACAGAGAGGCCGGGTCCTTTGCTCTGCAGCAGGGGAAATGTTTATCTATTCTGCTAGACTGGAATGTGTTTTCGAGGAGCTGAACTCGGCTACACTGATAACTTGAAGGCAAAATACTGTCTTTGGCAGGCAAGCAGGCCGAGCCGGGCACCGCTCGCCGCGCAGGGAGTAGGACAGAGGTCAGGGAGGCATCCCACGCTGCAGCTCTTCAGGAGACAGAGAACAGAAAGGACTTGATGGCAGAAATCAGGGCCTAGCTTTGCAGGGCTAGGGAAAACGTGGAAGTGCACCATGAAAAGACGTTGGCAAGGCATACTTAGGAACTGAATTATCGATCCATTCATGGTGGATCTGAAAGAGGACATGTTAACGTTGGACGCAAATGTATTTGAGTCTTCATAGCTGGCACAGGAGGGAAGTTACATGCACTTTAAGCTCGTACATGGAGACGGTGGGGTACACGTTAGGGAACATTTCTGACCATAAAATTTTATATTTCCTCATTCCCTCCTTGTTCCCTACGGACCCTTCATGATACATCAATCCTCATTAGTCCATCTATTTGTTCATATAACATCATTTGCTCTTCCTTCTTTAGACGGGATTTAGAACGTGGACTTGGATGAGGAAAACAGAATGTGGCGCACAGGCCGCAAATCTCCGGCCCACATTGTATACATAGGCAGCAACTGAATACTATGAGAAGGGCTATTCCGAGGAAGGATAGGACTTTACAACCCCAGGCTGACAACACGCTCCAGAACCAACCGGACCAAGTCCAAGTACCTGGATTCTGGTGTATCTGACTTGCAATCTTATGGAGGCGTGTAATGGCTTTATATACTGACGGTGCATTATTAGGAATGAAAACACAGCAGCTCGATCCGAGGACTTTACAAGCCCCGCCCCTATCAGCCAGGATGACGTCAAGGATGAGACGATTTTGAAGAACGACAAGTCTCATAGCAGACTGTTCCTCGGTCAAGTTACCTAGGGCGGAAGTAGTTTCATTCACTACTGCTTCGAGGGTTCTGGTTAAGTGACGTATAGACTTACTATTAAAGACAGCACCTAAATAGGGAAAGAAACCTTTATTGAAATCTGTGTATCGTTCCCATGCCGTTTCAGTATAGTCGACAAGCGGGAGATCTCTCTTGGGTCTGTGAACTAGATGTGAGTTTCTATGATAATCAGGTGGAGCTAGAAAAACAGGTGGCAGAAGGAATGCAATGTAACATGTCCCATCCCAATCTAGTGGCAAACGTATATAGGCTGTATGACCACAAATGAAATAGGAATGGCGGGTAGCTTTGAATGTAGACTTGCCTTTATCACTGAATTCAATCACAGTAGTATATTTACTATGACCCAGAGGTACTGAACAATTCTTTCTGACACATAATTCGCCTTTGACGGGTAGTACTGACATAGAGGGTAAGTCTGGTCCTGTATCAGACTGAACATTCAGAATCATGAGATTGAGTGTATAATTACCTAATCCATATACTTAATTTTCTAGATCGGTCCCTGTCCTTTGTGGGAGACCCTCCTTGTTAGGGTAACATACTTTATGCAGAACTGTATTCAGATTTCCCCATATCCAACTGCCTTGGTAAACTATGGACTCAGAGTCTAAAGAATTTATTAAACTAAACCATGCACCACAGGAACCATTATGTGTGAACGGGTACGGGAAGAGGGGCAAGACTCCCTTGTATTTCTGATAGGGAGGAAGTTGACCACATATCCAACAATTGGTAGCATTGCTGGTCTGATGAGAATGATGTAACATACTGATAAAAGTATTGTTGCGCAGCGCAAGTCGATAAGACAACTCATGAGGGGGTAGTTCACTGAAAGTATGCTCGACAGTGCTGTTTGAAAAGAAATGTGCATGTATGGAGAGAGGGAAATACATATGTAACAGAATACTTGCAGCAATAATCGTAAGACTCAGAAAAAACATAATCAATAATGTCACAATACAGTGACTATGAAGAGATTTACAATATTCTCGTTTCTTGAGTTGTTTCTGTCTATCTCTCTCTCTATTGGGGTCTAACGGGTACATGTCAGAAACTGTCTAACCGATTCACCTAGGGGTGGACTTAAACAATTAAACTGTCTGACTTGCTAGACCTCAGCTTTAAATGATATTCTTGTTGAGGAGTTTTCTCTACCAGGGGGAGTTTAGAGTCACTGGAATCTGGGCAGTCCTTAGAGGGGGAGGAAGAGTCAGTCTCTGGCGGTGATCCGTAAAGCTTCTTAACATGACTCATATGGACCCATCCTTTGCGGCCCTCGAGCTTCACTGCCGTCCTCGTTGTCAATAAGACGAGCTTCGGCTCCTGCCAGCGGGGCTCCAGCTGACTTTTCCTGTCGAAATTGCGCACAAAGACGAAGGTTCCCGGTGTAATCTCGTGCGGCTTCACCTCGGTGTTGTCGGGAAAGGCTGCAGCTACCTGTGAACGACATGATTGTAGTGCAGACATCAAGGAGGCAAGGTAATCTGTCAACATGTTACTATCAACATCAGTTATTTTTCTTGGTATGGGCGTCCCCCACATATTCGGTGGCCTACCAAAGACCACCTCGTACGGGGATAGCCCTGTTCTCGAGTGTGCAACCATTCTCATGTAAAACAGTGCAACTGGCAAGGCGACTATCCAGTCGACCCCTTTCTCGGCACAAATTTTAGCAAGACGTGTTTTCAGTGTCTGATTGTGGCGTTCCACGAGACCTGCTGCCTCGGGATGTCGGACGCAGTGGAATTTCCACTGATATCCTAGCAAGAGTGAAACCTGCTTCATTAATTCGGATGAGAATGGCTGGCCATTATCTGAGTACACGACACGAGGCAGACCGTACCGTGGGAAGGATTCACGAACCAGCTGCTTGGCAGTGGTCGGAGCAGTGTAATCTGGGACTGGATATGCTTCTGTCCAACGGGAAAGTGCACAAACAACTACGAGGACATATTTGAATCCTCAACATCGTTCCATCTGGATATAATCCATCTGGAGGACTTCAAAAGGGTAATCGGGAGGATTGAATCCACCTTGCTCTACGGGAATGCTTTTACCTGGATTGAACTGACAACAGATCATGCAAGTACGCACTTTCTGTTTTGCTGCTGCTCGTAAATGTTTGTTGTACCAGAGATTCTGTAAACTGTCTAACATGGCTTTTTCTCCCAGATGTGCTGGACTATGTGCAGTGTTAATCATAACTTGAACCATAGAGTCGGGGAGAAACCATGTGGCTTTTCCCTTCGTCATCCATCCCTGATCTGTCTGGATCCCTCCTAGTTCAGTCCATTTCTTTATTTCGTCTGGAGTAGCATGTGTCTGTATGTCAATTACATCTAGTGCGGGATCCTTAACTGTCATGCAATGTGTCAGTGTCGGAACTATTGTCTTTGTCATGTCAGCTGCATGTGTATGAGTCAGAGCTGTGTGTTTCGCGGTTTGATCTGCCAGGTCGTTACCCTGGGAAATGGTATCAGTAACTTTAGTATGTGCTTTACACTTCATGATGGCTATGGCTGAAGGCAGATGTATTGCTTCTAACAGTGCTTGAATGAGGGGACCATGTTGTATTTTGGCTCCGTGAGAGGTCAAGAAACCTCTTTCCTGCCAGAGCACTCCAAAATCGTGTACGACTCCAAATGCATAACGTGAATCTGTGTATATGTTAACATTCCTGTTTTTGGCAATTATACAGGCTCGGGTCAGAGCAATAAGCTCTGCAGCTTGAGCAGACAGTGTATCAATACGGTGTGTTTCTTTGACTTCAGTTTCAGTGGTCACTGCATATGCGGCCACTAATTCTCCTGTGCTTGTTCTCATACATGAACCATCCACGTAAAGTGTCAGGTCTGGGTTAGTCAGTGCAACATCTGTCAAGTCTCGTCGGGGCTTTGTTACTGCATTAATGATCTCTATACAGTCATGGGGAGCTGGATCTGTAATGTTCGAAGGTAACAATGTGGCAGGATTGAGTATGTTACAGCGTCTGATTTCTATGTGTGGCTGGAACAATGTCAATTCATAACCTGTCAGTCGTGCTATGGTCAAGTGTTGAGTCTGTGTTCGGTTTAAAAGAACTTCCACAGAGTGTGGAACTTGTACTGTCAGAGGGTGTCCTAACACTATGGAATCACTTTGTCGGATTGCTAAGGTTGTTGCTGCAACTGATTTCAAGCACGCAGGCAGAGCCTGGGCTACTGGGTCTAATTGACTTGAAAAATAAGCACAAGGCTTATGTGAACCTGCTTGATCTTGTGTGAGGACAGACAATGCTGTACCATCACGTTCTGTAACAAAGAGTGTAAAAGGTTTGCTGTAACATGGTGTTGCTAAAACTGGTGCTTGACATAATGCTTTCTTTAATTCTTCAAAAGCCTGTGTGTGTTCCTGAGTCCAAGGGAGGACAGTCGAAGTCGCTGCCTCCTGTGTTGTCAACTGTATAAGTGGCTTGGCTAGAAATGCGTACTGGGGAATCCATTGTCGGCAGTAAGAGGTGAGGCCAATGAAGGCCCGCACTTCCTTTTGTGTCGTGGGTTGCGGTAAGTGTGCAATTAACTCGATGCGCTCAGGTGTTAGCTGTCTCCCCCTCTTGGACAGCAAGTGCCCAAGGTACACCACTTGCTGAACACAGAATTGTAACTTTGAAGGGGAAACCTTGTGTCCTTTGTCAGCTAGAAAATGTAGGACTGTCAGTGATGCGTGTTCACATTCAGGTTCTCTACGAGCGGTGATCAGCAGATCATCGACGTACTGCAGCAAGGCAGTGTTAACTGGCATTTGAATACTGTCAAGTTGTCTTTTCAATGCTTGGCTGTAGATGCTGGGGCTTTCTGTGAATCCTTGAGGTGCGCGTGCAAATTTGAAGCTTCGTCCATTTAAACAGAATCCGAAGAGATATTGGCTTTCCGGATCAATGGGGACACTGAAGAAGGCGTTCTTGAGGTCAATTACAGTAAAGAACGTCGCCTCCGAATCAATAGCAGTCAATAAGGATGAGATGTCAGGAACCACAGGGTACTGTGGCACAATGCATTTATTTAATTCTCGCAGATCAATCACCAACCGATAAACAGGTGGTGCATTTGGGTCAGTACGTTTAAGAATCGGAATGATAGGGGAATTACATAGATTGGAGTCGGTTTCGACAACCACTCCCTGTGCAATGAGCTCTTCAATGATTTCCAGTAAAGCCACTACGGCATCGGGTGGTAACTTATATTGCCGGATTCGGGGCAGAACAACACCTGGCTTGAGTGTAACACGGTATGGTGTAAAGTGCATACAACCTACATCAGTTGGGCCTTTCGCCCACAAATGCTTTGGTAAATTTTTCAATCTGTCATCAAAATCTCGTAACACATAGTGACCTTTAAAGTCACGCAGAAATAGTCTAACTCCCTCCGGAGAACAACAGATAACAGCTCCTAGAGCCTTCAATGTCTTGATACCTAACAAGTTTTCTGGACATGACTTCGTGAGTAGTAAGTCTGTAGTGCGTGACAATGGACCAACTGCTAGGGGAACAGGTTTCGATACTTCGTTAACAATAGGCTGTCCTGAAAAACCAAGGGAAACATTCTGTGTGCCTGAGAGGGGTGCCCCTGGAACCTCGTTGTGACTTATCGTTGTTCGACTTGCCCCTGTGTCAATCAGAAACTTTCTATCCTTTCCTAATACTTGACTATGTACATAAGGACCCTCTTGATCCACAGGAACTTCAATAAGAGGCAAGCCAACTTCCCTCTCTAGGCTGTTTCATGTGTATCGCTGATAATCGGGGTAATCAGATTGTGCATACTGGTACATCTGTTGTGAAACTTGCTGTGCCGCGGCAATAGGCTGTGGCTGTGGTACCGCTACTGTCTGTTCTGTCTGTTGTGGAGCATGCATTGGCTGGGTGTTCTGTGGAACATGTTGCTGGATCTGGTCCTGTCTAGGCTGACGGGGTCTCTCTTTAGTTTTACCTGTGGATATGTTGTGTTTCAGGACGGCACATTCATTTACGTAGTGACCTGGCTGTTTACAGTAATTGCATGTCCCTTTAACGGGAGCTGCCGAATTATTGGACTGTGTCATACCCCTTTTCTGACCGTCAGCTGGGACTGACTGAGCAACTAACATTTTCATTTTCGTATCTTTCATACGTCTTTGTTCGTGACCTTGTTCTTCTCTAATTCTATTCTGGTGGTACTGTAACATTTGTAACATTTGGGATGGCGAGTTTGCTTGCCATGTACTCTCGACTTTGTATACACGGTTCTTAACCTGGGGCAGGGAATTCTCGACTAATTTGGTTACAAAAAGGTGCGGGTATGACTCGCTACTTGGTTTCAGGCCACTATTGATAATAAAACATTTCTCGAATCTAGAATAATAATCACTAGTGTCTTCATCGTGTTTCTGTTTACAGGCTGAGATTGCGTCCCAGTCTTCCTTTTTCGTTGTTAATAATCTTGGCAGAACCTGTACAATTAATCCTGGTAATGCTTTAGCTTTTTCCCCAAGGCCTAACCCTGGAGTACGACCATTTTCCTCGTCTTCTATTTCGGTCCAATTAATCTTTTTATGTCCCACCTCCCATTCTTTCTCTTTGAGTTTCTCGTAAATGCCGGCTGGCAACAGTACTTTTAACATTTTCATAATATCTGAGTACATGTAGTCACCCATGAGTAGCATATCTTTAATTTCTCGGTGAAAACCTGCAGGGTCTTTATCGTGACAGGGTACTAACTTCTTCATTTCTAGCAATTCTATTTTAGTGAGGGGTGTATTTACATATACACGTTCTAGTGTTTCATCTTCTTTTCTTACTGGATGTACTTCTCGTAAGGGATTCTGTCTGTCGAAGTAATACATTTTTCTTTCTTGGTGTGGTGGAGCTGACATAAACTGTGGTTTCCGAAAAGTATTATACTTGAGTCTATGTTCTAGTATTTCTTTAATTAAATCGGTACCTAGGCCTCTCCATCTATTAGAGAGCAGTTCTATCAATATGTCCGGTAAGGGACCTGGATCAGAATGTTGGCTTTTAAACAACGTGATGAGATGTTGAATCATGTATACACTAGCTAATTTCTGTTCATCAGGGGAAAGGCTCAGAAACGTCTGAGCTACTGCATCATCATTATATGTACTAGAATTGTCAGCCGATTGTACAGCGGACCGAGCTAGTTCTTGTTCATCCATGGAATTGAGTACATGGTACCCCATTCGATCTTGAAGTATTTTATCGGTAGCCTGAAACAAATGTTCAGGAGTCCTTGAATTTGACATGGCTGCTTGAAAAACTCTCTTACTTTCTGGACGTACCGGACGCATTATATTATTAAAGGGTCTTCCCTTACCTACATAAGCTATCATTTCTTTAGCTGGTAATTGCAATGTTTGCGCTGTTGTCTCGGGTTGCTCCTCCTCCTCCGTGGATTCATTCTTATCTGAATCTATTTCTATTTCAGGCTGTCTTCTTTCGTGTATTTTAATTACTGCTTTTCGGATCCTTTTGTACATGTTTTCTATACAACTCTGTTTATCATGCTTTCCGTCTGCTATATTCTGACCCCATTTGTTAAGTGTGTTCATTTCTTCTTTGTCTACACCAGGCCTATCTTGGTCTCTTATTAAGCAGTTTATGAAGAAACGTAATATCATACCTTGAGTGTCAACTTTCTGGTATGCCATGGCCTGGCCAATACTTTCAGGACCTTCCCCCGTTTGTACAAAATGATATATTCTGTCTAGATGGTCAATCATTCCTGGTAGTATCATTAAGTAGTTTGCAACTCGTCGTAGACGTACTGATGCTAGCATCATTCTGTCGTCTTTACTGGGTACTGGATCATATCTACAGTCTGCGAGAGGCTCTTTAAGTATATCAGTCAGTCAGTCAGTCAAATTAACTTTATTCGATTTGTTAAAATCATACAAAGTACATAAAAACAGTATTATTTACAATTAAAAAGGAATTAAACAATTTCATTTGTAAACAAGTTAATGAGACGAAAGTCGATACATTAAAATATTTAAGAAACACATTGTGTACATCAGATTTCCAAGTTCATGCCCCTTCTGGCTCTGGTTGCTGCCACAAGGAAATTGGCCATGGCGAAAGTGATACAGATTGTTAGACCTGACATCATTGGCTTGAGTCTCTCCTCCATTTTTTTCTGTTTGCCTCCACTGTTTCCGATGTTTCTGCTGGTATATGCTTTGGGCACTGTGCCACTGCTGATCAGTGCCACAGTGCAAGTGCTCCCTATGTTAAATTACTGTATTGATTGAATTCCATGTTTGGCTTATTTGGTTTACTGTCAGTCCCTAGTCTAGTGCACCAGGAGTGCCAGGGCTTGTAAATACAAATGCTGCTCGTGGGCCTGCAGCACATGTTGTGCCACCCACAGGAGCGGCCTAATAAAAGTATGTCTACAGGTCTGCCATTGCTAGACCTACGTGCAGTCTGGTACTGTCACGCTGACTGCGCAAGTACACCTACTTGCCAGTC
Organism: Lissotriton vulgaris; assembly: GCF_964263255.1. NCBI lineage: Eukaryota > Metazoa > Chordata > Amphibia > Caudata > Salamandridae > Lissotriton > Lissotriton vulgaris. Next base: position 1,146,859,125 of record NC_141694.1, on the reverse strand, counting down.
CCCAAACCTTCCCTTAACTTCATGTTAGTCACCCCTAGGGTAGGCCTGAGGGCAGGGTGCATTGTAAGCATAAGGTAGGACAAGCCTGACAAGGTTGGCATGTCCTAATAGTGAATTACAGCCATATTCGTTTTTCACTATTGTAAGGTAACCTGCTCTCCATTAGTTAGAATGGGCTGCCTGGGTTATTAATGTTATAATCCTAGTTGGCTCGGGGAGCATGGTGCAATGTCGAGTTTGGTATCCCTGAACTCGGGGTTTAATCACGCATCCATCTGTGTGGATGGTTTTTGGACTCTGGGTTTGAAAATAGCACTTTTAGAAAATGGCTATTTTCTTGTCTAACTATTTCTGGTTTCTGCTGGTTTGGTGTGTGTGTGACAGGAGCTGGGTGGCTCCAGAGATCTGCTGAGTCAGTGTGGGATGAGTGGGACATTTGCATTGAGAGTAGGGGGAGAGTAGCTTCTGATAGCCTGCCCTGCCTGATACAATGCTGGCTCCACCTCCTGCCAGGCGACTGATGGCTCTGTGCCTGCCAGGGACGATCCTAGCCCCACCTCCTGCCGGGAGGCTGATAGCTCTGCTCCTGCCAGTGACAATGCTGGCTCCACCTCCTACTGGGCGGCTGAGGACTCTGCCCTGCACAGTGAATAGGCCAGGTGCCTCTGCCTGGCTACACCCACAACAAACCCAGGATGTTGGGAAATTCCCCTGCATGGACAAAGGGATCAAAGCCAAAAAGGGGTATAAGAGAAGGACCCCTGAACCAAGACTTTAGATCACTTCTGACAAGGAACCCTGAAACCAAGGACAAGAAGCCTGCTGATCCAAGGACTTGCCTACCCCTTCTGCCAGTGTGCTGTTTGCTGGGGGGAATCCTGCATTGCTTCTTTATTTTTGCCAAGGAACCAGGAGAGAGGAACTTTGTGTGTACTCTCACACTTGCTAAGAAAATCTCCAAGGACTGGAAGAGTGCCAGTCTCCTGCTGAAGTCACAGGGCTAAAGGGCTTCATCATTTGCTAAAAGTGCTTGTTGCTGGAACTTGTGAATCCAGCCTGTCTGAAAGAATCCAGCAATCTCGACGCCGACGGACGTCGCCGAATCCAGCTCGACATCGTGAGTAACGGCTCCAGTGTCCCGCTTCCTCGACGCCGGCCGCCGGGCCCGATCGACGCCAGCAGCAACGCCAGTGAGTAGCGAGTTCGGCTCCAGCTCCAAGTGACTTCGTGTCTGCACCGCTGCTGATCGCATCGACTTCGAAGCCCTCTCGACGCCGTGAGCGCTGCTCACTCTTCGCAACTTCATCATCGACATCGACGACGACGCCGCATCCTGCTTCGCCTCGTGAGCGCTGCTCCTGCCCGACTTCGATCGACGCCGCTGCAGGTCGCCCCGACTCCGAGGCCGGATCGACGCCGGAGACGCGACGCCGGACATCTCGACGCCGCTGATCATCGTGTGCTTTGCTTTTCCAAGGTACTGTGTTGTGGGGGTCAGTGCGACTCCGGGCTCGACGTAGCGCTCCTCGCGGTCGACGCCGAACCTTTGGATTAACTTTGCCTCGACGTCGTGTAACTCCAGTGGGAGTTACATTGTTGCCAAGAACTGTGTTTTAAAGAAGAAGAGTTGCTTTTGATACTAAAGACTTTTGTGCTAAGAAGAAACTACACTTGAACTATTATTTTTCCTTCCAAGAGTATTTATTAAGACTGTGGTATATTTTTGTCGTTATTTGGTCTTGTGCTAAGCCTTATATAAAAATCCTTATTTTTATAATACTACTGTGTCGTGTCCATTTGTAGTGTATTCACTTTATTACTGTATGTGGTCATAAATGCTTAACGCACTGCCTCTGAGATAAGCCTGTCTGCTTTGCCAAGCTACCAAGGGGGTGAGCAGGGGTTATCTAAGTGTGTGATCCCCTTGCCCTGACTAGAAAAGGTGTGTCCCTATTTGTCAGAAGTGCATACCTCTGCCAACTAGAGACAGCCGGCTCTAACATTGGTGGCAGCGGTGGGATTTGAACTTTGCATTTATGACCCATGTGCAGTGATTAGTGTGCGCTACATAGTGAAAGCAGACCATAGCGCAGCCACAATCTAATTTGGAAGGATTCTATTTTTGTTCTCCGCTTTTCTGAAGCTTGATTTTTTCTGAACACTGCCAGTTTTAACCATGAGTGACAACGGAGTCACTGTCCCTGCTGTTGTTGTTGTGGAGGAATTTGATAGAGCTAAAATCGACATCTACAAGGTAGAAGAGCTGAAATTCTTTTGCAAGCAGTTTAAAGTTCCTACCAAAGGCCTCAAGCTTAAGGAAAACTATCTCAAAGCTTTGAAGGCCTGGTTGGAGTCCAGAGATCCCACTGATCCGGTGGTGGTACCGCCAGTGGAAGGGGATGAGGAGGTGCCAGTGAATGGGCCTGTGTCCTCTCCCGGTAGCAGTGTTTCCTCCAAAGGTCTTTCCCCTGAAGAAAGAGAAGAAAGGGCGAAAGAGCGAGCTTACAACATGGAAATGGCAAGGCTTAAGATAAATGGGCAGTTGGAATTAGAAAATGCAAGAGGTAGAAGAGAAGCTGATTTGGAGATCAAAAAGTTAGAATTTGAGAGAGAGAAGTTAGCTTTGGAGCGTGAAACCAGGTTGAGGGAGCTGGATATCCAAGCTAAAAAGTTAGAATTGAATCCCTCTGGTGGCAGCATCCCATCTGTGCCTGCAGAAAGTAGGTTTTATTTTCCCAAAGATGTGATAAAAGATTATCAGAAGAATGAAGATATTGGCCAGTGGTTTAAAGCATATGAGTTAGCATTGTTGGCCCACCGGGTCCCTGAGAAGGATTGGGGAGCGGGGTTGTGGGGTCGCTTTGTGAATGAGGGGAGAGATACCCTGTTAGACATGCCTGTTGAAGATAGGGCGTCTTATGCTCATATGAAAGATGCTTTAATGTTGAGGTATGGCCTAACCCCGGAAAAGTACAGACAAGCCTTTAGAGAATGTAAGAAGTTGCCTGGTACTACGTGGGTTGAATATGTGTCTTATTTTTGCAGAGCCATGGATGGTTGGGTAAAGGGCAGCAAAGTGGAAAGTTATGAAGCTCTTTATGATTTGTTTGCTTGGGAGCACTTGTCTAATAACTGTTTTCCAGAGCTGCGCCAGCACCTTATTGATAGCAAGATATCTAACCCTAGAAAACTTGCTGAGGAGGCGGACCGCTGGGTCAGTACCAGGGTCCACAAGGGTCCAGTGGGAGACTCAGCCAAAGGTGGGCAGGGTCCCCAGCAGAAGAGTGGGGGGGACAAGGGTAAACAGAAGGAGTTCCAGAAAGGGCCCCAAAGTAATCCCCAAGGGAACCAAGGGAAAGGTTCCCAGCCTCCCCCTGTGAAGAAGCCAGGGGCCCCGACAGGTAAACCTGTTCATAGGGGCCCAATGACCTGCTACGTTTGTGGGCAGGTGGGACACCGGTATTATGATCCCCAGTGTCCCATGAAGAATTCGAATGCACCGCCGCGTGCACCCCCCCGTCAGTTGGCGAGTGTAGCCCTGGGAGGGGAGGAGATGGTTGTCCCTGGTGGGAGGGGTCCCGCAGAGATGTCCCTGGTCTCACTAGGAGACATGGAAATGGTCCCTCCACCCCCTCTGCCTAGTAACACTAATAAATATAGGCAGTGGGTGACCATTAATGGCCATAGAGTGGAAGCTCTCAGAGACACCGGAGCGAGTGTGACAGCTGTCAAGTGTCACTTGGTGTCCAGAGAGCAGGTGGTTCCCCACGCATTCTACCCTGTGATAGCTGCTGACAACTCCCAGAAAGAGTGTGAGGTAGCTCAGGTTCCCTTTGAATGGGGGGGAGTTTCAGGTACTCTTCAAGTTGCTGTAAGGCCCGCCATGCCTGTTGATTGTCTCCTGGGCAATGATTTAGAAGACTCCCCTTGGGCTAAGGTGGAGAGGGAGACACACTTGAAAATGTTGGGTGTGCCAGAGTGGGTGTGTGCAACCACTCGATCGATGACAGCAAGTAAGGGTGTTGATGGGGTCCCGGAGCCTGAAAGTATGGCCCAGGACCTAGCTGTGAAGAGAAGAGGCCGGGGGCGCGGGAAACCGTCCCCCGTAGTTCCCGTGGTCCAGGAGGAGGTAGACCCTGAGGGGGATGCCCTGGAGCCCACAGGGGAACAAGTTGCTGAACTGGGAGACCTGCCCGAGCTGACCCATTGGCAGCAGGATGGTGGTCCCTCCAGGGAAGAATTTTGTGCTGAACAAAAGGTGTGCCCTTCTCTTGTGGGTATGAGGCAGCAGGCCTCAGCCCAAACCTCAGGTGATCAGTCAGGGTCACATTTTGTGTACTGGGAGAACGACCTCCTGTATAGCGAGCCTAAGGCTGCTGAGCCTGGGTCAGCCCGTGTGCTGGTGGTACCCCAGCGCTTCAGAGCCTTCCTACTGGGTTTGGCTCATGACGTTCCTTTAGCTGGACATCTGGGGCAGGACAAGACCTATGACAGGCTTGTCACCCATTTTTATTGGCCTCAGATGCGAAGGGATGTAGACATCCACTGTAAAACTTGTCACACTTGCCAGGCAAGTGGGAAAAGCGGAAGGAAGCAGAAGGCTCCCCTCCAACCTTTTCCAGTGGTCAGTACCCCCTTTGACCGGGTGGGGATTGACATTGTTGGGCCCCTGGACCCCAAGACAGCCCTGGGCAACAGGTTCATCCTGGTCTTGGTGGACCATGCCACACGGTACCCGGAAGCCATCCCTCTCAGAACAGTGACGGCCCCCGTGGTGGGACGGGCACTGATGGGTGTTTTCTCCCGAATGGGGTTCCCCAGAGAGGTGGTGTCAGACCGGGGCACCAACTTCATTTCCAACTATATGAAGTCTCTGTGGAAGGAGTGTGGGGTAACCTACAAGTTCACCACTCCTTACCACCCTCAAGGTAATGGGTTGGTTGAAAGATTCAACCGGACCCTTAAAGGCATGATCATGGGTCTTGAAGAACCAATGAGGCGGAAATGGGACGTCCTCTTGCCATGCCTGTTGTTTGCTTACCGTGAGGTGCCACAGAAGTCTCTAGGGTTCAGCCCCTTTGAGCTTTTGTATGGTCACCCGGTAAGAGGACCTTTGAGTCTGGTCAAAGAAGGCTGGGAGCAATCTCCCAGGAAACCTCCCCAGGATGTATACAGTTACATGCTGGCCTTTAGGAACCAGACTAGGCGCTTCAGAGATCTTGCTCAGGCAAATCTGGAGGCCAGCCAGGAAGAGATGAAGCGGTGGTACGACCGGAATGCCACTCTGGTTGAGCTTCAGCCTGGTCAGGAAGTTTGGGTTATGTCCCCTGTGGAACCTTGTGCGCTCAAGGACAGGTGGACTGGACCGTTTAAGGTTGTGGAGAAGAAGAGCGATGTCACCTACTTGGTGGACTTGAAATCTCCCAGGAACCCCTTGAGGGTCCTGCATGTCAACCGTTTAAAGCCCCACTTAGAAAGGTCCGAAGTGGGCATGCTCCTAGCTACAGATGCTGGAATGGAGGAGGAGAGTGAGCCTCTTCCTGACCTCCTGTATGCAAAAGAGCAAGATGGGTCAGTGGATGGTGTGGTCCTCTCTGACACACTGACCCTTGAGCAGCAGCAAGATTGTCGCCACCTGTTGGGGCAATTTCCTGATCTGTTTTCCTTGGTTCCTGGTGTCACTCATTGGTGTGTCCATGATGTGGACACAGGAGACAGCACTCCTGTGAAGCACAAGGCTTACAGGGTGACTGACAAGGTCAGAGCATACATTAAGGAGGAGGTCTCCAAAATGTTTGCCTTAGGGGTGGTTGAGTCCTCTAGCAGTCCTTGGGCCAGCCCAGTGGTCTTGGTCCCGAAGGCTGCAGCGCCTGGTGCTCCACCAGAACTTCGGTTCTGTGTGGATTACCGAGGACTCAATTCAGTCACCAAGACTGACGCGCACCCCATCCCCAGAGCTGATGAGCTCATAGATCGGTTGGGGGCTGCCCGGTACCTTAGTACGTTTGATTTGACGTCTGGGTACTGGCAGATCGCCTTAACTGATGGGGCAAAAGAGAGGTCAGCATTCTCCACACCAGATGGGCTCTACCAGTTCCGGGTGATGCCCTTTGGAATGAAGAATGCCCCTGCCACCTTCCAGAGGTTGGTCAACCAGGTCTTGGCTGGACTGGAGGATTTCAGTGCCGCCTACCTGGACGACATTGCAGTGTTCAGCGCCAGCTGGGAGGAACACTTGCGCCACCTCCAGGAAGTGTTGTTGGCCCTGCGCAGAGCAGGCCTCACAATCAAAGCCAGTAAGTGCCAGATTGGGCAGGGTTCTGTGGTGTACTTGGGGCACCAAGTAGGGAGCGGCAAGGTGGCCCCCCTGCAACCCAAGATTGATACCATCCTGGCTTGGGCACCGCCCAAAACCCAAACTCAGGTGAGAGCCTTCTTAGGTCTCACGGGTTACTACAGGAGGTTCGTCAAGGATTATGGTAACATTGTGCACCCCTTGACGTCGCTGACTTCCAGGAAGCAGCCACGAAATGTGATCTGGACTGACGCCTGTCAGACGGCCTTTGACACCCTGAAAGCTGCAATGTGCACAGCACCTATACTCCAGGCACCCGACTTTTCTAAAGAATTTGTTGTCCAGACGGACGCTTCAGAGCATGGCGTGGGGGCTGTTCTAGCTCAGGTGAATGAAGAGGGCCGAGACTTACCTGTAGCCTTCATCAGCAGGAGGTTACTTCCCAGGGAACAGAGGTGGAGTGCGATAGAGCGAGAAGCATTTGCTGTGGTCTGGGCGCTGAAGAAGCTAAGACCCTACCTGTTTGGGACTCACTTCCGGGTTCAGACAGACCACAGGCCCCTCAGATGGTTGATGCAGATGAGGGGTGAGAACCCAAAACTGTTGAGGTGGTCCATTTCTCTACAGGGGATGGACTTTACGGTGGAACACCGCCCTGGCACAGATCACGCCAATGCTGATGGTCTGTCCAGATTTTTCCGCCTTAGTGATGAGAACTCCCCAGGGGAAGGGTAGTTCTCCCCACATTTCAGCTGGAGGGGACACGTGTTAGACCTGACATCATTGGCTTGAGTCTCTCCTCCATTTTTTTCTGTTTGCCTCCACTGTTTCCGATGTTTCTGCTGGTATATGCTTTGGGCACTGTGCCACTGCTGATCAGTGCCACAGTGCAAGTGCTCCCTATGTTAAATTACTGTATTGATTGAATTCCATGTTTGGCTTATTTGGTTTACTGTCAGTCCCTAGTCTAGTGCACCAGGAGTGCCAGGGCTTGTAAATACAAATGCTGCTCGTGGGCCTGCAGCACATGTTGTGCCACCCACAGGAGCGGCCTAATAAAAGTATGTCTACAGGTCTGCCATTGCTAGACCTACGTGCAGTCTGGTACTGTCACGCTGACTGCGCAAGTACACCTACTTGCCAGTCCCCAAACCTTCCCTTAACTTCATGTTAGTCACCCCTAGGGTAGGCCTGAGGGCAGGGTGCATTGTAAGCATAAGGTAGGACAAGCCTGACAAGGTTGGCATGTCCTAATAGTGAATTACAGCCATATTCGTTTTTCACTATTGTAAGGTAACCTGCTCTCCATTAGTTAGAATGGGCTGCCTGGGTTATTAATGTTATAATCCTAGTTGGCTCGGGGAGCATGGTGCAATGTCGAGTTTGGTATCCCTGAACTCGGGGTTTAATCACGCATCCATCTGTGTGGATGGTTTTTGGACTCTGGGTTTGAAAATAGCACTTTTAGAAAATGGCTATTTTCTTGTCTAACTATTTCTGGTTTCTGCTGGTTTGGTGTGTGTGTGACAGGAGCTGGGTGGCTCCAGAGATCTGCTGAGTCAGTGTGGGATGAGTGGGACATTTGCATTGAGAGTAGGGGGAGAGTAGCTTCTGATAGCCTGCCCTGCCTGATACAATGCTGGCTCCACCTCCTGCCAGGCGACTGATGGCTCTGTGCCTGCCAGGGACGATCCTAGCCCCACCTCCTGCCGGGAGGCTGATAGCTCTGCTCCTGCCAGTGACAATGCTGGCTCCACCTCCTACTGGGCGGCTGAGGACTCTGCCCTGCACAGTGAATAGGCCAGGTGCCTCTGCCTGGCTACACCCACAACAAACCCAGGATGTTGGGAAATTCCCCTGCATGGACAAAGGGATCAAAGCCAAAAAGGGGTATAAGAGAAGGACCCCTGAACCAAGACTTTAGATCACTTCTGACAAGGAACCCTGAAACCAAGGACAAGAAGCCTGCTGATCCAAGGACTTGCCTACCCCTTCTGCCAGTGTGCTGTTTGCTGGGGGGAATCCTGCATTGCTTCTTTATTTTTGCCAAGGAACCAGGAGAGAGGAACTTTGTGTGTACTCTCACACTTGCTAAGAAAATCTCCAAGGACTGGAAGAGTGCCAGTCTCCTGCTGAAGTCACAGGGCTAAAGGGCTTCATCATTTGCTAAAAGTGCTTGTTGCTGGAACTTGTGAATCCAGCCTGTCTGAAAGAATCCAGCAATCTCGACGCCGACGGACGTCGCCGAATCCAGCTCGACATCGTGAGTAACGGCTCCAGTGTCCCGCTTCCTCGACGCCGGCCGCCGGGCCCGATCGACGCCAGCAGCAACGCCAGTGAGTAGCGAGTTCGGCTCCAGCTCCAAGTGACTTCGTGTCTGCACCGCTGCTGATCGCATCGACTTCGAAGCCCTCTCGACGCCGTGAGCGCTGCTCACTCTTCGCAACTTCATCATCGACATCGACGACGACGCCGCATCCTGCTTCGCCTCGTGAGCGCTGCTCCTGCCCGACTTCGATCGACGCCGCTGCAGGTCGCCCCGACTCCGAGGCCGGATCGACGCCGGAGACGCGACGCCGGACATCTCGACGCCGCTGATCATCGTGTGCTTTGCTTTTCCAAGGTACTGTGTTGTGGGGGTCAGTGCGACTCCGGGCTCGACGTAGCGCTCCTCGCGGTCGACGCCGAACCTTTGGATTAACTTTGCCTCGACGTCGTGTAACTCCAGTGGGAGTTACATTGTTGCCAAGAACTGTGTTTTAAAGAAGAAGAGTTGCTTTTGATACTAAAGACTTTTGTGCTAAGAAGAAACTACACTTGAACTATTATTTTTCCTTCCAAGAGTATTTATTAAGACTGTGGTATATTTTTGTCGTTATTTGGTCTTGTGCTAAGCCTTATATAAAAATCCTTATTTTTATAATACTACTGTGTCGTGTCCATTTGTAGTGTATTCACTTTATTACTGTATGTGGTCATAAATGCTTAACGCACTGCCTCTGAGATAAGCCTGCCTGCTTTGCCAAGCTACCAAGGGGGTGAGCAGGGGTTATCTAAGTGTGTGATCCCCTTGCCCTGACTAGAAAAGGTGTGTCCCTATTTGTCAGAAGTGCATACCTCTGCCAACTAGAGACAGCCGGCTCTAACACAGATGTTGCCCAGTGATTTTAAATATAACATGGCTGGTCTCACCTGGGAGAAGCCCGCTTCTCTTAGGACTGGTAGCAGGTATTTTTTCCTTTGGTCGGAGAAGAAATCACAAAACATAACAAAGTGTAAACTGTCCTGAACAGAAAAATTGTCACAGGTGCAGGGGGGAGCTAACTCAGGTTTCATCCAGGTGTTAAAATGGCCCAAATAAAAATGAATAGTGTTAAATCTGAATTTTGTTAACAAAAATCTATGGAACGGATTAGTGACAAAACATAAATAGGGTTCAATTGCAAGTGACTGGAGTGACAAATAATGCATTCGGACAGATGGTTTTGATAATTCAACTTCTTCTCGCAACATGTATGCCCTAGACATAAACTGTTTTTTTATGAAACTCACATCCTGCTTTGTGATACACGAGGGAGAGGTGAATAAATCTGGACGTCCTAGTTCATTAAAAGATTTATGCAAATACGCCATCCATGGTATCTTGTGACTGTATTCTAAACTCATCACATCCCTCATGATCGTGTGGTTTAACGATAGTTCAGGATTTAGCCAGGTCTTAAGCCAATATATTAGTGGGGCCAATCTCAATTTGTCCTGGATATAATCCATGCCAAGTTCTGTATGAAAGGAGAAAACCGGAGAGGATTGGGGAAGGGACAGGACTGAACGTAAAAAACTATTTTCGGCTACCTGGATTTCGTCTAGTCGTGCATAACCCCATAGGGAGGCACCATACAAAGCCACGGGAAGGGATTTGCTGTTGTACACCTGGATAATGGCCTTCATGGGTCTATGTCCCAGCCTTTTCGCAAAACTTAAGATGGCCCTAGAAGTTCTTGTAACCGCTAGGCTTTTTGCACGTATCTGTGGGCCCCAGGTACCCCTGCTATCAAAAAGCACTCCCAAGTAGGGGAACACGGGAACTCCCGACACTATCTCCCCTTTACAAAAGAAGGTTTTAATTCCTCTCTTGACACTTTTCCCTTGTGTCCCTACCACCATGGTGTGCGATTTAGAGGCATTAACCTTCAGGTCCAACCGGTCCATAAAGGTCCCAAATGCATCTAACAATTTTTGGAGGCATACCCCAGTGCGTGCAATGAGTACAGCATCGTCCGCGTATAGGAGAGCGGGGATCTTAACTTCTCCTACACGCGGTACGTCACATGCTGCCCCAAGTAAATGCTTGCCTAGGTCATTTATATAAATGGTAAACAACAGGGGGGCCAATATGCATCCCTGCCTAACACCCCGTAGAGATCTAAAACTTGACGTGCATCTTCCCTCTTTGGTTACTCTTACAGCAGCGAATAAATCCTGATGCATAGATGCTATAAAAGCCACCAGGTTGGCGTCGATTCCCATATTAGTTAGGATTTCCCAAAGTTTCGATCTGTTGACCAAGTCGAAGGCCGAGGAGAGGTCCATAAATGCTAAATACAAGGACCCCTCCTTGGCCACCGTGTACTTAGAAATCAGTAGGTGCAGGTTTGAGCACTGTTCTAGCGTGCCTCTTTTTTCCCTAAAGCCATACTGTATATCAGCCAGGCCCCCGCAATCCTCCAGGCTATCTCTTAACCTAACTAAAAGGACTCTGCCCAGGATCTTAATGGCAGAGTCCAGGAGGGAAATAGGCCGGTAGCAGCCTGGGTCATCCCTTCTACCCTTTTTAAATATAGGCACTATGGTGGACGTAGCCCATGTATTTGGAGGGGGCGAAGTATTTGCGGCTGTGAACACATTGGCCAGGATACCAGCCCAGAGTTTGGGGGAGTGTAAATAAAAGTCAGCTGGAACCCCGTCTGGGCCGGGGGCTTTATTCTTTGTTGTGGCACATATTGCTTTTTCCACCTCCCCGCTGTTGAATTTTATAGGTGTGGCCACCAAACTTGCACAGTTGTGTGACAGCGGACAGGCGCCCGACTCACCATAAACAGAACTGAAGTGGGCCAGCCACTTCTCGTCGGGTATTACACAATCAGTGTCTAAATTTGGAGAATCTGAAAAATAAGGGTGATTTACTACAGCCCAGAATTGCCTACTGTCCCTCAAGATGTTAATATCGGTTAGTTGGTCCCATGCCTCCTGCTTGATGCTATCCCTTCTGGACTTTGTGGCGGCCCTATACTCTTTTCTCAATACTGAAACCAAAGCCCTGTCCCTAGGTTGTGCTTTAAGGGCAGCTTTTAGGGCTCTAAGAGCCCTGGTGCAAGCAGAATCAAACCATTTATGCAGCTTTTGTTCTCCCCTACCCCTTGGTACCGTAAGGTTCTCGGCCACTATGTGGCATATTGATTGAAAGGCGGCCATGGTGTCATTACTTGGCACAGTCGGATCTTGGCAGATCTTAATCTGCTCTTCAATCTTTTGACCGATGTTAGTGTAAAAATCATCTGCCACCACATTCCCCCATTTCAAACGCCTGCCTTGGTCTGTTGGGCGAAGGGTGAATCCCTGTTTGGAATGCCCTGGCATGGGTCCCAAAGCACCCCCCCAGCGGATGGACAAAAAAACAGGATTATGATCACTAAAAGGGGAAAACACAGTACAATAGGAAATAATACAATTAAAAATGGCAGAGGTCACGAAAATATAATCAATAACAGATCCCATGGGGGAGCCCTTAAACGTCGGTGCTCTAGGTACCCCCTCTCCTGTTGTAAATTCAAGGAGGTTAAATTTGGCCAGAAAATCCTCCAGATCCTCTCCGGGCCTAGTATGTTCGAAGTGTGGGCCCTCCTGTTCCCAAGCCTCCGCAACTCCTAGGGTGGTGCAACCCAGATTACAGGGGTGAATATTAAAATCTCCCATTAACACCAATTCATAGCTGGAAGGGGAATTTTGGGTGAAAACGGTTAAGAATGCGTCCAGTTGGGTGATGTTATTGCCCCCAAATTCCTTATTGACAGAGTTGTAGAAATTGATAAACAAAATGCTTTTTAATGGACAGATTTGCCTTTCTACAATTAGACAATTAGGGGAGTCATAATCAATTTTTTTTAGCGAACCAGTGAGGTCTAAAGAAAAAAAGGTCAAGAGACCTCCCCTCGCTCTCCCTGCAGCACTGGGACGGGCCGCGACTGAAAAGCTTACAAAACCGTCCAACCATTGATTGGAGGACAAGTCCCAAGTTTCTTGTAGAGCGATGACGTCGTGTTCTGAGACAAAGGCGACCCACTCGTTGTCGCTTCTTTTTGTACTAATTCCGGCAATGTTCCAGCTGATAATTTTACAGCCCATTTCTTCCTTCGAGATAATTGTCATAGGAGAACAGGGGTGCGTAGTGGGCTTATGTGACGCCCTGCCCCCGGTGACCTGGTTAGTGGTAATTACATTTGATGGACCTGGAGAATCATCGAACGGGTACCCCTGGGTGCAGCCTGTTCTTGAATTACTGATTTCGTCAGGAATTCCCTTGTCAGCGAGGGGCAAGGGGATGGAGTTGCCAATAGGTGGATGTCAGTCGCAATCATCTAGATTAGAAAATGCAGAAAAGCGATTCTCCAACCCCAAACCCCAATCCACAGAGGCGACGTCCTTCCTCCCTCTTTTAGTCACAATGTTCCATTTGGTTCTCAGGATACTTGAGTTTGGACCACTACCCTTTCTGGGATAGAAGAAATCCAGAGTCAATGGAACTATAGAGGTTGATCTCCTTTGTGGTGGTAGGATGTTAGGTAGGATGTTAGGCAAAACCCCAGGGTCAGAGAAGTGTAGGACGACGCACTCCCCCTGAAACTTTTTCACCCTGTCCCCAATCCACTGGACCCTTCTAGCTTTAACGAGAGAGTTGCTGTTTTCCCCATGGAGTGATTACCATGTTGTTGGTAAGCCATGACAAGGATTTATTTATTAGAGAGGATGTTGTTTCCCGCTCTCCTTGGGCCAAAGGAGGAACATTGGCAAGGACAAGTACCAATGGGGAAGCTTCAACCACGAGCTCGAAGGTCCCTTTTTCAGTAGATGGGTCATCAGCGACAGCAGCAGAGATCGGTGCAAACTAGGGGGACACCAGGAAAAGTGCTATTAGTGATGTTATTTGCTGATGTTGGGTTTGAAACAGGGGTAGGGATGAGTCCGCTGATAGCTGTGGATACTGATTTGTTTAAGGATTCCTCTATCTTAGCAGAGACATTTTCAGGGAGTTTTCCTATCTCACCCATGTTTTTTTGTAATAGACCTTCCAGTCGGTTAACCTCAGATGTTAACTTGTCTATTTTACTGACCAGAGGCTTAACCACACCTTTGATTTTAGAATCCATCAGGGCCAATAGTTTATTAAATTGGGCGTTTGTGAGTGTGACATAAGCCTCATTAAACAAATCAAGCTCGTCTTCCTCAGGATGCTTCCTCGGGGGGTTTGCCGCTTTATTCTTAGCTGATCTTAAACATTCCCGTTTCCCCGGAGTAGGTACAGGAGGGGAAGTGTGGAGCTCAAGACTAGTAGTTGACTCTAACACTGCCTCATGCATGCTACGCTCTTCAGGTCCAGCGACAGTGCCACTAGGCTGGATAATATTGGTATCCTGAAATGGATTAGATGTATCATAGTTTGTGCTGTTATTGATCAAGAGACCAAAGGGGTCCTCTGCCTCAATGTCGATAAAAGGGGATTGGGTAGATGAGTCTATGCCCAACGAAGCTCTCCTGTCGCAATTGATTTTTTCAACAACTTGAACCAGGTAATTCTCAATAGAATTGCTGGGTGTAGGTAGCTTTTTAGGAGGCATGATGCTGTTGACACACAACCAAAGTTAAGCAAAACTTACGTGAGAATCAGCCGGGATGCGGAGATACACAGAGACCTCGCTTTCGGGACAGCAAACTAAGAGACCAGGCCCAACCCAACCGTGGCCAACCTCGGACGGCCTTAGATGGCCCGCCCTTTGCCCGGGCCCTTTGCGTCCCGCGAGACGGGGGTGTTGCGCTATTTCAGCGCCTCCAGGCGCACAGGTGACGCGGCGTGCGCCGCTTAGACTTCTGGGTAGTGTAGTTTTTGGGCCCCCCTTCGACCGCGCTCCTCTCGGCGTACTCCCAGATGACAGAGGAGTCGGGCAGCGGGCGGCGGGAGGGCAGGCACCAGAGGACACCAGAAGACGAAGGCTCCAACAAGACACAGGGCGTCAGGTCAGCAGAGGTGACTCACAAGGTTTCCCCCCCTCGACCGGGGTGTTGCGCTATTTCAGCGTCTCCAGGCGCACAGGTGACGCGGCGTGCGCCGCTTAGACTTCTGGGTAGTGTAGTTTTTGGGCCCCCTTCGACCGCGCTCCTCTCGGCGTACTCCCAGATGACAGAGGAGTCGGGCAGCGGGAGGCGGGAGGGCAGGCACCAGAGGACACCAGAAGACGAAGGCTCCAACAAGACACAGGGCGTCAGGTCAGCAGAGGTGACTCACACGGTTTCCCCCCCTCGACCGGGGTGTTGCGCTATTTCAGCGCCTCCAGGCGCACAGGTGACGTGGCGTGCGCCGCTTAGACTTCTGGGTAGTGTAGTTTTTGGGCCCCCTTCGACCGCGCTCCTCCCGGCGTACTCCCAGATGACAGAGGAGTCGGGCAGCGGGAGGCGGGAGGGCAGGCACCAGAGGATACCAGAAGACGAAGGCTCCAACAAGACACAAGTATATCATAATTCGCTGTTTGAGGTGTACGTTGTTTTGCTAAATCCCTATAAGTCAGTCTATGTGTTTGTGGCGGCGTTTGAAAACCTCCGGCCGCACCTCCTGAGGTGCCAGGTCCGAAAGGATTTAGTGGATTAATGCCAGGAATAATAGGTGCAGGAACGGCTGGGGCTGGGGGAACAGGTGCAGGATGTGGAACGGGAGGAGGAGTTTGTTGTTGCAGAAGTGGTTGGTCATTTCGGGGCGGGGTGCCATCAGCAGGTGGCGCCTGGACACGTGGATTTGTATATGCGGGAGCTACGTCGTCTAAATAGGAAGAAAGGAATATGTCCTTTGCGGTCTTGTGGCGTATTTTAGTAGGAACTAATGGAGGGGCAGATCTTTCGATACTTCCGGGGTGGCCTTAGGTAAACCCTCGGCCAAAAGAGGATACATACCATTCACAAGAGTATTTCGCTGTCTGTCTACTTGCTCTGCTTTGACTCGTATACCTTCCTCAACTAATTCATTTTCTCGGGCTTTTTCTGAATCCTCCCTATGTTTCTCGGCTTTTCTGAATTCTTTTTCTGTTCGTTTATGCGATTCTTTACGCCACAATTCTATGGCATCTTTCTGAGATTGTCTGGCTTTCTTTTTCCATAGCGCTTCTTCTACTCTCATGATGCAATCTGCATCCCATGTCCCTGTAACGGGCCATCTATATTTCTCTTCTAGGTTCTTAGTATAATTGGCCCATAGATCTAGGTACAATATGGCCTCGAAGCCATGTTTGTGGTACATAACATTTCCGGGAGTGTCCCTGGGTGGAACAGGAATCGCTTCCTCTAGTATCCCTTTCCTAGTTCCTATCTGTCTTAATTTACTGAACAGTGGCATTTCGATACTTGATACCTACTTGAACCTGAACACACTTTTAACACAGAAACACAGTAATGTATATCAAACAGTCACTCATACCACGACATTAATCACATAAAATATTGTGAACACATATTGACTACCCTTGAACTCCAAAACGAGAACAAAATCGAACCCTTGAATGTCTGTATTTCTTGATATACTGCTAAACAGTACAGATACACCGCCAAACCCATCTTTACCGGATACATAGTAATGCACCCGTCTAGAAGCGTCCCCAGCAACGGTACTCACCGGGAAGCACGGAACGGAAGGCCTCGGAAACTCGACTGGACTGGACCGGACTGGACTGGACTCGACTCGTGACGTAGATACTTCGGAACTGGTGGGCCTCTAGATACCTCAGACCTTGTTCTCTTTGGTTGGGCTCTGGTCGGGATCCTCCGCACTCCTCACCGCCTCGTCTGGGTGCTGATCGCAGTCTCCGTCACCTCCGTAGGCCTGAGGGAGATACAGGAAATCCTGTGGGTACGCGTAATTGTCCGTCTTGGCTGGGGCAGGGGGCAAAGCCTGCAACGCACCTACCGGCGTGTGGGGTGGGGGAGGGGTCCCTATTCGGGCGCCAAAATTATGTGGTAAATAGTAATTTACCGTCAGAATTTCTATGCGGTAAAGTTCAATAATAATAACTCAATCGGAAATAAAGAGACACAAAGTCCGTGGCAACTGAGTTTCAAAGTGGGTTTTAGTCCATAAAATGGAATGGTTTGAACCAGGATATCATGTTCCTTTCACCATAAAGGATCAGGAAGGGATAGAGCATACTTTATTGACAGAACAGGACTTTTATAGTTAATGCACAGAATGGTGATCAATACAGAAGGCGTAACAGCTGAGAGAAACGAGATAAGAACGCATGTGCGTAGCAATACGTAATCAGAAAGGCGTGCACTAGGGCGTACACAGAGGCGTGTGCTAGAAAACGTCACATGAAGGTGTCACAGGTGGGTGGATACCTAGTGGAATCTTGCAGTGTCAGCAGAAATCTGTGGCAAGGATGCGCGCGCAGCAGCATGACGTGTGACTGACGTGAGGCTGGAGGGTGCAGGGGACTTCACATTTAGCCCTAGAGGGGAGAGACAGAAGTCTGGCATGTCAGATCAACTCGTTCCTAAATCATATCTGATATCTTGTGTTTGGGGAACTATATTATCTAGAAGGAAAGGTCTCTCGGACAGAGACTACTCTATACTGACTATTAATGCGTGCATATGTGACTACGTGTCTGCGTGTAAGGCGAGGGGCCATGGGCCTACCATGGTAACAGGAGCAATGAATTACTTGCATGGAGACAGAGAGGCCGGGCCCTTTGCTCTGCAGCCGGGGAAATGTTTATCTATTCTGCTAGACTGGAATGTGTTTTCGAGGAGCTGAACTCGGCTATACTGATAACTTGAAGGCAAAATACTGTCTTTGGCAGGCAAGCAGGCCGAGCCGGGCACCGCTCGCCGCGCAGGGAGTAGGACAGAGGTCAGGGAGGCATCCCACGCTGCAGCTCTTCAGGAGACAGAGAACAGAAAGGACTTGATGGCAGAAATCAGGGTCTAGCTTTGCAGGGCTAGGGAAAACGTGGAAGTGCACCATGAAAAGACGTTGGCAAGGCATACTTAGGAACTGAATTATCGATCCATTCATGGTGGATCTGAAAGAGGACATGTTAACGTTGGACGCAAATGTATTTGCGTCTTCATAGCTGGCACAGGAGGGAAGTTACATGCACTTTAAGCTCGTACATGGAGACGGTGGGGTACACTTTAGGGAACATTTCTGACCATAACATTTTATATTTCCTCAAACATACCACCTGTAGAAGAATCTGCACTAATTTCAGCCATTCTTTTGAGGTCCGGAAGCAGCTGTGGATTATTCAGCATAATAATAGAGTGCCAGTTAAAGTCATGATACAGGTGGTGGCAACATGTTGGAACTCCACCTTTTGCATGTTGTAATGTCTGTTTGAACATTACAAACAGATCAATACCCATGTCATTTAAAGAGGACGGGATGCAGTTGGGAAAGCTAGGCATATGGATTCAGACACATAGGGCTTAGTCAAACGCCTGATACAGATGCTACTCCCTTTTGAGGTTTTCACACTACAAGTTAGCAAGGAGGACAGTATGATGGGGTAGGCTATTCTGTTTTGCATCTTCTACAAGACCAGGTAAAGAACGTATCTGAAAGGTTTGCCCCCACAGGTGTGAATTAAAACACAAAAGCGCATTCCATGGATGAGACCTTAGTCCTTTGCTTGGTTTCTAAGATAAGGCTGCAATATGACATTATCAAGTCCAAAGAGTACATCTGGGCCACACTATTTGATCCACACTACAAAAATATTCTGTCCACTTCCATTCCGGTTTCTGAGGGGATATCTTAAAATACAAGAGGTGGATTGTAGAGAAGCCGGAGATTTAAAAGAAGAAAGGCTGGAACTTAGAGTCCTAACCCGCAGTTCTAGGAAAGTGGCTAGTGGGGAGGAGAAGAAGCATATTTCCACCACTGGTGTGCCGATCACAAATTTATTTAGGAAAGCTGGGCCTGCCACACCGGCCTCCATCGAACAAGCTGAGAACAACACTTCTGCATCAACCGTACCATCCCCTAACCTAAGCCCAGGACATGTCTGTCAGTGAGGCAACCAGTGCAATCATGTGGCTGCCGATGAGTAGAGATGTTGAATTGGATTTTCCTCTTTCGCAAAGTAGTACACAATCGTTTCAGGGAACTCAGCAAAGTGGACAGCAGTTACAGCCATTAACAATACATTTATTTGATTTTAGAGAGTGAGTTTAGAGTTATGGTAGATGAGATAATCAGAGAAGAACCACAAGTGTTTTGTTGCTTGGTCTAACGGATTCCATTAGCACAAGAGCACAAATGTGGGCATGGATAGTTGACAACCTCAATGCAGTTGGGACCATCCCGCGCTCCAAGCATGAAATCATGAAGCAGTGGCATGACTTGAAGAGGGTTGTTAAACTGAAGAGGCACAAGAACCGTGAGCTGGCTCAGAGGACTAGTGGTGGTCTTCACATTGCACCAAGAACAATCACTGCATGGGAGGCGAAGGTGCTTGCCATACTGCATCCAGAGAGTCTCACAGGAATAGCTGGGGGAGTGCAGGCTGGTAAGTACAAACAAATGTAGACCATTACACTACTATGTACTGTCCAGCACAACTACAGAGCTACATCTCAGAGTCACAAGTATATTCAATGCACCACAATATCCAACACATGGCCCAAAGATGTAACATTCACTCCATTTGAATCACCCCAAAGGGAGACAACATATACAGGGTTATACGTGTCGAAGCAACCAGCACTAAAACTCCCAACAGGCCCCCAGTACCACCCCTGAGCAGGATGTAGCACTCCCCCACCCAGAAGCATGTACCAGCCAATGTATGGTTCCCACTCACACTGGGAAGTCTTTTTGGGGATGGGAGGCCTGCACAACAACTCCCACCATGCCTCCTTGTTCTCCAGCTTAGCAAGATGGAGCACTCCCCCAACCACCCAGAAGCATGTGGAAGCCATTGCATTGCCCTCATCAAACTATTTATTTATTTATATTTATTTATTTGGCATACTTATATAGCGCTAATCTGTCACCCAAAGGGCATCCTGGCGCTTTGACTCAGTAAGCCGAACCATCGATCCAGAGTGAGGCTACTCTAGGAAACAGATGCGGAGTTAGGCTACTCTAGGGAACAAATGAGTTTTCAGCCCTTTTTTGAAGGCTGGGAATTCACCCTGATTTCTTAACGAGAGCGGGAGGGAGTTCCAGAGTCTGGCGGCCGCAAAACTAAACGACCGTCCTCCCATCCTTACTCTCTGCACTCTGGGGACCGACACCAAGTACGCAGACAAGGAACGCAGGCTCCGAGATGTGGTGTACCAGGAGACAAGGTTCTGTAACAACACTGGGCCCTGTCTATGTAAAGCTCTAAAAACCCCAACTAACAGGTAGGTAGCCATCTTCCCAGCCCAGGTTGTGATGTTTGGGGGTGGAGGCCTGTAATTCTACTCCCAGCATGCTCCCTTGTTCCCCAGCTAACCAAGATTGAGCACTCCCCACCCACAGGCATGTGGCAGCCATTTTAGTACAATAATCAAACTCACAGGTAGGTAGCCATCTTCCCTGGGAGGGCTGTTTGGGGCTGGAAGACCTGCATTACTACTCTTACCAGGCACCCCTGTCCCACCCCTGAGCAGGATGTGGCACTACCCCCTCTAGAAACATGTGGCAGCCATTGTATGGTTCCCACTCACCTAACAGATAGGTAGCTATCTTCCATGGGAGGGCTGTTTGGGGCTGTGGGGCCTGTGCAATAACTTCGACCATGCCTCCTTGTGGGAAACATCCTTTACAACGCAACTTTTACAAAGCACTACCATTACAACGCAACTTTTACAACGCAAGTGCTTTTACAACGCATAACTTTACATCGCATGCCATTACAACGCAGATGTCATTACAACGCAAGTGTTTACAACGTAAGTATGTATTAAGGTAAGTGTTTTTTTTTAATGTACATTTTGAAAATTATTTATTTGAAATTAATACTCAAGTAATAATTAAATTAATTGAATTATGAGTAATTTTAAAAAAAAGAATATTTAATATATGTAAGTATTAAAATAAAAATACTCAAGTAATACCATTTTTAAAGGGGTATTAAAATTAATACTCTCGTATTATTTTCATAAGATGAAAAATCTTTTTTTTTTAAACTGAAATTCTTTGTCAGTTCTAATTGTTATATTATATTTAAGGAAAGATTTATAATTGAATGCTTTTTATAAATAATTTGATTAATTAAAAAAATGTTTTAAAAAAATTACTACTCATGTAATATTTGAAAAAAGTAAATATGAGTAAATTTATTAAAATATATTTTATATATGTATATCTTTTAAGAAAAGTAATTAAGTATTAAAAAAATGGTTTATATTAATTAATTTTATTTCTTTTTTAAAATGTAATTATTTTAAAAATAAATAATTAATTAACTTATTTAAAAAACAAAGTATGAGTAGAGTAATTTTATTATGTTTTTAAAAATAAGTTATGATTATTAATGTAGTAGATTTTTATTTATTTATGTATTTAAAATATATAAATAAACTAGCATTAATTACATAATCCTGTAGTAATTTTAAACAATATATATTTAAATTGGTCAAGATTATTACTTTAAATGAAGTATTAAATAATCATTGTTTAATATTAATCACTACGTTATTAAATTAAAAAAATATGAAAATAACATAAATAATATTTTAATTTATTAAAAATTATATTTTATTAAGTAATGTCATGTTTATGATAAATTATAATTTAAAGGAATATTAAAACATATTTATTTAAAAAAGTAACGTTTATAATATTAATAAAAAGAATATGAACAAATGTCATAAAACACATCTATATTGTTAAGAATTTAATAAATGTTATAAATATATGTTTTAACATTAATGAATACAAATTTCCCACGCTTTTCTATTGAATTCAATGGAGAGTTTTGTCCTTCATTTATAGTTGAAGTTATGAGTCCCGCGGAACTACTTTGCAAGCTGTTAAAAAGGTACATTTGAGAAGTTTTGGTTGGAAATGGCATAAGTATAGAGGTAAGTAGTATTTATCATAATTTTCTATGTTATTACATATAAACAAAATGCACGTTTAGAATAATTACATTATTAAAAACAGAGACACAATACTTTTCATTTATTATTTTTTATTAAAAAAATCATGATAAAATAAAAATAATTTTATTCATTTATATATTATTTTTTGAAATTTTAAATGTAAAGAAACATTATTAAATATACTTTATAATACGTTTAATAAATAAATATAAATAGTCCTTTTTTCATCTTCTTAGCTCCAGATGACGTTGACGCGTAAACATGTATGCAAGCGGTCATTTTGAAGAGCGTCGAAGGAGGAAGCAGCAGGAAGCTGATCTGCGCTCAGGTAGGAAACTCTTTAAACTTTATTTATATATATTTTACATATAAAAAAAGTGAAGTGTGTTCCTGTGTTCTATCTATCTTTTTGCCTACTGCTGCTTTATGTTTGATTTAGATTTGCAATTTACACACCCTTCACTATCTCTCACTTTTCCTACTGCTGCAACTTTCTGGAGTTAGAATTTTAAATTGCACCCCTATGCTATCCCTCACTTTTCCTACTGCTGCACCTTCCTGGAGTTAGAATAGTAATTTGCACCCCTACACTATCTCTCACTTTCCCAAATGCTGCACCTTTCTGGAGTTAGAATAGTAATTTGCACCCCTATACTATCCCTTAATTTCCCTATTGCTGCACGTTCCTGGAGTTAGAATAGTAATTTGCACCCCTATACTATCCCTCACTTTCCCTACTGCTGCGCCTTCCTGGAGTTAGAATAGTAAATTGCACCCCTACACTATCCTTCACTTTCCCTACTGGTGCACCTTCCTGGAGTTAGAATAGTAATTTGCACCCCTATGCTATTCCTCTCTTTCTCTAATGCTTTACCTTCCTGGAGTTAGAATAGTAAATTGTAACCCTACACTATCCCTCACTTTCTCTAATGCTTCACCTTCTCGGAGTTAGAATAGTAAATTGCACCCCTACGCTATCCCTCACTTTCCATAGTGTTAAACCTTCATGGAGTTATAATAGTAAAATGTTGCTGTTTGTTCACTTTTACATTGTTGGATTTTGATCTGTTTTACCTTTTTAGTTTTGGGTGTTGTGTTTTGCTGGAAACTGTTTTCTTGGTTTTAGCTTGGATTTGCTATTCGCTGGAATGTAGTTGTGAATCTAAAAAGAAAAGAAAGATTATGTTATTTGATGTTTTGATTTATTTAAAAAAAAGTATGATTGTATTCCTCTGTGCTATCTATACTTTTCAATACAGATTAAACTCACGTGAGTTAGTATACTACATTGCACCCCTACACTAACCCTCAATTTCCTTACTGCTGCACCTTTCTGGAGTTAGAATAGTAATTTGCACCTCTATACTATCCCTCACTTTCCCTACTGCTGCACCTTGCTGGAGTTACAATAGTAATTTGCACCCCTATACTATCCCTCACTTTCCCTACTACTGCACCTTCCTGGAGTTAGAATAGTAAGTTGCACCCCTATACTATCCCTCACTTTCCCTACTGCTGTACCTTCCTGGAGTTAGAATAGTAAATTGCACCCCTACACTATCCTTAAATGTCCCTACTGGTGCAGAATCCTGGAGTTACAATAGTAATTTGCACCCCTATACTATTCCTTACTTTCCCTAAATCTGCACCTTTCTGGATTTAGAATACTAAATTGTACCCCTACACTATCCCTCACTTTCCCTAATGCTGCACCTTCTTGGAGTTAGAATAGTAAATTACATCCCTACACTATCCCTCACTTTCCCTACTGTTTAACCTTTATGGAGTTATAATACTAAAATGTTGCTGTCTGTTCACTTTTACATTTTTGCATTTTGATCTGTTTTACCTTTTTAGTTTTGGGTGCTGTGCTTTGCTGGAAACTGTTTTCTTGGTATTAGCTTGGATTTGCTATTCTCTGCAATGTAATTGTGAATCTGTTAAAAAAGAAAAGAAAGATTATTTTATTTGATGTTTTGATTTAAAAAAAATTATGATTGTATTCCTCTGTCCTAGCTATACCTTTCAATACAGATTCAACTCACATGAGTTAGTATACTACATTGCAACCCTACACTATCCCTCACTTTGTCGACTGCTGCACCTTCCTGGAGTTAGAATAGTATTTTGCAACCCTATACTATCCCTCACTTTCCCTACTGCTGCACCTTCCTGGAGTTAGAATAGTACATTGCACCCCTAAACTATCTCTCACTTTCCCTACTGCTGTACCTTTCTGGAGTTAGAATAGTAATTTGTACCCCTATACTAACCCTCACTTTCCCTATTGCTGCACCTTCCTGGAGTTAGAATAGTAATTTGTACCCCCATACTATCCCTCACTTTCCCTACTACTGCACTTTTCTGGAGTTAGAATAAAAATTTGCACCCCTATACTATACCTCACTTTCACTACTGTTGCACCTTCATGGAGTTAGAATAGTAACTCGCACCCCTACACTATCCCTCATTTTCACTACTACTGCACCTTCCTGGAGTTACAATAGTAATTTGCACCCCTATGCTTTCCCTAATTTTCCGTACTGCTGCACCTTCCTGGAGTTAGAATAGTAAATTCACCCCTACACTATCCTTCACTTTCACTACTGCTGCACTTTTTGGGAGTTAGAATAGTAATTTGCATCCCTATACTATCCCTCACTTTCCCTACCTATACACCTTTCTGGAGTTAGAATACTACATTACTCTTCTTCATTGTCCATCATTCCCCTACTGATGCACCTTACCTTAAGTTACAATAATAAAGTATTGCTCTATGTTTATTTTTATACTGTTGCATTTCGATTTATTTTACCTTTTTTTTATGGTCTTTTTTGCGTGTTCTGTAAACTGTGTTTTTGGTCTTGGGTTTCGTTTGATCTTCTTTTTTTGGTATTAGAGTTTCTGCAAACATTGCAAATAAAGGAAATGTTATAGCATTTTTTTCATTAAAAAAAAGTTAAGGTGACTGTATTTCTGTACACTATCTATCCTTTTTTTTACAGCTGCACTATTCTATTGTTTTAAAATGAAATGACACCTCTTCACTATCCCTCATTTTTCTATTTGCTGCACTTTCAAGGACTTATATACCAAAAATATTGTTCTATGTTTAGTTTCATATTGTTAAATTTCAATCTGTTTTACCTTTTCAGTCTGATTTTTTGCCTTTTTCAGGAAGCTGTTTTCTTTGAATTGCCTTTATATTCCTTTTATTTTGAATTGTGCTATGGATAATAGAATGAATACTACTGGTTTAGGCAATGGAAAGAGGATGCATAAGGTTAGGGCTGCTATCAGTGATTTGGGTAGAATTCACAATTTGAAAGATGTATGGCGCTCAAAACACCCAAACGTAGCTGGTTTTACTTACTATTCTGCGCCCCATCGAAATTGTTCTGGAATCGATATGGTATGGGCCTCAGATCATATAACAGAAAACTGTACAATAGAGTTATCCCCGAGAGTGACCTGCGATCACAATCCAATATTAATGGAACTTAAAATTACTGAGCAAAGTCCAGCTGCACGACTTTTTACATTTCCTAGGTATCTGTTTACCGACTCGCACTTTGTCTTACTTTTAAAAGAACATATCAAGGAGTATATAGAGTTTAATACCGACACGGCTTCGATAAGTGCAGTCTGGGATGCCTGTAAGTGCAGCATTAGGGGCTTTGCCCAGCAGTATATCTTTATGAAAAATGCTAAAAAGGCGCAGAGAAACCAAGTCAATCACTTCTAATATCTTGCTAGTCGAACAACAATTAGCTGAAGCTGCTACTCTAAGGATGGAATTGTTAAAACTACAATCTTCCATTAAAAAGTCACTAAGAGAAGGATACTGTGCTGAAATCCATAAATATAAATTGGCTCAGTATGAGGGCGGAGATAGAATTGGCAAAGTACTTGCATACAAAGTTGCTGATAAGAAAGCCAGAACTAGGATTAAACAAATTAGAGGCCCAGACCTATGTAAATATAAACAAACAGATCAAATTCTTGACCAATTTACCAAATACTTTCCTCATTTATACACACCTGATAATGCCCCTACTACAGCTAGAGTTCAAGTTTATTATGATATCGGAACTCTTACGAGATCCACATAAAAGACATAAAACACATACAGTAAAATCTTTAAAATAAAATATCGACAGGTACATAGAATAAGAATACACAACACTTAGGGCATCACAAATTACCAAATTAATACAAATCCAGGAAACATTTGAAAAATTTGTACAGTTTAAAACAAAACATTTCATTAGGAGGATTAATCATAGCTGCACTAAAAGAAGGAGCAGTCAAAAGGTTCAATTGAAGGCAGATGGGTCTTAGCCATCTTCGCCTATAAGACATCAGGGCTGGACAAACAAAAATGACATGAGACAAATCTTGATCATACATATGACAAAAATCAAAGACCGCTGAAGAGCCATGCCATCTGGATAAGAGCGATTTCAAAGGAAGTAAATCCTGTCTTACTAAAAACAGTAGGAGTCTAACGCCATGAGGAATGTTCCATTGAACGTATGGTTGAGCTTTCCTCAACAGACAGGAATCGATAACTGGGGAAATGCCCTTTTTCAGAATCCGAAGATCTCTATCCAGTCTAAACCCTAGTTCCCACGAGGAGGACTTCAAAAGGGTTTTTAACTGATAAGGTGACAAAGAGAATAAAACATCTTTATCCAGTTGTAATTGACCCACAGCATATCTAAAATGTTTTGCAATTAATGAATAGTCATTCAAATTTCCCAACAACTCATTTTTTATAAGATGTCTTAAGGTACTAGGCTCGCTCCTTGCAAGGCTGACAACCCAGCACACGATTCCCGCTAGATCTTGGACCCAGCTACTACATAAGCCGAATTCCTGTCTAAGGCCAGCAGTTGAACTAGCTGTGTTGACAGATACTAGGCTACGTAAAATTTTTCCTTCCGAGGAATTTAAGAAGCTCCAATTTTTTACATCAATTAACTCTATTCCATAGAGTAGGGAGGCAGGAACTTTTGCTCAAAATACATCTAATAATATCGAAAAATGCCTTCTACCTGTGGCCTTATACAAGGATACCAAACTCTTTCCCTGAACAATAGCTTTCCAGGAATTGTTGGCTATATGGGCTTTTTCACTTAAATTACTCATAACAATTTTACCAAGGAAGGGATAAGATTTCACTGTTCCCAATTTTTGACCCCCAACTACCCAAGGAAAGTTCGGATATTTAGGTTTCTTCCTACCCGACAGGCACATCACTTTGCTTTTTGCAATATTTATCAACAAAAAATGGTTTCCAGCATATTCATATAAAGCCTGCAGGCGATTATTCAGACCCTTAGGAGTTAGGTCAAGAATCAAAATATCATCAGCATACATGAGGCATACAATTGGAGAGCCCCCCAAAATCGGGGCAATACCTGAACATGCTGAGAGAGCCAGAGGTAAATCAACTGTATAAAGAGAAAATAGTAGAGGGGCCAATAGGCAACCCTGTTTTAACCCGTTGGATGTGGGAATTATTCTAGATAAACCTCTTTCACCGCCTAGCAGCACTCTGCACCAGGTGTCCGAATAGAGGGCGCGAACTAATTTGATAAGATAGGGAGGCATCCCTAAATCGATTAACTTTCTCCACAGCAATGTTCTGTCCACTTTATCGAAAGCTGGGGAGAAATCGATGAACACGCCATAAACATGCCCTCCACGGACTTTCACATATTTTTTCGTTATAACCTGAAGTGCAGTCAAGTTATCTAATGTTCCGTGCTTTTGCCTAAAACCAGTTTGTTCGAAAGGCAAAATTTTGGCCTTAGTTACCCAATCATTGATTAAGGTGAGAATACATTTTGCAAAGACCTTGCCGATGACATCAAGCAAAGCAATTTGAAGGTAACTTTGTGGTAGGTCTCTTGCCCCTTTTTTATATAAAGGGGCAAGAATACTCCCTTTCCAGGATGGGGGGACAATTCCGCTAGCAAAGCAAGATTTAAACACAGGATAAAGAATTTTGCTCCATAATTCGCTCTGTTGTTTTAGCACAGAGATGGGAACCTCGTCAGGACCCATCGCCCCGGAAGAGCGCATGCTCTTAATGGCTAATTCAATTTCCTTTTCGGTCGGGGAATCATACATGCAAGAGTCATCATAAGTTACATCATTTTTCCGTTGCAGATTATTATTACTGTACAGATTCTCCATATAATGAACCCAGATCTGCTCATCAATGGCAATTGGCGTAGAACTAACTCTAGTGCTGCAACCTTTGCCAATTAATGACCAGAATGTCTTAGCTTGGCCCTTATATGAGGCTTCCCGGAGTTGGATCCAAACGGAATCCTCCTTATCTCTTTTTAGACTGGCCTTCAGCCTTGCTCTCCTTCTTTTTAATAATGCAAATTTCTGATGGGCTTCCTGACTAAATGATAAGTATTGTCCCCTTATCACTTTATTTATTTCAATATTTAGTAGCCGAAGCGATTGGGGGAATACTAAGGATTTTTTAAAGGAGGGGCCCTTCTTAGCTATTGAGGTCACTGATTCTAAAAACTCAGCAAAGCCTAATAGTTCCCTCCCATCCCACCGAAACAAATTCTCCACAGTAGAAATTAAGAAAGACTGTAAACACACAAAAGAACGGTGATTCCAAAAACATTTCCCCGAACTGGTGCCAAAATTCACCACATCCATATCGATGTGCCAGGAATCCGCCAGAGGAGGGCTGAGAGAAACTGTAAGCATCAGCACATTATGGTCGCTAAGTTTAGTATCTACAACCAAAAGATCTTTCATATAAGAAAAGAAAGAACAATCTGCGATTACATAATAAATATTAGAGTCTATGTTTTTTGAATTATGTGTGAAAGCTGCCGGGATGTCAGAAGGGAATCTCCCATTTATTATTATACAATCCACCTTAGAAAGACCTTCCAAAACTAATTTACCTCTTTTATTAGGTTTAATATTCGCTGGAAACAAGGCCTGAGGTATATTAAGAGATTCTTCCCTAAATGTATTTCTAAACAAATTAAGACCACAATTAGATATATTACAATTCAAGTCCCCAAGTAATAATATATAAGGGGGGGGGGAAGTGTCCATAATTTTAGTTATGAATGAGAAGAGTACTTTTAAACCATCATTAAAGCAAAAATTTGGGGGAATGTAAGTATTTATTAAAACAAGCAATTTATTGGGACACTCCTTGAACGAATTTTTTAAAATTATTGCCTGAAACAATTTATCAGGATCAAGATAGTGGGAATAATTCCAATTAATTCTATTGGATAATAAGCATGCTATTCCACCCTTCGCATGACCTCCCCTAGAGGGGATTGCACTACCTTCTAAGACAAAGTACTCCTTTTCTAGTATTAATTTACCTTTCACCCACGTTTCTTGAAGACAAATTATGTCGGCTTCTAGGGAACGTAGGAAACATAATTTTTCCTTGTAATCTTTGAAACCCGCTGTATTCCATGAGATTAACTTCAAATCTCTGGTAAAAATTTGGATGCGGTTTAGGACAAGAAGTAGATTTGCTAGAGAGAACACCCGGTAACCAACTGCATTTTGAATTATCATCCATCAAAGCTTGTTTAGGAAGAGGAGGATTTTTATAAAGAACTTGCCTTTCATTTTTTGAAACACATATTTTTAAGTCCTCAGATCTAACTGAGGACCAATCTGTAGGCTTCAAAATAATATCAGAGTTTGTTGGCAAATTAATGGATAATCTTTCACTCCGTTTCTCTACGAAATGTGGAGTAACATCAATCCCTCTGATTTGTAATTCCTCTGCCCACTGTAAGATGTGATTCAACACCAATTTAGAATGAAATTTCACCCTTGCTGTTCTCCCTAGAGTGACATTGGGGAGTAGTACCACATCCAGGTCCGAAGTTTGAATTAGTTTTAAACTTTCAATCTCCTGAAAACAAGTGAGCAGAACTGATCTATTTAGAATTAGGTCAGTATCGAATAGAGGAGAAAAATCTAAAAACAAGGTATCTACATTTATTTTATCCCTAGTTGGCACCAAGGGAATGGACACAGTTGTAGGAGAGTCTTGAAAAGGCCTAGCCAAGGGGTTAAGAGTGGAAGGAAGAGGATTTACAGGGAATAATGAAACACTAGGGTAAGAGTGGTTGGAGGAACTTATAAGGCCAGACCCAATAGTCACTTGTTCCACTTTAGGAGAACCAATTATATCTTCCTGTACAGCAAAGGAATGCTCAGTCCGGCAGGATTTTTCTAATACAGTTTCCAAATTCTTTTCAAACATAAGTTTCCTCTGTCTTTTTAAAAAAAATCTTCGGACAGGTTTCCTCTTTTTTATTCTATTCTTTTTTTGCTTTATCGGGACTACCTTTTCAGCATTACCTGGGGAAGCAATAGGGACCTCTTCCTCTTTTTTAACCTGTAGAGAGAATATAGGGAACGGGGGGAAGCTTCCAAATTTTGAATGACGGGAGAGACAGGCAAAGCTTCTATCTTTTCGTCGAGAGTGACAACACAGTTGGCTCCAGCAGAAACCACCTTGTCCACCATTGGATCCGCCAATGTGACTACTAATTTATTTCTTTTCTGTCCTTCGGGAGAGGGATATGAAACCGTTTGAACTGGATTTAGTTTTACTATTTCATTCGGAGACCTCTTGTTAGGGATCTCCAATAAATTGTCGGGCTCTGGATGGCACCCGAGAACGGACCCACTATTATTATGTAAGAGCACTCTTAAGATTTGGGTTACCGTATCAAGAATGCAATCCGAACCTCCAACAAATTTTTCCAGTAAACGGAGAATAGATGATAATAATAATTCCAAAGAGGACAGGGAATTAGAAATTAGCTTATCATTAGTACTTGGAGGACTCACAGGCATATTGTTCAAATTGGGGCCAGAACAAGAAGTGAAATTTAACTGAGCTAAAGAGAAATCAAATTTATTAGAAGGTGTAATACTAAGAGGACGAGGACTAGAGATTAAAATAGCTTCAGTGGTGTTAGAATTAGCCCCGGCAATGTCCTTGGGGGGTCTCAACGACCCTTTTTGAGCTATTAAGTCAATATCGGGTAAAGTAAAATCACCCTCCGGAATAACAGAATTAGAAGGCAAATCTGGTGACATCATTGGATTCTCTATGGGATTAGGTACCACCAAATGAGGAAATTGGGGAGAGATGGCATTGGAAGATTTTATAACATTACAGCCCAAAGCCCCATGTGGAAGCTCCAAGTTCCTCAGCGAATCGATAGTCACCACAGGGGAGCCCCCCGCTGTTTCAAGGGAGGGGGATCCAAGAACTTTACCCTTTAACACTTCCGTGGTTAGAGGGACCTCCGAAGCCTTGTCCTTTCCCCTCTCCCATAAACTAAATAGTTGGCATTGGCCTTTCAATTGCAGGGAGGAAGTAATTTCATTACATAAGGGGTTCGATTTAGTTTTAGAACCGGATCTCCCCACTAGGACACGACCAGAACGGAGTTTTTTTGCCGTCATATTTATGATGGGTGAGGTACCACACAATTTACCAAAAGGCAGAAGCACAGTAATAGCCTACCAGAGCACACACAACAAGTGAGACAAAGGGGGCTGAAGTAAGCAATAGGAATTATAACAAATTTCAAAGGGACCGGGCCCAGCCCAGCCTACTTCAGCCTCTGACGGCCGCAGACGGTCCCGCCCTTGTCCCGGGCTTCTCCTGCGCGCTCCCTACTACAGCTAAAATACTTCAGTATCTGGATGAGTATATGCCTACACCTATAGGTACTGAATCTGTTCAGCAGCTTAACGCTACAATAACAATGTCCGAAATAAATGAGGCGACTCCCGCCCTACCCTCAGGCAAAGCGGCAGGAGAAGATAGCTTGCCAATAGAATTATATAAGGTATGTGCGTAAGAGCTGTTCCCTCTTTTGAAAACAGTGATGGACTCTATAACGGAATCTAGAAAGGCCCCTAGGTCTTGGAAAATCGCTAAAATAGCTTTCTTTTTAAAGAAAAAAAAACCCTGGAAGAATGCGGCTCGTATCGGCCGATCTCTTTGATCAACTCGGATGTGAAAATTTTTGCCAAATTTTTGGCTAAACGCTTAGCCCCTATCATGCTAGTGTTAGTTAACTCCCAGCAACATGGTTTTGTGACAGGGAGAGATATTACAGCCCGTGTAAATATGGCAATCACTGCTTTCGATGTTGCCTCAACAACTCTCACCCAACTCGGTATGGTAATGTTAGATGCAGAAAAAGCGTTAGACCGAGTGGGGTGGGAGTGTTTGTGGGAGGTTATGAAGAAGATTGGAATTAAGGGCCCCTATCTTGACTGGGTATGTTCGCTTTACGATTCACCACGGGCAAAGATTAGTTATGGGGGAACTGAGTCAGCTACATTTTTGATAGAGAGGGGAACAAGGCAAGGCTGCCCCCTGTCCCCTCTACTTTTTGTGTTATCTTTGGAGCCTTTTTTAAATGCTTTGACAGCTCAGTATAGTATTATACCTGCACAACATGGTGGTAAAAGTCTAAAGATAACTGCTTTTGCAGATGACATAGCGATATACACTACTGATTTGGTTACAGCAATTCCGGCAATTATACACGAGGCCGGAAATTTTGGAGATGTGTCTGGGTACAAACTCAATGTAAGCAAGACACAAGTTATTGCTAACTATAAACCATTGGAACCAATTCTGGGCTTATGTCAAAGCGCGACCTATCTTGGAATTAAGTTGGCAGCTAACATAGATAAGGTGATAACTATGAACTACGACTCCATGTTAAAGGAAATCACGTTAATTTTAATGAAGTGGCACATGATACCGCTTAGCCTAGTGGGGCGCAATAATTTATTCAAAATGAAGATACTGCCCAATCTACTATATTTATTTAGATCAATAACTTTTTTAAGAAACTAGAAGGCATTTGCAGTAGCTTTGTGTGGGGCTATAAAAAAGCACGTAGATCCATCAAAATATTGGAGTTACCAATTGAAAAGGGAGGCTTGATGTTTCCTGATTTCAGACTATAGTATTTTGCTACTTTCTTTCAACGTATACGAAGCTTGCTGAAAAATGAGAGTACTTTATTCTACCATCAGTACATGCTGGGACTTGATTGTAATCAATTTTTGCTTTGCGTACATGATCCTAATCACTTCAAAAGAGTAAAATTTAAGACTGCTAAGCATATCAAGAAAATCTGGGACCAAATTATGACTCTAGATAAAATCTCTTTCTACAATGCTGAGCTTAGAGTATGGGGTAATCCTGGACTACCGGGTATTTTTTCAGACGGTTTAGGGAAGGCACAGAATCACTGTTCTGGGAGACCTCTATGGCCCTAATGGCTTTTTAGATTTTGGCATAATTAAACTTACCTTTGAATTAAACGACGATATGTATTTTAAATACATCCAAATCAGGGATTTTCTACTCCGTAAGATGAGGATTGTAGAAGCATCACATTCAGATGTTTTACCATGTCTTTACTCAGACAAAGTTAAATCACTTATAAGTTTAGGTTATGGCCATTTGAAAATTTAACCCCAAACAGATCTCAGCTTCACTATGCCAAATAAACCGGGTAGTCCAATCTTCTAATCTGAGGCTCCAGCTATATCGCACAGTTACTCAGCTATACTACACTCCACAACGAATATCTAGCTGGACACGTGGCAATCAGACTAAGGACCGAACTTAGTGTCCGAAATGCGATATGGAAGCCGCAGGTATCGAGCATATGTTGGTTCTATGCCCAAAGTTATCAATATTTTGGAACAAGATAACTGACGTTCTTACGAGGAAACAAAGTAACACTCCGCCAATATCGCCACAATTGATATTACTTGACTTTATAGATAATTTCAGTCAGCATAGGGATCTGTGAACTATAGTATATGCTTGTGCTAGGTTAGTTATAGCTAGGTCCTGGATTCTAAAAGACCCTCATAGCGTGATGGAATGGTGATACTTGATAAATTAAATTAATGTTATGGAACTCTCTTTAGCAAGACTTAGAGGCCCTAAAGCCTTGAAAAAGAAGGAAACATTTTGGGCAACTTTTTTTGAACTGTAAATATGTAAATATGTTTAGAGACCAATGCTAAATTTGTTGTTTCAACTATGTTTTGCTATAAAGTTCTGGTGGATTTATATATGTCTATTCTTTGCTCTAGCTGTCAAAGGAGAAACCAAATGTTTCTTTCTTTGTGTATGTAATCTTGATTAAGATGTTCTTCTTGCAATAATAAAAATAAAAATAATAAAAAAAAGGTGACTGTATCTCTGTACACTATCTATCCTTTTTTTATAGCTGCACTATTCTATTGTTATAACATGAAATTACACCTCTTCACTATCCCTCATTTTTCTAACTGCTGCACTTTCAAGGACTTGTATAACAAAAATATTGCTCTATGTTTAGTGTCATATTGTTAAATTTCAATCTGTTTTACCTTTTCAGTCTGATTTTTTGCCTTTTTCAGGAAGCTGTTTTCTTTGAATTGCCTTTAAATTCCTTTTATTTTGAAGGTAGTTGTGAATCTGTAAATATTGTTTTTTTTTCTTTTTTTTTTTTACAGATATCAGCTAGATAAAAGACATGATGACAATTTAGACATAAGGATTAAAACAAGTATGCAGATATAAATAGTTCTTATACAACTTCCAATGGTTGTCAAAATCTAAATAGCTTAAAAATAAATTAACATCGTGGGAAGACATTACCTTACAAGAATAAAAGACAATGCAGGGACTCTTTAAATCGATCATCTAATTATTTTCCTCCAGTTACTAAGCGGAGCCCATATCTTTTTACCATACTCTTTCCTCTTTTTACCCTTAAAATTATATAGACATTCTTCAATATTATGGGTCCCGAGCAGTCTCGAAAGCCACATCTGGAATGTGGGAGCTATCGGATCTTTCCAGGCCGCCGCAATTAAAGTTCTATAACCAGCAACAGACAGAAAAATAAAAGCTTCGGCTTCCAGTTCAACTCTAAGGTTTCATCCCTGCCAATCAAAACAGTGGTTGGGGATAGAGGAATTTGACACTCTAGCAGCCCCGATAAAAACTTCTCCATTTCTGTTAAAACAGGTTTAAGCTTCTGGTAGGAATAAAACATATGTATTAGATCTGCTGGGCCTTGGTTGCATCTTGGACATCTATCTGTATCCCTTTTACCCCATTGAAACAACTTAGCGGGGGTGAATCTGTAAATATTGTAAAGAAAAAATATGTTATACAGTGTTTTTACAAAAAATACAATTTAACATGACTGTTTTTCTCTGCCCTATCTATCTCTTTCACTACAGATTCTACTCACTGGATTTAGAATTGTATATTACTCCCCTATATTATACCACACATTCTCTACTGCTGCATACAATATTAAATGTTACCTTTACACTATCCCTCACTTTCCCTACTGCTACACCTTCATGGAGGTAGAGTAGGAAATTGCACATCTACATTATCTCTCAGTTTCCGTACTGCTGCACCTTTCTGTAGTTAGAATAGTAAATTGCACACCTACACTATCCCTTACTTTCCCTACTGCTGCAACTTCATGGAGTTAGAATATTAATTTGCACACCTATACTATCCTCACTTTCCCTACTGCTGCACCTTCCTGGAGTTAGAATAGTAAAATGTACTCTTCAGTATCACCATTTTCTTTACTGCTGTACCTTCTTGGAGCTACATTATCCCTCACTTACCCTACTGCTGCTTTTTCCTGGAGTTAGATTAGTAAATTGCACCCCTACTCTATTCTTCATTTTCCCTACTACTAAAACTTTTTGGAGTTACAATAGTAAATTACATTTTTACACTACCCTTTTCTTCTTCTACTGTAGCATTTTTCTGAAGTTTGAATTCTAAATAGAACTCTACACTATCCCACGTTTATCCTACTGCTCAATATTCCAGGAGTTATATTAGTAATTGGTTACTGTATTCTAGCTTTAATTTTCTCTACTGTTGCACCTTTCTGGAGTTAGATTAGGAAAGTATATCTCTTCATTTCCCCTCACTTTCACTTCTGCTGCAACTTTTTTAATTTACACTAGTTAATGTTACCAATACACTTCATTAGTATATTTTACCTTTTCAAATATCGTCCTTAGTATTTTCGAATAAGGAACTTCTTGTTATTTTCTTTAGTTATTTATCTGTGTGGAAATGGTAATTTTTTTTTTGTCATCAGTAAAGGTTATTTCCTTTTCACAAATTTATAAATATTTGTAAATTTGTACCTTTTAGATATTGTTGATCGTGATTTTGACTCCTTTATGAGAACTCTGTTTTTGTGTCTTTTATGGCTTTCGCAAATTTTATTTTTTGGCTGTTGAAAATTAAAATTGGATATTTGCTTTTTTTTAAATATAATGAAATCGATTATTTATTATCAATATTTTAAACACATTTCTAATACCCCGAAACATGTTAATCCCTGTGTCTCTTTACATTTAGCGAACTTGTTTTAATTTATTTAATTTCATATGCATTCTGGCTTTTAATGTGTTTTTTAAATGTTACCACTTGTAAAGGAATCGACTTATTCTGCTACTTTCCTTCATTTGTATACTTTTTATTAAAATGTATTGGTACTTACATATCTGTGTGAATACGCTGTATTTTCGTAAAAATGCTTTTTCGATTCAGCAAAGTAGTGAAAATCTGTAATTTAATTAATGATAATTTAATATTAATCCTTTGTAATTATGGATTAAATCTTGTTATACTTATTTATCGTTTAAAACTTACTTGTATGTATCAATATATTGTTTTCTGAATGACTCCGGGTCATCGCTGTTTACTAAGGTCAAAGGGTCAGTGTTTTGCGTCTGCTCTCTCTGGTAGTTGATAATCAACTGTTTTCAAAATGGTGTCTTGCTCGTATTTATAGGTTTTTGTCAGTGTGTTCTTAATTTTTGGGAAAGGCTGCGTTTTAATAAGCTGTTCAAATCATTTTATTTGCTGTGTAAACATATAATTTTATATATCGTTTTTGAAAGTGTTATTTTAAGTTTCTAATTCCGTTTTGGCATACATTTTGTTTTCAGTGTTTTGCTGTTACAGTCATGAAAAGAGTGGTAGGACTATTTTTTAATGTTCACTAAGTAAAATGGATGATATGTGTTTGTTATTTGTTGATTCTTTGGTATAGTTAATGTTATTTCTCGATATTTTTTTAGAAATGATATTTCAAAATTGTGCTTATTTAATTTTAAAATTAAGTTTTAGAATATTTTAGTAATTTTTAAATACTCGAGTATTAATTTTAATACTCGAGTATTATTTTAAGAACAATCTTTGAATTTCTTAATATATAGCCGTACAGTTTCTTACCACATTTTAATACACTTCCCCACCCAAAACCCCTATTTTCCCTGCATCCCGTGCCAGGTTTTATTTTACCCCAAAATTTTTTTATAATTTTCGTTTATTTTTTCTGCG
Organism: Lissotriton vulgaris; assembly: GCF_964263255.1. Lineage (NCBI taxonomy): Eukaryota > Metazoa > Chordata > Amphibia > Caudata > Salamandridae > Lissotriton > Lissotriton vulgaris. The sequence goes on along the minus strand of NC_141694.1, from coordinate 1,146,822,013 downwards.
TTATAACGGTATGCGTTATATGTGTTTTCGATGAAATGGTACTTTTCCATTACTTTTACTATTTCGCGTTGTAATGGTATGCGTTGTAAAGTAATGCGTTGTAAAGGTACTTGCGTTGTAAAATATGCGTTGTAAAAGCATGCGTTGTAATAGTATGCATTGTAACGGCATACATCCCTCCTTGTTCTCTAGATTAGCAAGATAGAGCACTCCCCGGCCCACCCAGAAATAAGTGGCAGCCATTGAATTGCCCTCATCAAACTAACAGGTAGGTAGCCATCTTCCAAGGTTGTGCTGTCTGGGGACAGGGGGACTGCAATACTACTCCAATCATGCTCCCTTGTTCCCCAGATGAGCAAGATGGAGCACTCCCCACTCACACAGAAGCATGTGGCAGCCATTGCATTACTCGCCTTCACCTAACAGGTAGGTAGCCATTATCACAAGGAGGGCTGTTTGGGTCTGAGAGGCCTGTGCTACAACTCCCACCAGACATCCCTGTCTCACCCCTGAGCAGAATGGAAGCCTCCAGCACACACACATACACAGCTGTATCATAAATCCAACGCAAATGTGAAAACAGAACAGGTAAGTAGCAAGTACATGCATCCACCCATTCCTCTCAAAAAGCATGGTGCCAAATGACAACACCAGCCCTCTCATCACACAAAAATACACACAGATCCTATTGCCACTCAGAGTGTGTGGACAGCTAAGCAAACGTAACTGTCACAGCAACCAAAGTGTGACACACCAATTCACATGTAGAAGAAAGTCTGTGCACAATCATGCACACCATTGAATGCCATGCGTAAGTGCCTTGTGGCCAGAGCATCAAGGACCATATGAAAGCAAAGAAAGCATGGTTTGTGGTACAATTTTAGATTTGCACATGACATGACAAAGGTATGTATGAGATGACAATGGCCAGTTCAGGCTCAGATGTAACGTCTGAAAGGCATAGTAATCAACAAAGAGGCTTCACATAAGTTATTTGTTGCACTAGTCGCTAGATTGCAACGTGTCCCTGTAATCACACAATATGCATGTGGCGCATGATATGTTTCAACATGTCACACCGTGGACAAGTAATGCATGGTGTGCAAACAGTGAATAATACACATTTAACACAAAGCTTGCGGGGTGCACTACAATGAACATTTTCCCTCTGTCCCACAGGTGACCAAGAACTGACTGCATAGCACAACACCAGCAACCTGCAGAGCCAGTCTCCCCCCGGAACATGGACTCTCTGATGTTGGCTCCTGGGATTCAGAGGACGAGGAGCTCGAAGCCGGCCCACCTGGTGTGCCAGGGTGCAAAAGGCCCCAGGACCCCATCTTACCCCACCACATCTGCAACAACACCAACCTTTCTGTAGAGCCCTGCTATTATGGCCTGGACATCCTCCATTACCACCCCCACCACCAGTGTTGCCTGCAACACTCTCCCTGTCCAGAGGATGACTAGCCCACACCACCAACTCAGGAGGGCAGGGAGAGGATGCTGGGTCCCACAGTGGTGAGGCAACAAGTCAGTGGCAGCAGGGCAGGTGGGAGGGCAAGGCTCAATCACAGACAACCAGACCCAGGGACTGAAGCCCTGGACAACATCAACAGAGTCCTTAGGGCATATGAAAAGGCCCAGGGACGAACAGTACGGTCAGAAGAGGATTCACATGAGCTCCTCCTGCTGATGCGGTTCATGGACATCCACATGGGCCAAATTGTGGGCCTCTTGGGCCAGCTAGTGGGGGTGCTGAGGGACAGGCCTGCACCACAAAAACACCTCCACCTCCCTCTGGTGTGCTGCAGGATAACATATCACCATCCTCCCCTGTGGCCACAGAGAGGGGTGAGTCCTCAGTCCCCTCTGGTCCTACAGCAGAGGCCCCCCTACCAAGCAACGAAGGGGCAGTCCCAAGAAATCCCTAGGAGTATCCCATGGCAAAGCACCTGCCACACGTCAGTCACAGAGCCAGCCATGAAGACAAACCCCTTTACTACTGCATTGACTATTTGGACTGTCCTTAACTACACTGCCTTGTGAATGGCATCTGTCTGTTGGACTGGGTCACCACATAAATGTGGTGACTCCTCGATTCTCTCATTTACCATGACTGCCAACTCACTGCTTCACTAATCACCTCAATGTAAATGTTCACCCCCTCACGTCACCCTTGTAAATAAATACTCCATACAAACATGTTGTCGTTTCTGCTCCGTGTTTATTCCAGGATGTGCAGTCTTGTAAAAAAATATTCCTTACACACATGTTGTTGTTTCTTCTCCATGTTTATTCCAGGATGTGCAGTCTTCACCATGATTACAATATACCAGGAGTATGGAATGTATGTAGGCAAGAAGAGGCTAAAGGGACCTAGGAAAACACAACAGAACAAGATTCACTAGTCAGGTGTTAGCATTACAGACATTACACAAAACTTACAATCAAGCTAATCCATCATACACACATTACAATGAACAACAGTACCAACATACACATCCTATAGATGTGTCAAAATGCTCTGTTCTAGAAACATTGTCAGCCACCGCTGAATCAACAACCGGCTGCAGTCACAATGCTCACATACACCTTTCCAACAATAGCGACATCATCAGACAATGGGTCCGTTGTACATTGTCACTCACCTTAAATTGAAGTAGCGGTTGATGAGCTGTTGATGCAGGTCAACACCTTCTTCCTCTCCACTATCCTCGTCACTGGACACAGGTTGGTTTGCAGGCAGGCCGTGGCTGCTCATCAGCATCCAGGAGCAGGGGGATCTCCTTGCGAATGACCAGGTTGTGGAGCATGCAGCATGCAACTATAATCTGACACATCTTTTTGGTGGTATACACCCGTTACAACGCATCTTTTACTCCGCACTACCATTACAACGCGACTTTTACTCCGCATACCATTACAACGCATTGCGCTGGGGGGCGCTCTAGGATAGGGAATAAGTATAATTTACTATCCAACACCTTCCCTAGGGTCCACGGGGACTGGAGTTAGAATAGTAAATTATACTTACCACTATCCAGCACCTCAAAGCGCTATGCGTTGTAGTGGTATGCGTTGTAAAAGTCGCGTTGTAACGGTATGCGGAGTAAAAGTATGCGGAGTAACGTCATACATCCCTTTTTGGTTGAGTAAATCAGTGCACCTCCGGTCTTGTCCAGGCAATGAAATTGTGACTTCAGGAGACCAAAAGTACGCTCCACCACACAATGGGGTCGATCAGGATGGCGGACGGAAGAGCCACCGCGGCCCTTTTCCGTGTCCGCCTGCCGCGGATACTCCGTCCGCCATATCAGGATAGGAAAACTTGTCAAATTTCCGTCCGCGACGGAAAAGCACGCTCCGCCGGCCAACTACACACGACCACGCGGCGGACGTAACAGATCCGGACGCACCGTCGTACGTACTGACGACGAAGACCGTCCCCCCAATCAAGATGGCGGAAAACACACATAAAACCGCAGCGGAAAAACAACCTGTCTGAACACGTCGGAATCCCCACAGCGAACACAGGTGACATAGCCGAGATACCCACCGCAAGCTGACCACCACCATGGACCCTGCGCTACACGCCTTCCCGATGCTCTTCGCGATCCACCACGTCCTAGTCATGGCCTACTATGGACGACGCAGGTAAGGCACAAACCATTGGCTGTCTGGAGGTGAATACCAGCAAGGGACGTGACGTAGGGAGGGGGAGTGTCATGTCACCGTAACCACTGATGAGAAGCAAATACGAATACACAATTGTAGTACGCAAGCAGGAATGACAACGAAAAACCACGAGATTTCATAGACCACCTTTATTTCACAAAATAGGGGTTCAATCACAGTGTATGCGTGAGCATGGGCAAAGTGGGCACCAGAGCAGGTACATCATAGCAGGTAACGGGAGGCCAGTATGCAGTATGAGAGCATCAACAGGGCACAGTGCAGTACACAGCAGGTACATCATAGCAGGTAACGAGAGGGCAGTATGCAGTATCAGAGCATCAACAGGGCACAGTGCAGTACACAGCAGGTACATCATAGCAGGTAACGAGAGGGCAGTATGCAGTATCAGAGCATCAACAGGGCACAGTGCAGTACACAGCAGGTACATCATAGCAGGTAACGGGAGGCCAGTATGCAGTATCAGAGCATCAACAGGGCACAGTGCAGTACACAGCAGGTACATCATAGCAGGTAACGAGAGGGCAGTATGCAGTATCAGAGCATCAACAGGGCACAGTGCAGTACACAGCAGGTACATCATAGCAGGTAACGGGAGGCCAGTATGCAGTATCAGAGCATCAACAGGGCACAGTGCAGTACACAGCAGGTACATCATAGCAGGTAACGAGAGGGCAGTATGCAGTATCAGAACATCAACAGGGCATTGCAAAGAACAGGTCCATCAGAGGCAGCACATGAGAGGGGCCAAGTGCATGAACAGTCCATTGCACAGAACAGGTCCATCAGAGGCAGCACATGAGAGGGGCACAGAGAATCAACAGGGCATTGCAAAGAACAGGTCCATCAGAGGCAGCACATGAGAGGGGCCAAGTGCATGAACAGTCCATTGCACAGAACAGGTCCATCAGAGGCAGCACATGAGAGGGGCACAGAGAATCAACAGTCCATTGCACAGAACAGGTCCATCAGAGGCAGCACATGAGAGGGGCACAGAGAATCAACAGTCCATTGCACAGAACAGGTCCATCAGAGGCAGCACATGAGAGGGGCCAAGTGCATGAACAGTCCATTGCACAGAACAGGTCCATCAGAGGCAGCACATGAGAGGGGCACAGAGCATCAACAGTCCATTGCACAGAACAGGTCCATCAGAGGCAGCACATGAGAGGGGCCAAGTGCATGAACAGTCCATTGCACAGAACAGGTCCATCAGAGGCAGCACATGAGAGGGGCACAGAGCATCAACAGTCCATTGCACAGAACAGGTCCATCAGAGGCAGCACATGAGAGGGGCCAAGTGCATGAACAGTCCATTGCACAGAACAGGTCCATCAGAGGCAGCACATGAGAGGGGCACAGAGAATCAACAGTCCATTGCACAGAACAGGTCCATCAGAGGCAGCACATGAGAGGGGCACAGAGAATCAACAGTCCATTGCACAGAACAGGTCCATCAGAGGCAGCACATGAGAGGGGCACAGAGAATCAACAGTCCATTGCACAGAACAGGTCCATCAGAGGCAGCACATGAGAGGGGCAGTATGCAGTATCAGAGCATCAACAGGGCACAGTGCAGTACACAGCAGGTACATCATAGCAGGTAACGAGAGGGCAGTATGCAGTATCAGAGCATCAACAGGGCACAGTGCAGTACACAGCAGGTACATCATAGCAGGTAACGAGAGGGCAGTATGCAGTATCAGAGCATCAACAGGGCACAGTGCAGTACACAGCAGGTACATCATAGCAGGTAACGAGAGGGCAGTATGCAGTATCAGAGCATCAACAGGGCACAGTGCAGTACACAGCAGGTACATCATAGCAGGTAACGGGAGGGCAGTATGCAGTATCAGAGCATCAACAGGGCACAGTGCAGTACACAGCAGGTACATCATAGCAGGTAACGAGAGGGCAGTATGCAGTATCAGAGCATCAACAGGGCACAGTGCAGTACACAGCAGGTACATCAGAGGCTGCACAACTACGTGTCCCTACCAACCCGTCACAGGAACCACAAGAGTGCCACGCAGTTCCCAATGGACACACCATGTGAAGTAACATTTCAGTGAAGTGTACAGCACCTCACATCACAGACTCAGGGGGACTGCGTGAACCACCTGCCTCGGACACACTGGCAGCACCAGCAACAGGAGTGTGAGACACAGTCACAGCCCGAGTCACACACACATGGGCCACGGACCCAGACACACTGGCAGCACCAGCAACAGGAGTGTGAGACACAGCCACAGCCCGAGTCACACACACATGGGCCACGGACCCAGACACACTGGCAGCACCAGCAACAGGAGTGTGAGACACAGACACAGATGTAGTCACTGACACGTGAGCCACTGACCCAGACACACTGGCAGCACCAGAAACAGGAGTGTGCAACACAGCCACAGATCTCCTAACTGACACGTGAGCCATAGACCCAGATACACTGCCAGGACGTGCAACAGGAGAGGGCACAACTGACACTGTGCCACCATCTGATACATGAGAGTCAACTGCACCAGCGCCACTGGGACAACTGAAATGATGAGCCACAGGGCTGTATGGGCCAGGAGGCAGGGTGGGCCTGGGAGCTGGTGATAGGTGACCTAGAGCCAAATCGGGTGTGGCAGGTGTCAATGGTGTGTGTCTGCGTTTCTTATGGAGGTGTGAGTGCACCCTGGACAGGACTGGACTGCCAAGTGGCGGGGACTCCAAAGAATCACCACCCAGCATAGGTGGAGCAACTGCTGCCGGGGACCTGGTTTCTGGGGACGTGCTGGAGCCTGCTTGTCGTTTGCTCTGTGCCTGCCGCCTGGACTCGGAATGATGTGTAATGGGGGATGCTACAACAGGGGACACCCACCTCTGCTTCTGACTGGCCTGGATGGGAGTGGAGGTATGGGGGGACTCCGCCGCGGAGACATTAGTTTGGCGTCCAGTAGTAAACATCAGCCTCAGTGCAGCCAGGGGTGGAGTATGCCTGTCCTTGATTGCGCCAATGTCCATGCTAGATGCCTTGTCCGTAGGAGGTGCCTTATCCTTAGGTGGAGTGTTGTCTCTGGATGTAGCCTGTGCCCTGCTCGCCGCCCTGTTCCTGCTAGCAGACTTGTCGTCTGTGGTGCACCTGTCTCCAGTAGACACCTGCTCTCTGTGTGTGTCCATGCCCTTGGGAGTGTCCCTTACCTCTGCTGTGGGCCTGCTCTTGGGAGTCTCCCTGCACTTAGTAGGTGCCTTAGTCTTCTCACTGTCCTTGGGAGTGTTCCTATCGACCGCTGTGGGCCTGCTCTTGGGAGTCTCCCTGCTCTTAGTAGGTGCCTTAGTCTTCTCACTGTCCTTGGGAGTGTCCCTTACCTCTGCTGTGGGCCTGCTCTTGGGAGTCTCCCTGCACTTAGTAGCTGCCTTAGTCTTCTCACTGTCCTTGGGAGTGTTCCTATCGACCGCTGTGGGCCTGCTCTTGGGAGTCTCCCTGCACTTAGTAGCTGCCTTAGTCTTCTCACTGTCCTTGGGAGTGTTCCTATCGACCGCTGTGGGCCTGCTCTTGGGAGTCTCCCTGCTCTTAGTAGGTGCCTTAGTCTTCTCACTGTCCTTGGGAGTGTCCCCTACCTCTGCTGTGGGCCTGCTCTTGGGAGTCTCCCTGCACTTAGTAGCTGCCTTAGTCTTCTCACTGTCCTTGGGAGTGTTCCTATCGACCGCTGTGGGCCTGCTCTTGGGATTCTCCCTGCTCTTAGTAGGTGCCTTAGTCTTCTGACTGGCCTTGTCCAAGGAACAGTCCATGGACATGTGAGTATCCCATGCCTTGGGAGTACCTTTTGTGTTGAATGCCTGTGTAGCTCCTGAAGGCATGTCCTCCAACAACACTTGTGGATCCTGTGTGTGTACTCCAGTGCATCTGACGTCGTGTACGTGAACAGATGTAGGTGATCTAGGGGATGTGGTATGTGCCCTGCGTGCCCTGACGTGCTGTCTGACGCTGCTTCTAGTGCAATAACCTTTATTTGAGTCTTGCTCACAATAATCACTACCCCCTGAGACATCCAGCGGTGTAGATGGGGAAACAGAAGTAGGACCCTGTTCATTCGACTGAACTATTGCAGACGACACACTGCTTGCCAATGACTGCACTGTCCTGTGTAGACCTGAAAGATCGCCATGCATCCCTTCCATGAATGCCACCACCTGCCCCAACTTCCTATCATGGTCCTGGAATGCATTCGTCATATTGGTCTGCCCCACACACAGCTGTCGCAGCAGATCAACTGCCTCAGCACACAGTGCATTTTGGCTCACAGTGGCAGGGGCAGCGGTGCCTGCACCGAACGCCACTCTGCTCCCCCTACTCCTCCGGCCACGAACAGTACATGGTGCAGTTGGTGGAAGTGTGGGCCCTGTGTGCTGTCTTCCGACAGAAGGTGATGAGTGCCCACTCCCAGTCTGTGACAACAGTGCAGGCTCACCAAGAGAGTCCGACGAGGAGGACGATGGTGTCTCCACATGCGAGTCCTCAGGGACGGTCCTGTCCCCCTCTCCGGCGCTGGCCTCCTCCGTGTCAGTCTGCGTGTGTGCGATGTCTGAGCCGGACTCATTTCCTCGGCTACTCTCCACCGTCTGTGGCAGAGTGTCCTCTGTCAAAGCTGAAATGCACAGAAAAGATGTGTGAGTCATGGGCAGACTGACGTACAGAAGGAACAGGATAGCCAAATTACATAGCAGACAAAGGTTTAGGAGCCCACATCCTGCACATGGCCCACCCCTACCACTCATCCTCACATTTCCTGGAATGGGGCCATGGACCACTAGGGGATGTGCATTAACACTCAAGTACTAAGCAAGTGGCGTGTCAACATGGCGGACCTGGCTGTCAAATGAGTACCACCCAATGGGACCAAGATGGCAGCACAGGCATACGTACGCAACACGGAACTCAATAGTGTGTCTGGGCACCAATACATGCATAGCACTCACAAGTTTCCTACACAGACAGTATGCTCACCGCTAGTTTGCTGTTGATCGGCACTCAGACGTTCGGCCAGTTCAGGATGCGTCACTGCAATTATACGGTGCATGAGAGGGGTCATGGAGCGTCGGGCCAGACGGGGCGTCCTTGGAATCAGGCCCAGTGTTACTTCAGCTACATTCTTGCTCAGCCTGGAAATGTCGTCCCAGCGTTTGTGGCAGTGTGTATGTCGTCTGTTGCACACCCCCAATGCCCGTACTTCCCGTGCTATGCCCCTCCACAGGTCCTTGCGAAGGTGCAGCTTGACCTACCATGATGAAAGAGAAAAGGGTTTTAGTCAGTGGACAGGTGGCCTGTGACACACATAGGGGCAAGACGTAACTGTCAGCAGACATGCACAATCGGGAACATATGTGTAGCCCACACTACACAGCTAAGATAGAAATTGGCAAGATCATTTAGCCCCCTCATGCACACCAACATGTCCCACACTGCACTTACCACCCGTCCTGGTGCGCCGTAGAGGCGTCCATAGTTGCGGAGTACACCGTCCACGAGGACATCAAGCTCCGCGGCGGTGAAGGGTCGAGACCGGATCTCATTGCCTCTCGACATGGCAAGATCACGGAGTATGGCACTAGAGCAGCAGTCGGTGGTCAGCTCAGCAGCAGCAGTAGGTCGAGGTGATGGTCACAGGCAGCAGTCGGTGGTCAGCTCAGCAGCAGCAGTAGGTCGAGGTGATGGTCACAGGCAGCAGTCGGTGGTCAGCTCAGCAGCAGCAGTAGGTCGAGGTGATGGTCACAGGCAGCACTGGTCCCCAGGGTAGGTAGCGTCGTTTTGGCCAACACACATATATAGTGCCCTCAGCACGTGTCAGTGGCATACGTCGCCAGCAATTGGTCAGCCCTGGAAGCGTGATCGTGAAATGGGCCAATGACTGGCCCATAGTTGCGGTGCACACCTTCCGCTACTTGCGATTGGCCATATGCGGCCAGCGTCCCTCTCCCCATTGGCTGCATGTGCATGGACCGTCACGGGCAGACATCGGCGACCGCACGTGCAAGCCTCAGGCACGGATGCTTCCGTTGCAACAATGTACTATCACTGGCGCCTCCATGGCGGTGCACGTACTCAGCGGGGGAGGTGCAGGCCCATACACCCTGTAGATGTAGTCAATGGACATGCCATTTCATGACCCCCCTTACAGTCACCTTGCATCATCCACCATACACCGGCCGGAGCGGCCGGGCCTAGGATGACCGCCGTGCCCGGCCATGAACACAAGCGCCATGGCCGGGCACGGCGGTTGAACATGGCCGGGCACGGCGGTTGTTCATGGCCGGGCACGGCGGATGTTCATGGCCGGGCACGGCGGTTGTTCATGGCCGGGCACGGCGGTTGTTCATGGCCGGGCACGGCGGTTGTTCATGGCCGGGCACGGCGGTTGTTCATGGCCGGGCACGGCGGTTGAACATGGCCGGGCACGGCGGTTGAACATGGCCGGGCACGGCGGTTGTTCATGGCCGGGCACGGCGGATGTTCATGGCTGGGCACGGCGGTTGTTCATGGCCGGGCACGGCGGTTGTTCATGGCCGGGCACGGCGGTTGTTCATGGCCGGGCACGGCGGTTGTTCATGGCCGGGCACGGCGGTTGTTCATGGCCGGGCACGGCGGTTGAACATGGCCGGGCACGGCGGTTGAATATGGCCGGGCACGGCGGTTGAACATGGCCGGGCACGGCGGATGTTCATGGCCGGGCACGGCGGTTGAACATGGCCGGGCACGGCGGTTGTTCATGGCCGGGCACGGCGGTTGAACATGGCCGGGCACGGCGGTTGAACATGGCCGGGCACGGCGGTTGAACATGGCCGGGCACGGCGGTTGAACATGGCCGGGCACGGCGGTTGTTCATGGCCGGGCACGGCGGATGTTCATGGCCGGGCACGGCGGTTGAACATGGCCGGGCACGGCGGTTGTTCATGGCCGGGCACGGCGGTCGTCCTAGGCCCGGCTGCTCCGGCCGGTGTACGGTGGATGATGCAAGGTGACTGTAAGGGGGGTCATGAAATGGCATGTCCATTGACTACATCTACAGGGTGTATGGGCCTGCACCTCCCCCGCTGAGTACGTGCACCGCCATGGAGGCGCCAGTGATAGTACATTGTTGCAACGGAAGCATCCGTGCCTGAGGCTTGCACGTGCGGTCGCCGATGTCTGCCCGTGACGGTCCATGCGCATGCAGCCAATGGGGAGAGGGACGCTGGCCGCATATGGCCTTTGGGAAGTAGCGGAAGTTGAGCACCGCCATGGCGGCGCCAATTATGTGATCTTGTCAGACGCTGCACCGTGATGTGTTGTGTGCAGTTGTGTCATGAGGGATGTGAGCGTGATTGGGAAAGGTCATATGTCATACAATATAGCATGTGTGTCCATACAATGGCAATCGGTCGGCACATTATGGGCAAAAGATGTGCATTTCTACTTGTTGACGTCGGGTGTGACCCTACAGACGTTGTTACATCTTCACAACTACACAGTACATCACGGCTGTGTGGCCAATTAATGCATCTGTTGTCAGTTTCTTGTTGTGTCGAGGTGACTACAGTGGTGGTGGTACACATGCATTCCGTGTATGTGTTTTGTACGTTGTGTCACCATGCATGTCATTTCCGTATGCACATCATTATTGGTGGTGGCATTTGTGCTTGATGACATGGCGTGTGTACACTTATCGTTTGTGTGCATGCAGTAGCATGAGTGTCTGTGATGTGTCTACGAAACATTAGGGTGATGACAGAAGTTTTGTCTAGTAAGGTACACATGTGATGGAGTTCTACACGTATGCGTCGTTTGTAAGTTGACCAAAGTTACATCTCTGTCCCACACAGGAGGGCTCCAAATGTGCTTCGGCCATACACTGTGCTGGAGGATATGGTAGACGAGGAGATCATTCGGAAATTCAGGCTGGATCGACGTCGGTTGATGGACCTTGTGGCACTATTGTCTCCTCATCTGCAGCCACGTAGAACGTATCCTGGGTCGATTACACCCACTGCAAAGGTCATGGCGGTACTACATTTCTTCGCTACTGGCACTTTTCAGTTCACTGTTGCAGTTTCCGGGGGGATGTCGCAGGCCATGTTTAGCACGGTTCTTCGGGATGTGTTGACAGCTATGATGCTCTACAAGGATGAGTACATACATTTTCCACGGCCGGAAGAGTTGCCAGCTGTCAAAGCTGCTTTCTATGCACTGGGCCACATGCCTCACGTTGTGGGCTCAATTGATGGCACACACATCGCTCTGATTCCACCACGGGCACGCAAACAAGTGTTCAGGAATCGCAAACACTTTCATTCGCTGAACGTGCAGGTGGTGTGCCTGGCGAACAACATCATCTCCCATGTGTGTGCCAGATTTCCTGGATCCGCACATGACGCCCACATCATGCGGAGCAGCAATGTCCCACGACTCATGGCAAATCTGCGACCCGGTCAAGCGTGGCTTGTTGGTGAGTGTGCAGTGGGTACTCTTGTGATCTCTGTGTTGCATGGGGTACCCACCATATATATTTCAGATGTTTGTCTCTGTCATCCCCCTACATAGGCGACTCGGCTTACCCAAACCGGCCCTGGCTCCTCAGTCCCCTACGTAATCCGAGGACGGCGGGTGACATGCGGTACAATGAGGCACATGGAAGGACACGGAGAGTCATCGAACGTACCTTTGGACTGCTGAAGTCCAGGTTTCGGTGCCTCGATAAGACCGGAGGGGCCCTGCCTTACAGACCAGGAAAAGTATGCAAGATCGTGATAGCCTGCTGCATGCTCCACAACATTGCAGTACGCAATGGCATTGAACTGCTGTTGGACCCTGAGGACGAAGGAGTGCCTCGGCCTCCCATCCCACCCATGTCCACTGATGAGGATAGTGGTGAGGAGGAAGGTGTGGACCAGAGGCGCCAGCTCATAGATCGCTACTTCCCTTGAATGTGAGTATCTACCTGTAGTGGCGGTTGACAATGCCTCATGTATGTTTGCTGGTGTTGTGTGGGTATGGGGTTAATCAGCTGGGTGTTGTTTGTGATGGTTGCACATGTGTGTCTTCATGTCTTTGGACATGGAAGTGTCCATGATGTGTGTGCTCTCATCCCATGCTTGTGTGATGGTTGTCGTTTGTGTAATGTAGCTGTGCATTGTGTTGTGATGTGTGTGAATCTCTTTACTGACGTGTGTTTGCTGTCTCTGGTTTTCTCTAGGTCACTCCCGCAGCGCCATGATCATGTACGACTATGATCCCTGTACCTGTTTACGTCTGTATCTGATGGCAATCATGTGAATAAACATGGAGGCAAAACATCATTGTGTGAATTAATGCTATTTATTTACAGGTTGTGCTTCTGTGCTGGTGAATATTTACAAGTCAGTGGGGTGGAGGGAGTTGGAGTTGAAGGTATTGGCTGAAGAAATGTCCGTGCTGACGCCACATTGGGGGGTGTCAGGGTAGACCAGCAGACCAGTGGGAATGATTGTCTGTGGGACAGGCTACTTAGCTGGGTGAATGTGTGGCACAGGCAGTGACATTGTCATGGTCGTCCCCTCTTGGAGCGTGTGCCTGGCGCTCCAACACTGCTCTCAGCGTCTTTCTTACTCGGACGGCCCCTCCGTCTCTGACCTGGAACAGAGTCAGCTGGGAGGGCAGGTTGTTGATGGGCCACATCCGTCGCCAGGGGCTGAGGTGGTGGTGGCGGCGGTGGAGGCGGAGGCGGAGGTGGCGGCGGAGGCGGAGGTGGCGGGGGAGGCGGAGGTGGCGGTGGCGCTACCACACTTGGTGGAGGGGGGGGGGGGTTGTTCCGGCCAACCCATTCACTCCACATCGTTGCCTGCTGCCCCATGATCAGCAACATCTGGCCAAGGATGCCAGCGATTTGGCGCTGGGTGTTGGTGTTGTCCACTGAGTCCTGGTGTGCACGATCAGCGTTTGCCTGGGACCGGTCGTATGACGCCTGGCACCTGGCAAGAGCTTGTAGGGACTGTGCCACTGGCTGGGGTAGCTGTTCCTCCTCTGCACGGCGGTGTGTGGCTCGCCTGATTGGATGTTGTCCCGTTGCCTGTGTTTGTGGCCCACTCACCCTGCTTGTGTGTGGGGCCGTTGGACCAGCGTTGCGCGGTGGGTTCTGCTGGGTGGCAGCGGCAGGAGTCGTGGTGCTGGTGGTACTGGTGGTACTGGTGGTACTGGTGGTACTGGTGGTACTGGTGGTGGTGGGGACTGTGCAGATCACAGAGACAGGTGCCGCTGGAGTCACACATGCGACGTTGGTCTGTCCAGGGAGTCCCTGTGAGCCAGATGGCCCTGGCTGCGTGCTTGGTCCCGCTCCATCCTCCGCCCCGGAGCTGACTGTGTCCTCGTCACCAGAGAGTCCTGTAGATGTGAGAGGCGAGGCTGGCGGCCGGGTACTGGTTTCCGCAGTCAGTTGACGATCACCTGAGGGACAAGATCGAGCTGGTCAGTAATTTGGACATTACATGGGTATATGGATTTGTAGCCATTTCGGTTTCCTGTCGAACACACCCCACCCTCCACCACCACCACCACCACCCTCCCCGTGAACATGGGGGCCTGTTGGGAGTTGTAGTTTGGGCCTCTCACACACCCCACCCTCCACCACCACCACCACCACCACCACCCTCCCCGTGAACATGGGGGCCTGTTGGGAGTTGTAGTTTGGGCCTCTCACACACCCCACCCTCCACCACCACCACCACCACCACCACCCTCCCCGTGACCATGGGGGCCTGTTGGGAGTTGTAGTTTGGGCCTCTCACACACCCCACCCTCCACCACCACCACCACCACCACCCTCCCCGTGAACATGGGGGCCTGTTGGGAGTTGTAGTTTGGGCCTCTCACACACCCCACCCTCCACCACCACCACCACCACCACCACCCTCCCCGTGAACATGGGGGCCTGTTGGGAGCCATGGACATGTTAGTGAGTTGGTGTCGAACGTGCATGGTTTGGGGCGTGGGGGATGTTTCTTCTCAGTTGTGTGAGCCTGACCATGTCGTGCTGATCGTGGTGTTTGTTTGTACTCACCAGTCTCTTCTCCTTCGTCAAGTCCGTCTAGGCTCTCTCGGTGCAGTATCCCCAGCACCTTCTCCTCCCAATCTGTGTAGGGTAATGGCTCCGGGGGTGTGCCACCGCCAGTATGATTGGCTCTAGTGACGTTTTTCGCTCGGATGCCCTTGACCCTGGTCTTCAGGTCATGCCACCGCCTCTGAATGTCATGCTTCGTCCTCGGCACAGTCCCCGACGCATTCACCCGAGTGACGATTCTGTCCCACATGTGGTTCTTTTGCGCCACGCTCGTCTGCTGGACTTGGGCCCCGAAGATGTGGGGCTCGACACGGATTATTTCGTCTACCATTACCCTCAACTCTGTCTCTGAGAATTTGGGATTTTTTTTGGGTGCCATGGTGTGTGGTGCTCAGTGTGTGAGTTGTGTGAGTTGGGAGGTGCAGGTGTGTGGTGTGTGATGTGTCGGATTTGTGTGGTGGGTGTTTGTGTGGTGGGTGTGGTAGGGTGGTGGGTGGGTGTCTTCTATGTGATTTTATGTGAGTTAGCAGTTTCTCGATTTGCCCTCTTGCTGGCAGCAATGCTGTGGTGCAAAGGATTGTGGTTGTGTGTGGGTGTCATTTTGTAGTCGTGTCTCAATGGTTGTTGCGAGTCAGGTGGTAGGTGGGCGTGTTGACGTGTGTGCATTATTGGGACTTGTCATGGTGGCTTGTGATTGGTGTTGGGGGGGGGGCTTGTCAATGTTCGTATGTTTGCTTAGGACTTGCGGTGCAGTTTCTGACATTTGTTCGGCGCTAGGGATGTTGTGCGTGTTGGCCTTCCGCGGTGATGCTGTGGTTCTCGTGGCATTGTTTCCGCCGCGGACGTGGATGGCTGTGCGTTCCGTGGTACGGGCGGATTTATCCTAATTGCGGCCACGGAGTATTCTCAGGTATGGCGGTACATGTTTTATTTTCCGCGGTCATTTCCGTCCGCGGCAGTGGTTGTTCATTGAACTCCGTCCGCCGCGGACGGACTTGGTTGTGTTCCGACCGCCGCGGACGGTGTTGGTTGTGAACCGTCCGCCGCGGTCGGAGTTTCGTCACATGAATATCCTAATCCCAAACGCGGTATCTCCGCGGCGCAGCCGGGAGTAAAATTTCCCCCACCATGGCGGACAGTACCCATTTCCGTCCGCCATCCTGATCGGCCCCAATGTGCCCTCCCATGGGCATCATTGTAGCAGACTTCAGCAGGTGCCCTGGGATTCCGCAGTTGGCTCAGCAACCAAGGTTGGTTGGGATATGCAGAGTCACCTAGGAGTGAGAAACACAGAGAAACCTTGTAATGTTACTGTGGCAGAGGACAGATTGTCACACACACAGCACGTTAATTGACTATGCATACTCACCTAAAATCCATGCATGCTCAGGTAGCAGATTAGCCATCAGCTGTGGTACAATGCTGTTACGAATGATGTATGAGCCATGGGCTGAGCCTGGAAATTTGGCACACGTGCAAGATAATCATATCCGCCTGACACACCAATGCACATTTATGGAGTGGAAATTTTACAATTCATGTAGATGTGCTCACGTGCCTGTGGTGGAACCATACCAACATGTGTGCAATTAATGGTACCAACAACATGGGAAATTTGTCCAAGGACATACAAATCACCCTTAACACACGCCAATTCATGCCCCTTGGGAAAATGGAGTTATCTGTCCTTGTAGGTCATCATAATGGACAGGACATCACGCAGCATCATGCTGAACATAGGTTGTGACATTCCACCTGCACTAGACACTGTGTACTGGAAAGATCCAGAAGCAAAAATCTGCAGTGCCGCCATCACCTTAGACGTTGGTGTGAAATCACCCGGATATGTCCTGCGAGGCTGTAGGTGGGGCTCCAACATAGCACATACGTCTTTGAGGTTGTCTATATCCAGACAGAATTTCTGTATGACATCCTCATCCTCCATGTCTGCCAGCACTGTGAAGGGACGATGCACATCCGGTCTCCTCCTAGGTGAGATGAGAGAGGACACATGTCAATGCAATCCACCCGGATGTGTCTGACATCTTACGTTTTGACTGACACAATGACATCACAGTTGAGCTTACAGCACACCTTACATGTAGGGACACCTTCAGCTACACTAATCATACACTTATCCACCTTTCACACAGCAAGTACCTACAAAATAATATCTGACTATGATAATGCCCTAAGGGATATAGCGAACAAAGAAAAACCAAAGGGGATGATGGACGGAACGTTGACAATACAAACACTCACCCCCAAGCAACTGATCTGGGTTTAATCCATCACCGTTCTTTAGCTCACTCCGCCACCCAGTTCAGACATGGCCATATGCAAATCAGTCTGACCCTGTGCCTCATGGAAACAGTCCAGCCCGAACTGCCAAACCATGTCTTCCCTGGACCGGAATCAAGCTTCCCAGAACTGGTTTCTGGCATTACAGCCGTCTTCAGCCGGGCTTGCTTGAATCCAGTGTCAAAGTGAGCAAGGGACTCACGTCTGAGCATACCCTGCCAACTTAGGGCGAACAAAGGGATATGGCCACATCTTGCATGAGCAGCCGTGAGCGTATCTCACACAGCATATGTGTGAAACAAACTATACTGTCTGTATGATTTTTTGGTTTAGGGCTGAGGAGGACCTCTTTCGGGCAGTACCAAGCCCTTTTCTGTGCATTGCGCACTAGCCTCTTAGGATAGCCGCAATCTCTCAATTTGGTAGACAATGTGGTGGCCTCTCGAGAGTAGTCCTCTTTAACATAGCAGTTGCGCCTTATCCTCAAGAATTGGGAGAATGGAAGGGAATCCCTGAGTGCCCTTGGCTGGTTACTGTCATTGCTTAGTAATGTGTTGCGCTCAGTTGTTTTTCTGTATAGTTTAGTCAAGTTCAAGTTCAAATACTTTATTCGGTTAAAAAGAACAATAACCATAAAAGTCACAAAATTAAATATCATTTACAGCAAAATATTACAATGATTTTTTATCGCAGGGGAGAAAGGAACGATTTTCCCTTAAAAAACATTTAAAAATCATCCATACCAATTGATTTTCGTAATTTAAAAACATGTTTTAAAAATTCAAAAACTATCACGACAAATAAAACAGTATCCATTCTTGCAGTTCTAAAAACGCTGGGCGACATCTATTTAAATTAATTTCCTTGAGGATAGGGATAATAAATTTGCTACGGGGTAAAATATAGAATTTAACAAAAAATAATACATGGATATCAGATTGAGGGGATAATTCATCACATGGGCACATACATAATTCATTCGACCAAGAGTTCATTTGCGGGAAAGTCAAAAGTCTAAAAACAATATTTAATCTAAAATGTGTAAGGAGAAATCTGTCATAATTAGACATAGACAGGGTTAGATATGGCTGTAATTTATCTCCATTTAATATCAGCTGGTGCGAGGAGACTGTCTTTTTCTTTACTTCCTCTAGCTTTCTTTTTTCCCTGAGTTGTTCCATACACAGTTTTTTTAACAACTTTCTAGGTATAATTGTTATTTTGAGTGGGTCCTCATAGTATTGTTGACAGTCAATTTCTGTCAAAAAAGTTTTGACATAGTTTAACCATTTAAAACCACTCACATTTTCCTGTTTATACACAGTTCGCAAAATGGCCCGATTTACGGCACACTCGTTTGTAGTCCATACCCTGTGCCACGCGAGGATGGGCTGAGTTCTAAGTATATCTGATATGTACGGTTGCCCCAATTCCGCATGGCAAATGTAAGTCGCAATACTTTCAGGAATGGACAGATGTGCCTCATAAACTTATTTTCGACTAATTGGATTGATTTCACATTGGTATACCCCCAGAGTCCCGATCCATATAAGGACACTGATACACATGTTGCATTATAAATAGTTAAAATTTCCCATATTGGCTTCTTGCCCAGCTTTTTTATAAAACTCCTTAGGGCCATTGTTGTTTTCGAGAACAAAAGAGTTCTAGCCTTTACAGCGCTTGTCCAGGAGCCAGTCTCATGGAACAGGATACCCAGATAAGGGAAGGTGGAAGTGGTTTCCAGGGGAATATCATTTATAAACATAGTTTTCATTTGCTTCCTTATTCGTGACCCACAGTTCATGGAAAAGGTTTTCCTACAGTTGATTTTTAAATCCAAACTGAGCATGAAGTTGTTAAAGGATGTTATCAAGTTTTTTATGGCCAAGGGGGTGGGAGCCATTAGGACAGCATCGTCTGCATACAAGAGTGCAGGGATAGGTCTTTTGCCAATCATGGGCATGTCCCTACACTCTTGCAGTAGACGGTGCTCAAGCCCATTTATATAGATCAAAAATAAAAATGGTGCCAAAACGCACCCCTGACGTACCCCACGTTCAATCCCGAAAGATCTTGTACATTCACCCCCTTTTCCGTACCGCACAGTAGCTGTGGCCCCTGAGTACAATTCCCTCAGGAAGCAAATATTGGGGTCTTCCACGCCCAACCTTTGTAATAGCTCCCATAATTTATTATGGGACACACAATCAAAAGCCGATGTAAGATCGACAAACGTGAGATATAGGCGTTCCCCCTTCACCCTTATATATTTTTGCTGGACAATAAATTAATTTAGGCCCTGTTCGATTGTTCCTATGCCCTTCTGAAATCCAAACTGCAGGTTGCTTATTATCCCGTTATCCTCTGCCCAGGTTTGAAGTTTGGCTAAAATGACTCTTCCCAGAATCTTTATAGATGAATCTAACAGGGATATTGGCCTATAACATGCACAGTTTTGCCTATCCCCCTTTTTGTAGATAGGAACAATGATCGAGGTAAACCATGAAGGACTTAAACCCCTCGCTAGTGCTGCATTAAAAAGCTGTACCTACCAGAATGGGGCCCCAGATATCACTATTTGCTTTATACAGATCTGCTGGGATCCCATCTGGTCCTGCCGCCTTTCCACCCTTTGTTGCTTTCAGGATCATCAAAACCTCAGGCAATGTTACCACTAATTTTTGGGCCTCACCCCCTTTATCATGCATTAAGTTAGGTCCTATTTTGGGAGTTTCCTCTAAGCGCATGTAAAGAGTAGAAAAATGGGCAACCCAGTCATCTTCAGTAATCGCAATTTCCATGCGTGCTTTAGTGTTGTCATAAAGGAAGGGGGCATTTACCACCTCCCAGAATGCAGATGGATCCTTGGACTGTGAAGCTGCGCATAGGTCTTTCCAGGCCTCCCTCTTTATGGCATTTTTCCTATTTCTCAGTGCCATGTTATATATTTTCCTTAACCCTCTTATTAATACGGGGTCTCGGGGAACCTGGTGGATGGCGTGTTTGAGCTCAGTAAGGGCCTTTGTACATGTATTGTCAAACCATCTTCTACTATTTTTGGCCTGATTTTTTGATTCCACCCTCAGGCTCTCCTTAATGGTGGTTGCTATAATCTTAAAGTGTTCTATTATCTGTTCACACTCAGAGTGCTCCTCCAGGCAAATCCTGAAGCTATCTGTACACTTTTTCACCAGATTGCCTAAAAATTTCTCAGGGACCAGCTTGCTCCACTTAAGTGCATACCCATTTTGCTTCCCCAGCGTCACATCCGACACTGGCTGGATTAGGGTCTGTTCATTGTGGTTCACCCCAAATGGGTTATCAATCTCCAATATTTGAGGCAGGTGATCGCTCATTGGTGAATCAAGAATCCTGAGCCTACTTATCTTTTGACCATAGCTATTCGAGCAGATACTGAAGTCAATAGTAGTCAATGCTCCCCTTCCAATAAAGGTCGGGACAAAGGGAGTTGGTATTTGGGCAATTTCATTTGCATATCCCAGGTCATAATTAAATAATATATCGTTTAATAAATCCCCAGTCAGGGTGTGATCAAAATGAGTACGGCTAATGTCCTGCTCTATCATCAAACCACAAATACCTTTTTGACCCTTTTTACAAAGTGAACAATTAAAATTACCCCCCCACAAAATCGTTAATTCCTTTTCCTTACTGTCTATATTGTAAATCATCACTTAACATTTTTAAGGTGCAGTGGATCGCATCACTCGGATTGTTATTATAAAAATGTATAATAATAACACTAGCTCCCCTCCTAGTATCTATTACCATTTTCTGATAGAACCTGCATTTTGAATCAAAGCGTACCCGTTCACATATAAGTTGATTGGAGAGGTACGTAATTAGACCGCCCTTTGCTCTCCCATGTGCGCCCCCCACTGCCGGTGTAAAGTAGGTTTTATAGCCATTTAAATGTATGGGCTCGACAGTCCAAGTTTCTTGTAAAGCCAACATATCCAGGCTGTTTATGACACTTTCCCACAATGGATTAGTGATTTTCAGTTTTAAACCTGCCACGCTCCAAAACATCAGACTGCAAGTTTCTTTATTCTTATTCACTGCAGCCTCACCCATGAGGGCATTGCCCATTTCCCTCCCACATATCAGGGAGTTGGTTTTACCATTAGTTTCTTTAGTCCCCGCTTCCCGGTTACTCCTAATCTTAAATTCTTCCCCCTTGCTGTATGTATTAATCTCTATAGCTAACGTTTTTATTAGATTAGTTGTTTCATTTCCCTGTAAGAACCTCTAATCATTTAAGTTTATGTCAATTACATCAAGGTTCTCCTGTAATCTCGACAAAGTAATCAAAGGGATATCATTATTCAGTCAGTCCACCAGTTCTAAGCCAGACAATTGATCATAACGATTGTGAGATATCACGTTATAGGCACCTGGAATGCATCCTCTACTACCCATCAGGCAATTATTTTCAAAGTTAGGGTTTACACTTGGCAGGTGATTAAGTCTTGGGTAAAAATCGGATAGTTCCCAAATTACTATTGGGCCATCGCCTATTTGAGGTTGCCAGCTCCTTAAGAAGGGGACAACATGGTTATCTTTAAAATTTACTATTATCAGATCACCAGGTGTATCCTTTGGCAAGTGGCCTAACCAACCCACTCTTCTGACATTCAGGATTTTCCCATCAATGTGAGGTGGGAGAGGTCTATTTTTGGTTAGCCAGTATGACACCTTATTATATTGTTTAGTGAGTAGTTCTCCCTCTGAGTGGTAGATGGTGAGGTCTAAAAACGCTAATACAGATCTGTCAATGGTAAGGGTGAAGGTCAAGCCTGAACAGTTGTTGTTCAACCAATGCAGGAATTGGTTCAGCCTGTCACTAGTGTGGCGCCAGACAAGAAAAATATCATCTATATATCTGCACCACAACAAGACCCCGGAAGAGAATGGATTGGATGGTGATAGAATGGTTATCATCTCAAGATGATCCATAAAAAGTACTGCCAGATTAGGGGCAAAAACGGCCCCCATTGAGGTACCCTTCACTTGTTAGTAGAACTGGTTATCAAAAGCAAAAAAAATCATGTCAGACATAGTTCCAGAAGTTAGAGAATAAACAATGTAGGAACAGCATGAGGGCGTGGCCTGGAGTCAAGCACTGTCTGAATTACCAGCATAGCCGTAGTTTGGGGAATATTAGTGTAAAAGGATTCAACATCTATTGTACATAGTAAGTCTGTGTCTGTGTTAAACGTGTGGTGCTCCACTAAGTTTATCATCAACCTGCTATCTCTCACATAGTATGCGGTTTTGGACATAAACTCTTTTAAGAAAAAGTGAATGCATTGACTCAAAAGTTCTAAAATGACCCACATCTCGCGGCTATGGCTCTGCCAGGTGAACTGGTGGGATTTTTGTGAACTTTTGGGAGCGTATAGATTGCGGGTATCCTGGGAGATTTAACATTAAGGAAAGCGAATTCCTTCTTGTTAATGAAACCTACTTGTAAAGCATCAGTGGTGATCTGTGCAATAAGGCCCTGCAATTATTTAGTGGGGTTTGTAGGCAGCCTACAATAATGGTCAGTGTTGGCAAGTTGTCGTAAGATTTCAGTTTTATACATATCCTTTTCCTGAAGGACAATACCTCCCCCCTTGTCAGCACTTTTGATAATGAGGGACTCATTTGATTTTAGGGACTCAATCGTTTTTTTCTCTTCAAGGGACAAATTATATGGAATAAAGTGTTTCTTCTCCTCAAGAGAGGTGAGATCTTTCAGTACAATTTTCTCAAATGCCATTATTTTGGCTGGAATCATGCTTGACGTGGGAGAGAAGGTAGAGGGAGGGCGAAAGGGTGTGTTGGATGTGCTAG
The DNA here is from genome assembly GCF_964263255.1 of Lissotriton vulgaris. Lineage (NCBI taxonomy): Eukaryota > Metazoa > Chordata > Amphibia > Caudata > Salamandridae > Lissotriton > Lissotriton vulgaris. The sequence continues at coordinate 1,146,799,103 of NC_141694.1, read as the reverse complement.
TAGGTGTGGGATTTAGTTGGAAGTAGACTTGTAAGCATAGACGCCTGGGGAACCTCAACAGTTCTGTGTGTAATTCCAGAAAATTTGGTGGAATAGTAGGCACAAAGGAGAGACCTTTACTAAGAAGTGAAAGTTCAGATCCTGCCAGGGCATGTTTGGACAGGTTAAAAATGGGGATGATCTTAGAATGTGCCATTTCAGTGCTGTTGTTATTCACCACTGCCCTTACAGCCAATGGGAACTGCAATTGCGGTAGCACAATGCAAGATTTGAAAATCGCGGTAGGTGTGCTCCGCCACTGAGGAGCCGGTCATTGGATGCAATTGAAAGATGCACCACCGCAGTAGCGCCCACCTGACCCCTGCGGTGTGTCACCGCCGTGGACCATGCCCTTACAGCCAATGGGAACCGCAATCGTGCTAGCCCAATGCAAGATTTATAAATTGTGGTAGGCACGCTCCGCCACTACGGAGCCGGTCATTGGATGCAATTGAAAGATGCACCACCGCGGTAGCCCTACGGTGTGTCACCGCCATGGACAATGCATTTATAGCCAATGAGAACCGCAACTGCGGTAGAACAATGCAAAATTTGAACCACTGAAACAACCCCAGGGGGCTATATATGTGTGGGAAAGAGCCCCTCATTTCCACAGCTCACAGAGCCTGCTGCCTGAGACCCCTCACCACCATCTGCTGCTGTTGCTGTCTCCATAGCTTGCTGCTTGAGACTCCTCACCACCACCTGATGCTACTCCTGTCTCCAGAGCCTTCTGCCTGCCGCCCCTCACCACCAACTGCTGCTGCTGCTCCTGTCTCCAGAGCCTGCTGCCTGAGACCACTCAACACCACCTGCTGCTGCTCCTGTCTCCAGAGCCTGCTGCTTGAGACCCCTCACCACCACCTGCTGCTGCTGCTGCTGCTGCTCCTGTCTCCAGAGCCTGTGGCCTGGGACCCCTCAGTACTACCTGCAGCTGCTTCTACTATCTCCAGAGCCTGCTTCCTGCCACTCCTCACCACCAACTGCTGCTGCTGCTGTCTCCTGGCCACAGTGATGTTGAGGACTGAGAAGATCCATGCCAGTACCTTCACCAGTGAGGAGCTGGAGGTCATAGTGGACAAGGTGCTCACACAGTATTCGAGGCTATATGGTGCTCCAAATGTCATGGTAAGTCTTCCAGACTGGGATTGAAAATGCAGTGGGGGGCACACATGAAGTTGATCTGCTGCAGTATGCTCCCAGAAGTGTGGGGTTGTGTCATGCAGTGCCTAGCTTGCTGTGTCTTGGGGAAAGGGGTATGTAGCCTATTTCACACGTTTTCCTATCTGCACATCAAGATTGGAGGGACATATATTGTCTTGTCAGCCATACAGTGACGCAGCAAGTTGATAATGCAGGAGTCAGGGCAGTGATAGCTTGTGTGAATGGCTGTGTGGGTCCCTGATGTCCTTCACAGGCCCATCTGTGGCCTTAGCTGTGGTTTTCATACAGAGGGTAGTGATTGAATTGAGTCTGGCTCCTAATTTTACAACATCTCCAGTTCAGAAGTATGCTCAGGACTTCATTACCCATGGGTAACACTATTGGTGGGCATTCACCTATGACACATCATATTGCAGTAATATTGTGCGCAGCACCCTCCATTTCCACCAGCATGTTTACTGACTGGCATGTGTAGGCCCTGTTTCTACTCTCAATTTGTCCCTTCATGTGACATTTCTGATGCCACACATTGGACCTCAGTGTGAGTCTACCTGGCCTGCACAGTCACCGTCCAATCGACAAGGACACATAACTGAATACGCAGACTGCTACATGTGTGTATTTTGCGGGACTCTTCATCCATGAGCCATCTCAGCCCTGTAGATTGCACATGACTAGCGGTGTGAGAAGGGTGTGGGTTTGTAAGATCATGTCCCTCAATGTGACATCCATGACACAGTGAGCCATTCACATGGATTGGACATTGAAGGCTGCACAGTGTTGGAAATAGTGAGTCAACACCCAAACATATATTGATATGTACTGTATGTCTCGCTCAACTATAAAATGGACAGTAGATGTGGGCAGCCTACACATAGCTATCTATGCTGGCATCCTGCATGTATATGAGATAGGCAGGTACTGTGTCCACCCTCATACCTGCATGCATGTACATGTGATTCTCCCATGCTAATGTACTATGTGAGTTGATGCATTGTCTTTGTTAGACATATCTGTGAATTTGGGATTAGTTAGTATCATGCTCCTCTACTGAGAAATATTGATACATAACACTTTGTCACTGATTTTTCCCCCTCCAGTCTCCCAAGCCTGCAGCTCAAAGTCTACCAGCGTAAAGCCTTGTGGAGTGCCATTGCATGCAAGGTGCGGGCTCTGGGTGTCTCCAAATGACGGGCACCCACTGTCATAAGAGGTGGGATGACATCTGCCGGCTGAGCAAGAACGTGGCGGAGAGGATGCTGGGGCTGCTCCCTGGGACTGGCAGGTTGGCGCGGCGGAGCATGACACCACTACTGGCCCACATCTTTGCCATGACACAGCCTGAGCTGGATGCACGTTTGAAGGAGCATCAGCAGCAAGCTAGGGGTGAGTATTTTTGGAAGGGTAACTTTGGCTGTGAGTAGCTGCATGTGTTCGCAGCTTGAGCTAGTACTGGGCTATGTGATGTTGGTAGTGTGCTGCAGTGTCTGGTAAGTGGCCTATGTGTTGGGTGTAGCTGTCATGCATTTGCCCTACCTGTACTTCCTAATGTTACTTGAGTAATGGATATTTCATTCAGAGTCATGGGCTTCAGGTATCGTCTGCATTAGGTTAGTCTGATAAATCCCTTGTAAGGGCATGGCAGTGTGCATAATCTGCATGTGCTTTCATCAATGTGTGCAATGCCTGACCTTAAAATGGTGAGGCTTAGACATCTGATACCAATGTGCAACAGTAGTTGTGCACCAAAGTACAACATGGTGGATGGCATAAGCTCAAGGCTATTACGGACTGTTATGTTGTAGTCTGTATCTGTGTCGTCCCCTTCTGCTCCATCCAGATATGACAGTGGCAACATGTGTGGGGGGGTATATCTTTGCCCCCACCAGGGTTCTAGGTGTGCTAAGAGCTATTTGTGTATCTGGTTGAATGCAGCCACCAGAAGGATATTTGGCTGTGTGGTCATCACATGGCTCACTTATGCCCTGTTAGCTTGTTGACAGGCAAATATTGAGTTAAAAATTGATGTCGCACAATGTTATTGCACAGGGTGGTGTGCAACATGGATATTTCATCATCTTCAGTGATGCCTTGCATGCATATGAATGTTCTGTTGATGCCAATGAACTAACCCTACATCTGTCTCCCTCATGTAGCATATCCCATGGGCACGGAAGGACAGGGGAGGGACACCAGTGGTGAGGCATCATGCACAACTTCTGCACACAAGCACAGTGACACAGATGTGACCAGCGCCTCAGAGGGGACCAGTGTCTCCTTGAGGAATCACAGCCAGAGACTCAGACCTCAATGTCATCGGACTCCAGTGGTGACGCATCTATGTTGGCGGGCACAGGGAGCGAGTACTCTGCCTCCTTTTTCACCACATAGCATACATGGCCACACCCTTCCAGCTACTTCCACTGTTGCTGCCTGTATTCGCACCAATAAGAAGGGACGAGTGTCTTTCACCCCAGGCACCGCTGCCCTTGTCCCCCCTGCTGCCATCAGTGCTGAGTCTGTGGACCTTTTGCGTCAGCTGTTTTTGGGCCAGACAGCTCTCCTCAAAGCCTTTGTAGATCACGATAAAATGTTGGCACAGGTGGATGCTTTCATAGAGGGCAATTATTCAGATGTGGGTGGGCTACACCGGACTGTCCAGTCTTTGTCCTCCTCAGTGACGGCAGCCATTCAACTGGCACAACCTCAGAGTTCAGCTCCAGTCCCTTTGTCCACCCCCTGCCAGTGGCCACATCTGACTATAGTGACCACACTCCAAGACCTCAAGGGCAAGATACAGCACACACAGCACACAGCAGCAGCAGCCCAAGAGGTCCAGGGCACAGACACCATCCCCACAGAAAATTAAAGCCACCCCAGAGCACAAAGACAAAAGCCCATTAGGTGACACCAAGGGCCACAAAGCCAAGACGCAGGCCTCAGGGTTGCATGCCTCAGAGGCATCCCCAGCCCAGGACTCTCTTGTCCCAAAAGCGTCTTGCAAAGACAAGCAGACAGTTTCCGTGCCCACTGAGAAGGTGATGCCTGCTAAAAGTACACATAAGAAAAGCTCCACGGCAGATTCACCCTCAACCTCAACTGCCATCCAAATCCCTGTGAAGCAGGGAAAGGAGGGCACAGTAGGGGGTATACCTGGTAAACAGGGGATGGAGGGGCAAATGCAATGCCAGGCCAAGTTTCCTGCTGGATCCAGCATGTCCCCAGAGGGAGGGCCACCGTCTGCACCTGATGCAGCTTGGTGGTGAGTTTGCCTGTTGTGTCCACACCACTTTCCATTAATCCCAAGACAGCGAAGCCATTTAGAGTCCCCGAAAAGTGGAACGGTACCCCTCCACAATCTCCCACCTACACTGTTTCTCATGGCAGCATGATTCCACCTCCATGTGCTACTACACCACCTGGTCCAAGCAGCCCTCTAGCTTCCCAGGCCACTGATGCCTCAACCTCAGCTGGGACTCCCTCTCCCCAGTCCAGTCCTTCAACTGTCCCCGGCACACAGCCACCTCCCAGTCAGTCCGACAGCCAAGTCTAAGTGGAAGTCCCCCTCACACATATGTCTCACCCACAGCGGTGCCTGTACTCTCCATTGTTACCCCCTGACAGTGTTGCTGACCATGGCAGGGTACAGTCACACATATTACCTGTGCAGCCTCTCATGGACATACTCTGCACCTTGTACTGGCCACTGGCCTTGCTGTTCACTGCTGTTTGCCTCTTGCCTGTGCAGGATCTTATTTACCTCATCTGCACTTTGTCCTGGTCGCTGGCCCCGATGTTCACTGCTGTTTACCACTTCCCTGTGCAGGATCTCATGTAACTACTCTGCACTTTGTCCTGGCCATTGGCCTTGTTCACTGCTGTTTGCCACTTGCCTGTGCAGGATCTCATGTAACTAATCTGCACATTGGACTGGCCACTGGCCTTGTTCTGCACTGATGTTTGCCACTTGAATGTGCAGGATCTCATGTACCTCATCTGCACTTTGTGCTGGCCACTGGCCTTGTTGTTCCATGTTGGTTGCCCCTTGCCTGTGCAGGATCTCGTGTACCTCATCTGCGCTTCATCCTGCCCACTGGACTTGTTGTTCACTGCTGTTTACCACTTGCGTGTGCAGGATCTCATGTAACTACTCTGAACATTGGACTGGCCACTGGCTTGTTTCCTGCTGTTTGCCCCTTCCCTGTGCAGGGTCTCATTTACCTCTTCTGCACTTTGTCCTGGCCACTTGCCTTGCTCTTGTCTACTTTTGGTGCCCATCTGTGTAATATGTGACTAAAAACAGTTACTCCTGTTGTCTGCCTTGTCAGTGTCCTTGCTAAATAAAGCGTTTTCTGTGTGGGTATGCTTTACTGTGACACACGTTCTATATGCCACTTCAACATTGCCAATGGCTTGTTTCCTCTGATCATTTTGTTTCCACTTTGGCGTTCCAGACTTTTGCATCTGTGGATGTTGGGTTAGCTGTATGTGTGTTTGCTGAAGGACTGATTAACTTCCTGGGTGTGGTGTTGTCTGTGTGCTGTGTTGATTGTTGTTATGGGTTTTCATGGTGTGTCACTCATATATGTGTGGAACTGGTATGTTTGTTTTGCACACACTACTTGGTGTGCATGCAGTGTTGTGACTGTAAGTTGCCTTGTCTTTGCCTGGTGTGCATTCCCTGATGTACTGCTGTGTTTGCAGTGTGGTTTCTTGGCCTGTGCATCTATTGTGTGTCTGATGTGGCTGTGTGCAGTGTTTGGGCTGTGTTGTCTCTTGCAGTTGACAGATGCAGTGTGTTGTGTTCTATTTGCATGTCAGTGTGTGCATTTTGTTGGTGTGTTTCATTCAGATGTGTGCTGCCAGTGTGGTATGCCTTACTTGCGTATCTGTCACATGAACGTAGGTTTATTCTAGTTCCTGTTTTTGTTTTAAGTGCATCCTTGGTGTTTTCTCCTCTCATATTTGAGCTGTCTCTTGTCATTCTTGTGCATGTGCAGGCAAGTGGTACACTATGACACCATGTTGACTTGATGGGTAGTGTGGTATGTCTGTCTGTGTGTCATTGTAGCCCCATTTCTCCCAGTTTGTTTCCATGACTGTTTTGTGATGATGCACTTGTTGTCTGTGTTGTGGTATGATGTCTGTGCATTGTTCCGGACTGATGAGGTTGTCTACTCCTGTTCTGTCAGTGCTCCCATTGCCTTTCCACAGTTTTGCTGCACAGATCATGTCTGGTCTGGTTGTAGTTCTGTGTGTGACTTTTTGAGTTATGTGTTTTGTGCAAACATTGTTTCATGCATCCCTGTGTGTGTGATGTTTGTGGATACCCCGCAGTGAGTGTGATTGTTTGTCAGTGTATTGACTGGACATTATTGGCACCCTTTTGTGTGTTTGATACTGGTGTTGTGTGCTGCAGGTGTGAAAGTTCATACTTGTGTTTGACAGTCATAGAGTGTTGTAATGGGCCCTGTGTGTTGTGCTGCTAACATACTCCTGACATGTAGTTGGATACAGATGTGTGGCTGATCACTGTTTGACTTCATACTCTTCCTTTCATCACTGTGCCTATACATGGGTTGCCTTGCTTTCTCCCTGAGTTGTTGCACTGAGGTGACTGTGGTTTACCTTAACTCACTGTGCCAGCCATGTGCAATTTGATGGGCTGAGGTTGTTGTTATATGTTCCTCCTCTTGCATGTGATGTACACATGCTTGGTGGTTGGCTCCTTGGTCTTCCATTTGTGTGCACCTCACTTTAGGTGTCCTATTTGTTGTCCTCCATTGCTGCTGGCATGTGGTCTGTGTATGTGGCTGTGTGTCAGTGTGGGGTATGTCTGTGTGACGTGGCAGGCTGTGTGTTCCAGTTGAGAGTTTGTTCATTATCTGTGTGTGTTTATTTTGTGCTTGGACTCAGTTTTCTTGCCATGAGTGTGGTGCTGTTGTGGTGTGTGGGTTGCCCTGGCCCTGTGCTTCTGTGCTGTGTTGTCTCCCAAGTTGTTTAGTGTGTGGTGCAGGGCATTGGTTCACCTGGCTGGTTACTGTGCACGGGGAGCACAGGAGGGGCATATGGCATGTTCCTTCATTTTGGGGGGGGGGGGCCTAGTGTGTGGAGTGTGGAGGTGTGGCCCTGTGAACTTTGTGCACTGCCCATCCATGGCACTGGCCCTGTCCACTACATTGTGCGCATGTTTTCACGTGGCTTCACGCAGTGACGTACCGGGACATTACTTCAAGATCGCGGAAAATGGGTGACCTGGATGGGGAGGGGTGACTTGTTGACAAGTAGGAAATGTGTGGTTGCACTTGTGGATGTGTTCCTGTCCCCACCAGGGTGTCTGGTGTGGATAGGAACTGTGTATCTATGCATGGGTATTATGCTGTTGTTGTATGCGGAGTGGTGTCATTGCGTACCTGTGGTGGCGTCTGCGACAGTGCATGAGATGCTGGTAGTGTATCAGGTACAGCACCGGGAAGAGTCATAGAGCTGGATCAATTGTGGTCGGGACCGGGCGGAGGGGACGGCGAATCTGGTTTCATGCTCCGCTGTCGGGTTTCCACCGTATCTGGTTGGGCGGTTTCTCAACTGCGGTGCAACTGGCTCTTTGGGGTATCCTGATTTGTACAGCAGTTGGGACATCATTCCGCATGGCGGTGGGTCTCTATTGACTCCCACCACCGCGGTGGCGGGCACTTTTTTACGGTGGTTCTCATCACACCGCGACAGACGGGAAATAGGCTATGTTTGATCATGCTAATATGGCGGAATTGAGGACCGCTGCTGGCGTACGGAAAAAGGCATTTTCCGCCAGCACTGCAGTGGTGCCTCTGCCCGCCATCCTAATGGGCCCCATAGTTTGGTCTTTCACAACAAATTACCTTAAACTTTGTAATTTCTTCTTCATATTCTTCATACTTCTCAGTACTACTATCTTCCACCTCTTCTTCAACACCTACACTTATCAAACTCTCACTTTCTGTACACTCCTGTTCATGACCAAAGAAACAAAACTCCATACCATCACAAACTTTTTTTTACATCCGATACTGTCCCATGCAATAGAGCAGTGTTTAAGTCACTTAAAATGATTGCAGGACTTTTTACATAGTATAATCTTCTTACTAACTTCCGCATTTGAGAGTGATATACTGCTAACATTCTCAAATGATGAAAAATACTTTTACACACTTTTCCAGAAAGACATGCGAGAGAATGACCTTGCAAACTAGTATTTTTTCTCACTTTGCAAAGATCTAGTCCTTGCAGCATCTTATTCTTGTGTTTAACACTTTTTTTACTATACTGTTGTAATAAAGTAAGTAAAATATCAATATACTCCTGTCGTATACTACAAATACTACTACAATCCCAAGTAAACACTGTGGCTTTAGAACGTCTCCATAAACTTCATCAGCTATGACTTCTTCTACATTTCTAGGAACAATCTTTTCTTTTTCAATTACACAACCGTTCTTCACTTCATAAGCACGACCATTGCTATCAACTGCGTGAACTAATGTATTGCTTTGAAAATAGCTCTTCTCATTAAAAAAAGGCTCTGAACTTGAAGTGTGCTTCCATTCACCCAAATTGTTTTTACAAGAATCAGTTCTGTTAATTAGTCTTTTCATTTTACTTTTAACCTTCATAGAATGCATTCGTTTATCTAATGTTCACATTCAGTTTAAAACTAAAATGAGCAATTTTCTTTTTAATTCAAAAGTCTTTTCAGCTATAGTTTCAATCTGTTTTTTTCTTTTTTATAAAAAGCAGATATTTTATATTTTTTGCCATTTTACAATAAATTTGGTAGTACTCTACTTTTAAACATACACTTCCTTATTTCATAAAATTGATTCATCCTTCTTTTAGCATAGATTGTTTTGCCATTAACTTGTCCCTTTTTCATTTCCTTCTTCTTTGTTTTAGAGGTATTCTTTCTATTTTCTACATTGTCAAAACCTTTTTTAGTCCTTGAAAGTCTTTTAATAAATTCTTTGTCCCCTTATCGGAAGAGTTGTTGCTGTTGTCTTTTCTTTAAATAGTATTGTTTCTTTTCTTGTTTTCTCTTTTCCGTTCTTAATGTCATGGTAAGCCTTTCTTAATAATAATGAAGAATATCTGAAAAAAGAATATGAGAATTATATTGAATATTATTGAACTATACACTATATACTATAGGACTACATAGGTGTTTGTATGAGTACATGGGTAATGCCTGCATAATTTGAGGAGTGCATGGGGAGTGACAGGATGATTGCTGGACTACATGGGTTCTACCAGAGTAATTGAAGGTGGAATGAGTACTGTCTAGGTGATTACTGGACTGCATGGGTAGTGAACTGTAGCAGTGCATATGTTAGTGCCTGGGTCATTGCATGAGTACATGGGTACTAATTGCATGATTAGAGTACTGCAAGGAGAGTGCATGGGGGAATTAATAAGTGCTTGGGAATTGGCGGAGTGATTGGATAAGTACATTGCACTGGCTTGGTGATTGGAGGAGTTGCATGGGTAGTGACAGGGTGATTGCTGGCTGCATGTGTACTACCTGAGTAGTGTGTAGGTAGTCAGAAGACGTCATCTGTAGTGCATAGGGAAGTGTAGCAGTGCATGTGCTAGTGCCTGGGTCATTCTATGAGAACATAGGTACTGACTGAATGATTAGAGTACTGCAAGGAGAGTTCATGGTGAATTTATAAGTGCTTGGGTATTGGCAGAGTGATTGGATCAGTGCATAGTCCTGGCTGGGTGATTGATGGATTGCATGGTGAGTGACAGGGTGATTGCTGGACTGCATGGGTACTACCTAGGGAATTCAAGGAGTGAATGAGTAGTGTCTCAGTGGTTAGAGGACTCCATGGGTAGTGCACAGGGGATTGTAGCAGTGCATGTGTTAGTGCCTGGGTCATTGAAATAGTGTATGGGTACTGACTGGATGATTACAGTACTGCAAGGCGAGTGCATAGTGAATTTATAAGTGCTTCGGTATTGGTGGAGTCATTATATAAGTACATAGTACTGGCTGGGTGATTTGAAGATTGCATGGGTAGTACTAGGGAGATCACTGGACTGCATAAGTAGTCCTCAGCGGATTGCAGCAGTGCATGTGTTAGTGACTCGGTCATTGCATGAGTACATGGGTAGTGACTGGATGATTACTGTGCTGCAAGGACAGTGCATGGTGATTTTATAACTGATTGGATTTTGGTGGAGTGATTGGATAAGTACATTGTGCTGGCTAGTTGATTCGAGGAGGCTATGGGTAGTGACAGAGGGACTTCTTGAAGAACATGGGTACTACCTGGGTAATTGGAGGAGTGAATCAGAAGCGTGTAGGTGGTTATAAATCTGCATGGGAAGTGCTTAGGGGATTGTAGCAGTGCATGTGTTTGTGTGTGGGTCATTGCATGGCTGTATGGGTACTGACTGGATGATTAGAGTACTGCAAGGAGAGAGCATGGTGAATTTATAAGTGCTTGGGTTTTGGTGGAGTGATTAGATAAGTACATAGTGCTGGCTGGGTGATTGATGGAGTGCATGGGTACTGACAGGGCGATGGCTGGACTGCATGGGTAGTGCTCTGGGTAATTGGAGGAGTGAATCAGTAGCGTGTAGGTGTTTATAAGTCAGCATGTGAAGTGCTTAGGCGATTGTAGCAGTGCATGTGTTTGTGTCTGGGTCATTGCATGAGTGCATGGGTGCTGACTGGAGGATTAGAGTACTGCAAGGAGAGTGCATAGTGAATTTCTAAGTGCTTGGGTTTTGGCGGTGTGATTGGATAAGTACACACATGTCACATCAGTCCCGCCCCCTCCGTTCACCACTGTGCAAACGCACCCCCTGGCAGGTTTTAAGTTGGGGGGATTAATTTCCCTTGAATCCTGAGGGTCCCTGGAGGCCAAGTAGCCCACCAGGTACCTCCAGTTAGCACCACAGAGCTGCATTGCAGAGAGGTGGTCCAAGGCCATGCCCCTTTATTATATCTCTCTGCAACGCAGCTCTGTGGCGCTTACTGGAGGTACCTGGTGGGTTAGTTAGACCCAAGGGACTCTTAGGATTCAAGGGGACGTATTGTATGCACATCAAAACAAATGTTTTTACATAAAAAATGTCTTGCCAATAATTAAATATATTTTATTTTTGTTGTAATGATTTTTGTAAAGAGAATTTCTTTTAAAGTGATATTTTTTCTATTAATATAACAAAGAAAAGAAAATAAAAGAAATACATATTAGACATCAGGTTGTTATGTGGTATATATATATGTATTGTTATATCCATGACTATCTGTTGATATGCATGTAATTTTCCTAACCCACCTTACCAAGTCTTTCTTTTCCCGTAATTACATATATCCCTGCTGTGGTGAATTATCACTTACTCAGGGGCCCTGTTTTTTCCATCTCTCTCTTGTGTAATTTATGTGGTGAACAGGCACACAGTTACATCTCTTGTTTGTTATTTATGTGTTAGACAGGCAGAAAGTTACATCTCTTGTTATTTATGTGTCAAACAGGCAGACAGTTACATCTCTATTGTTTGTTATTTACGTGTTTGACATGCAGTTATATAGCTCTTGTTTGCTATTTATGTGTTAGACAGGCAGACAGTTATATCTCTCGTATGTTATTCATGTGTTGAACATAACAGGCAGTTATGTCTCTCTTGTTGGTTATTTACGTGTTAGATAGGCAGACAGTTACAGATCTCTCGTTTGTCATTTATATTTTTAAAAGCCAGTGACACCTCTGTAGTTTACGAGGTTGAAAGTGCAGTAACCAATCCTCCCCCTTGTTTGTTCTTGGTGTGTTGGGAGGTGCAGGCAGTGAACCCCTCTTGTTAATGATGCTCTGTGTAATGACCCTGCACTGTCTTCGTGCGGTTTCGCCCCAGCCCTCCACTCCCTGGATCCCAGGCAGATGCCTCGCCCCTCACTCTCCATGTGACCGCGCATTACTTCCTAAACATCATGATGGTGACACCCCCTGTTTAAAAGTCTTCCATGTAATGAACAGAAAGAAAACAAAGATTCCTTTGATTCTGGGTCACACTAAGCTGAAAGATTCACATCTCCGTCTGTGGCGTCTAGCTGACATGAACACTAAATTGCCGCCAGTGCCATGTGCATTGCTTAATTTGTAAAAGAAATTGTGCCAGGGCTGTCCTCAGGAGTCCACTGCAGCTTGACCACACATTGCCCCTGCCAGATGCGCCAATGACAGTGACAACACAACTACTAACCATCACACTACTACAAGTGTGACAATTTGAACTATTTAAGACCTTCAAAGCCATAAGAATGGCCTGGGCAGTGGGCAATTGTCATTTATTAAGTATATTGAATTAAGAATTACGTTTTGTATGGTTATTTCAAAATTAGCCACACATTGCCCCCCTTGTGGGAAACTGTTTCAAGCGCCGGTGTTCACAATTAAGACAGGTGCAGAGCACCAAAAAACACATGCTCAAATTAAGCACCTTGTTCATTAGCTACCTACATGTCACCAGCCGCCACCTGAGGTGATTTGCTTCTACAATATAATCTTATAATTCAGAATCCTGGTTTTGCGGTCCAGTTGACGTGTCACAAATGCGTTTTGCTTCTACCCAGTCCCAGAGACGAAACGTTAAAATGATGGAGCTACGGCAAAATGTGTTGACAGGCCCCTGGAACTCCATATCTACGCAGTGGTAGAAGTGGGCGGGATCGGAAGGGCACGGCGTGCCCCTAATTTGAAAAATGATTACAGTCCATTCCCCTACTTCTTTAATTTTAAAAAAGCATCCCAGGACGGCAGGAACGGCCTCCTCCCCCTTCCCCTCTGTAACTGGGCGCAGGGGCCTGCAAAGCAACACTGAAAGGGCCATTAGTTTTGCGTAGGAAGTGTGGGGGACACAGGGATGTATCTTCCAGATTTTATAGTGAGGGGGACATGGGGGGGGGGGCGGGGGGGGACAGGAGTGGGTGTGCCGAGGGGACAGAATAACTTTTCACTGCTTATCTAAACCATTTAAAAGGCAATATTCAAAGCCATTAGCAAATGAAAGGTCCACAGATTAAGGCAGTGCTCTTGACCTGCCACCGCCCCCAGAGCACCCTCAAAGCCTCCTGTTACTGCGCTTGCAACCCACATGGCTGAGAACAAAGGGGCAGATTTATGTTAAGTGGCGCATCCCCAGGGATGCGCCAGTTAACGTGCGCCACAGTGCGCCACAGCTCCGCCACCCATGGTGCTCCGCATTTATAATGCGGCGCACCATGGTGCAAAAATGGCACAGATGCGTGACGGATCTGTGCCGGAAATGTGGCGCAATGCTGAAGTTGCGTCGCAAGCGCGACGCAGCTCCAGCAAGGTTCGGGGGTACACCATCTGCACAATGCTGCGTCAAGACCTACGCCTGCTTCAAGCAGGCGCAGGGTTTTGACGCAGCATTGCCCTGAAAGTGACTGAGTGAAATCTCATAGATTTCACTCAGCCACTTTCAGGAGGCGTTCCTGTGCAGGAACGCCCCCCCCCCGCAGGAAATTCCTCCTTATGGTGCAGTGCTTTACAACGTGACGCATCTCCTAGATGCGTCACGTTGTAAATAGGGCCCATTGTTTGCGCTGCAGTTGCGTCAAATAAAGTGACGCAATTGCGGCGCAAAGAGGCGCAACGGCCTCATAAATCTGTCCCAAAAGCTGTTGAGAAGCAGTCTTTCATGTACCACCCGCTGGCTGGCTAACGATCACTGGCGCCCAGCCCCTTCTCAGCACTTCCCTATCTGTAACTTGAATATGAGCCTGCAGGGCAATGAGGAAGCCGCAGCCCTGGTGATGCTTGCCCCCAGAAGAAGGCATGAGCCAGATCAACAGGTGAGGTGATGACAGGAGCTTTGTGAATAAATCAAGCCTCGCTTTATTAAAACGGAGCTCTGAAATATGGGGTGAAGAACATCAGGCCGATCGTTTTATGGAATCTGGCATCAACCTTCCGCTGCGCAATAACTAAAGCACCCATCTCTGACAAGATGGAACATCAAGATAAACACTCGCTGCTAACATCTGACGTGGATCTGAAATAAATTGTTAGTTAACATGTCAGCATGGCCAACTCCACTTTTCTTTTTTTCCATTTTATTCTCTCGCTGTAGCCAGGCTGAGGTGTAAAGGGGTGAAAAAGTGACAGTGAAGCAGAGGATGGCAATCGAGGCACAGCAGAGCAGACATTAGCGAGTATAAGTATTTGTAAAAAGAAATGTATGTAACTGATATGTAAGTGCATGGGAACGCCAGTATGCACCTGTGCGTGTTTGATGCGCAGGTGCCGTTGTTTCCAGTCACCTTTGCTGGAATATAGCTACCAGCCCCACAGGCCTTGGATCAAGGCAGCCTGTCCTGTCTCTCAATCCCACTCACCAGGGTTATTGAGGCCCAAGTGTTACGGTTCAGGATCTCCCGATCTCACCAGTGGGGGTCTACCTTTCTCTTTGGGGAGGGAGATGCGCACTGTCTCAAAACGAACATCCTTTGGTTCTAAGGGGCCATTCCCGTTGCAAACGTTATAACAGACTTTTTCTTCTTAGTAGGGTCTAAAGTGGTTAAACATTTCTAAAACAGGTTAAGGTTTGGAAAAGCCATACACATTTAAAGGCCATACATGGGATACTCAGCAGAGCTGCTCTGCAGGCATGCATTTAAGCTGGCCATGCTCATTGAAATCTATTGCTCGCATTAAAAGACACCTGTTGGCATATATTGTGAGGCTGTGATGCTGATGGTTTGTAAATGTATTTACATTTCATCTTAATGAAAAAACAGCCCAGGTTATTCTTGGAGGTGCAAGTGTGGTATAGTAATGGGTTGGGGTGAATCATTGATTGCAAAGAGCCTTGTTTAATTCTAGGGAGAAGGCCACAGGTATTACCTTACTTTTTCCTACAGTTTATAATCTCCAATATATATGTCATAGAGTAGAGTAAACTACGTAAAGACAGCATGGTCGGTGTAATGTGGTATGAAGTTTTTGGGCACCGTAGTGATAATACACTAGAAAACTACAGATGTTAGAATGGTATATCATTTGTCAAGTTTTCTTTCTTAAGTGCCCACACTATTCGTTACTGTGCATGGTATAGAATTACAAAATGTTTTTTTATGTATCATGTATTGAGGTAATCCGTACACAAGGAAAATCCGAAAGATAGATTAAATGTACACGTTTTTTACACTTTTACACATATATACAAAAAGAATCTACCAGATACCAGAAACGCCTGTTTAAAATCTTGATCCATTTAATTTCTTACCCTTTTCCTTCCTCCTAGCCCTGCCCCTACCGCTACCTCTGCCCCAAACCAACCCGCTTGTTCCAAGCTCAATTTAGTGGGAACCTACATTTCCCATTAAAAGCACTGCCTATTACCATCTTTTAACGCTGCCGGCACAAATCATAAAAAAATTTAAACTCTATTTACCTCTACCTGCCCCGGAATCCTAAAAACCCTTACCTCTACCCACCCTTGAACTCTAAACCCCCCCCTTGGTACCGCTTACCTCTTCTCTCCCCTGATCCTTAAAAATCCCTTCCCTCCCTTTACCTCTACTCAACTCTTAACCTTCAAAAGCCCTAACCTCCCTTTACAGCTACATCCCACTAAACCCTTATCGTCCTTTAACGTTACCTGGCGCTAAATCCCCCAGAAAATCCTTATCACCCTTTACCTCTACCCACTCCTGAACTCTAAACCCCCTTGGCACACTTTTCCCCTTTCCTCTCCTGAACCTTAAAACCCCATCACTGCTCTTTTCCTCTACCACCACTGAACCTTAAAAACGTTTTACCTCTACCCACCCCGAACCCTAGAAACCCCTAACCTCCCTTTCCCTCTACCTGTCCCAGAACCCTAAACATCTCTGACTTCCCTTTACTCTACCAACCCTTGATCCCTAAAATACCCTTTGCACCCTTCAACTTTTTCATCCCATGACCCCTAAAAACAACTTTCCTCCTTTTGCCACTACCCACCCCTGAACCCTAAAATCCCCTTAAACCCATTCATCTCTACTGACCGAACTCCAAATACTCCTTACTTTTCTCTACCTCTACCCACTGCTAAAGCCTGAAATCATCATATTGCCCTTTATCTCTACCTACCCCTGAACCGTAAAAACACCTTACCTCCCTTTACCCACCCCTGAACCCTACAAACCCTTTACCACTTCTTGCCAATGTTTGCTACAAAAAGCTTTATCTGCCTTTACCACTAAAAGCTTCTAATCCCTAAACCCCTTGTCAACAAGTATCTGAGGAGGGTAGGTACCCACCTCATGTGATAATCACAGTTCATGTCACTAATTAAAGCTGAGATAACCCACTGGTAGCTATTGCACAGAGAGGTGGGCTTAACTTAGAGGCAATGTGTAAAGTATTTAGGCAGTACTAAAACAGTAATAAAGTTGAAATGCAAAGCAATACAAATTCCAAAATTAGAAAAATTTAGAGTAAAATGTAATAAACAAAAACGAAATAAGGAGAACAGGAGATATGATTTTTAAAGTTTTAAGTAAAATAGCAACAAGAACCTTAAAGTGCTAATGAATGAATAGGTCAGTCATATGACCCTTTGAGTCCACTTCTTTGTCTTGGTACAAGAGTGAGCAGGTCTGGTCCTTTAAGGCTCTTCTCAGGTCTCAGACAGCAGGTTCAGCCCTCTTCTGATTGTCCACAGGTCAAGGAGGGCTCTGAAGTGGGTTGCTGAAGAATTTACGTTAATGTCAGGCTCAAGCTTGTGGGTGAGAATGATACCTGGGGGTGCTCTAACCAATGATGTAAGGTTCCTAGAGCTAACCCAACCCACTTTGGGCATTTTCAAGATGGCTGAAGTCTTTGGCCACACTAAACTTGGGCTCTAAGGTCCGGGGGGTATGCGTAATGAATATTACTATGGTAAATGCATAAAGTTAGACCCGGTGCTTTTGTGTGGGAAAAGTCCCAAGGTGAATAATCAAGCGAGGAATCTAGGAGGGATAGACCACCTAAATGTAAGGTTTGTGCAGAGTCTGATTCAGGACAAGATCATTGATTGATGTGCAGGACAGGGAAGTCAACAGTAAAAGTTCATAATTAATAAAAAAATGTAAAAATGTTTGTTAAAAGATATATAACAAAAAATTATTGGGTATCTCCCTTCAGGGTTACAATCTAAAATATATTAAAAAGTATCATAATACTCTAATAGATATAAACATTTAAAAAAACAATCAAGTGATAGAACAAAAGAAGTCAAAAACAGTTGACGCGGCGTTTCGGTGATTTGAAATGGAGTCACCTTCTTCAGGACAAATTGACTATTCACAATTGATTCGGATCTTGATGGAGTCTCTGGGCACCTTAAGTCTCCATCCTCAAGATGTCATGCAGGTATCAGTACTGCTTTATATAATGGTCTGATGTTTCTTAATTCAACTCAGACTCATTCATACTGGACACGGGGAGCCACCTTAATGCTGTTTGTAAGGCTGTTTTTTTCTTTTTTGGGCAGGCAATAGTAAATTAGTGCCCCCTTTGGTTTTCAAATTTGCGAGCTGGCAGTGATTTTGATAAATTTCGAAAAAGCTGCTTCTTCCTTCGGTTGGGATCATGGAGGGCTGACCTCTCCGTATTTGTGAGCCTTAAATCGCGAATCAGGCCTCCCTGCTACCACCGTGTCCGGATTTCAGTGTTAACCCAGTGTCTTCCTACATCAAACACTAAAATCCAGTTTTAGGTAGTTTCTATACCCCATCCAACAGAGAGACCAAAGTCTGGTAAAATCAAACCTGTTTGTGAGCAACATCGGCCTGTGACAGTGGAGGACCCTGATAAAATATTTATTAGAACATTGGAATGTTGGGAGCTCCATTGCAGACAATGGAGTGCTCCCTGCTTCTACGGGCTGGTAAAGGCCCGCAGAGCAACATTCCAATGTTCTACAAAGGCTTCTTGAAGCACGAGGGGATTTATTTTCCCTCGAACTTCGAGAACCCTTTGTTTAATTTGTTAGAACATTCTTCCCTCTAGTGGCAGAATGTTCTAAAAGCCTTATAGCCTTTGTAGCAGGGCCATACCGGCTATTAAAGTCCAGCTGTCTCGTTAAAGTCCCTCTCCTTCGGCTCGGGCCTTTAACGATTCAGCGGGCCTTTAATAGCCGGAATAGCCCGCTACAGCGGGCTATAAGGTTATATTAAGATCCTTGCTTGGCCAACCCTTTGAAGTGCACCCTGGGACTGAACACAGCCCCCAGACAATCCAAGGGTCAAGGTGGAGGAAAATACTTCCCCATACTCAATGTTCAGTGTTGCTGCCCTGGGAGCAGTACACTGTTCACCACAATAGGACCACCAAGGTGCCAGGTGACTTGAATGCTCAGTTAAAGGCATCCAGAGGCTTTAGGCCGGCAACATTTAATTTTTAAAAAGTACCTTTTCCATACTAGTTTGAAAATATTCAATTTGACCATTTAATTGGGTTTTGTTTAACTATTAAAAAGAGTCCTTGAAATATTTCTGTAACTATTGCCAATGGGAAAGTAGCATTATAAGGTGTTATAATGTAATCCCTTGCTTGTTTATGGAAGCAACCGGCCTTGCTACCGAGAACATAGCTTTTATGATTTTTCACTCTAAGGGCATATGGAATACTGAACTTCTACATGTCTTACTTTTAAATACTATGTACCATAGTCTTTGGGCAATAAGGCCTACCTTAGGGGTGACTTATTCATTTTCAAAAGGATGGGTTAGGCCTGCTAAACAGGTGTAGTTTGACAGGCCAAATTGGCAGTTTTAAACAGCAAAACCAGGTTTCAGTGGCAAACCGGAAAGCCTGCTTTACTCTGTCACTATAGTAGTTATGACAAAGAGTGCTCCAGCCCACTGGTGATGTTTAACTTACAGGCCCTAGATAGACTGTGGGTACAATATATTATGGACTTATAGATAAGGTAAATATTCCAATCAGAAGTTTACCAATTTCTTCATGTTGAAAAGAATGAGCACACACATTTTATCAATGGATATCACGGTAAAGTGCACAGAGTTCAATTGACAGTAAAAATAGAGCTCTGCACAAAGGCCAAAAAGAAAATTGGGATGGCCTGCAGAAAGGGCAAATTTCCAACACCTCCTACCTCCTTTTACCTCTGCCTGCCAATTGAAACCTAAAATACCCTTACCACAAATTATCACTACTCAACACTGAACCCTAAAACCCCTTAGTACCCTGTACACTTACCCACGTCTGAATGCCTAAAACACCTTTACTGGTCTTACGATATTCTTTCTTAACTGACATCTGAACCCTAAAACCTCTTTAATAGACTTTAAACCCAAATTGTATGTTCAGAAATGGTTAGAAAAAGGGAGTAGAAGCGCTGTTGAAAGAAAAATGCATGGCTCGGAGACAAATGGCTAATGATTCCACTTATAAGTGTATTTGGAACATTCTGTGATTTGAAACATGTCCCACATTGTAAATGTATTTTAATTTAAATAACATATATTAAACCTCAAATAAAGATGTCCATCAATTGTTTGAATTAAATAATGGTATAAGCTGTAACTGGTCAGTGAGATGCCAAACGTTCTAAAAATTAGTATGTTTTGCTCTTTCTAGCCACACCTCTGACTCCGCCCACTGATCCATCCTCAGATTATTCCCGCCCCCTGATTCTCTGCCCACAGTTCCCCTACTTTTTTTTCCCCACTTCCACCACTGTACCTACGAGATATTCATTGGCCCTACACTAAAGCCCCCCCCCTTTCAAAAGAGAGTCCACTCCCTTGCACCGCAGGGGCTGTGGGGCCTCTGCTACGTCACTGGCTCTACCGGTTCACTCTCTGGCCTATTAGTTTGCGGACATTGACTGAGCTGCTATAATCCAGTTGCCTGGAGAACAGAGACTCGTGGCCCCAGATAGTGTAGGACATTTCCCATCTGACTGCCCACTCCCCCTACCCCTCAGAACCAACCCGCTGCAAACAAATTATTTGTGAACCACCAGACGAAAAGGTGTCTTTCAGCAATACACAGACACGAGCTTCTATTTTCTAAAGGGACATATCTATACAATAAACTATGAATACATGAATCATTTCCATAAACAAAGCTTTATACCAGTTTACAGCTTTACAATTCAATTCACACGAGTGCACACTGCTCACTTTAAATAAAAAAGCATTTGCAATGCAACAGGTCTTGCATGTGTGAGTTTTTGAGCGATTGCAGTGTAAATGACAATGCATTTTTTTATGTGATTTGAAAACCTGCAAGTAACGACTATAAGTACAAAGTGCACACAAATAAAATGAATTGTAATTTACAATGCCAATAGGTCAACGTTTTGATAATGTGAGACCTATTGCATTGAGCACAGCGTTTGAGTTCACGAACATAATTTTTTTTCTTTCATTAGTTATGATCCTTTGTGCATTCTTAACTGTAGAAACCACCCTTGTTTTTAAAATCTAGTTCGGATTAACGTTAGCATTTTGGATGTAATCGTGTTTTCAGATGTGCTCTGTGCTTCGGTTATAACTGTCTCTCTTCTTTCCCTATTATAGGTACAACACGTCCGTGCTTCTCGAAGAACTATAATGAGCATTTTATAACAATCATGTATTAATGCATGTTATAAAGTGTCAAATTACCACAGTTTCATTTTGCTGGCATTTTGTGTAACGGCTCAAATAAATACAAATGAGAGCAGCAGGATTTTGACAGTTGCCAAAAGCAGTGCTCTGAGACAGGAGTGTAAGCAGAGCCGAGGGCTGTGGATGAGGTCACGTGGTGTGCTTTACCGAGGACTGAGTATGAAGTCACGTGGCATGGTGGGCTGAGGTTCCGTGACGGTTCCGTGACGACTTGAACCCGTGTTTTTAAGTTTGTCGGAAATACATAAAATTAGTATCAGCGAACCGCAAATGATCCATTTAGTATATCCTAGTGTTTTCGCTACGCTACGAGCAAGAGCACTCCTTCCACTGACACATTTCTGATATACACACGGCATCCATCTTAAGATCATGGCCGCCATTTTGTGGTTCCTTGCCCTCACATATGCAATAGCCTCTGATCATTCCATTCACTTCACTTTGATTAAGGACACGTAGCCTTAGCCGGAGATTCACCTCTTACGTGACACGTGCACCTTAAACCAGATCACGCTGAAGCTGCATGACTCGACAAAGGCTGCCTCCTCTGCCCGAGGCCAGCCCACCTGAACTGGTTTTCCTGTCCATTGTACCTGATCATGATTAGGCGGCCGAAGCCGGTAGCCTTGCCCATTTACAACCCACAAACATCTCTTATCCCGCTTTTCTATCTTCTGCACCTGGCTCTGCTCCTTTCCTTCTGGGCCTTTATTAGGGGGAGGTAACGAACTTTACGATGAGGCGGTCCGGGTCTTGAATGCAATATTGACAAGGGATTGTGATGGACTGGTGGGAACCCCTCTTCGTGATGTTTGGTATCAGATATTATCGACAGTTCCTGTGTAACGCCAAATATTTATTGTTTAGAGACACAAAGGTTTGGGAATGTACCGACATGTGAAATATTTGCCTAGAGCACAATTTTTAGTATATAAGGAGCAACCCACTTTGTACAAATCGAACAGTCTCCTAGATTCTGCCCGTGTGTAGATTCTGTGACTTCTGTGTCCCTGCAGTAATAAACCTTTGGTCTTTGACGCCACCATCGAGAAGCCCGTGTTTCTGTTCATTTGTGCACCAAGGCAGGTGGGACTCCGGGGTCTTTGGGTGTTGTACCCTGACACCTCTGGACGGAACCAAAAAGTCCAGAACTCCAATTGGCGCCCAACGTGGGGCGACGTCATTCGGTACCGGTCCAAAAGCCTGAAGAGTTCGAGAAGCTTCGTGTGAAGATTCCTGAGGGAGGCGCCCCACTTCATCGATCCCGGCATATCGCAAAAGTGGCCCTGAAGTTCTCTTCCACGAGGGTTCCCGTTCAGGACGGCTGCAGTGGGCCGTTGCCTTGACCGTCGCCCTGTCTTGGACCCGAAGTGGTGCAGTCCTTAGTACGGCGAAACGTGACGGGTTTCTCCTTGGTGACGTCTTCAGTGCCTCAGTTAAGTATTTAGTGATAGCTAGCTGGTTACTTTTGTGAGGATTGTTAAAAATCCTTGATCGGTTCTTGGTTTGGTTTGGTTTTGTAAGATTATCACTAGTTGTTCTGGTTACGATAATCTATTTGGTTCAGTTTTGGGTATCGATACATCAGTTCGTTTTTTTGTAGGCCTAAGTTCTTGGTTCAAGTGCACATATCTGTTTCGTGTTTGTTTGTTTTGTGTTCCGGACTGAGAACGGTAAGTCGGAAAATGTTGTCTTGTTTTAGTTGCAACAGTGACTCACAATTAGAGGATTCCTGTCTGGTTCCTCCGATTGGGACTCCCCTATATGACCTATATTGTAAGTATGGTGTGGGTCCTATAACTTATAATGAGATATGGGTCCGTTATTGTAAGAAGGATGGTGTCCTTAGTTGGCCACTGCATGGTAGTTTTGAACAAGAGATTCTCGACAATTTAGAAGCGAAATTGTTTAGGAAGAAAGCCCGGCCGGCAATGTTTGACTCTTTTCGTTATTGGCGGAAAGAATCCAAACAGAGAGAAATGAAAAGGTTGAAAAAAGAGCAAAAAGAACTAGAAGAGTTAACTCTAGAGCAAGCGACTAAGCAGTTGCAGGCTGACGAGTGTGAGAAAGCCATAGATGTAGCCATTAGAGAGCGTAACTTAGCGATTGACAAGTGCTATCCTGCATTGCCATCGAAAATGGCTAAGATACTGGAAGATTCTGAAAACGATCCTCTGCTATCTTATCTGTTACGGTCGCCTCCACCGTATGCACAAGGTGCTACGGCTCCGCTGATCCCGAATGTTCAATTGCCGGTTGCTGGACAACCTGGTGTTCTTGTTCCCCAGAATCAAGTTCCTATACCTCCTGTGGTGAATGTAAATGTTCCTACAGCTCCTCCTCTTCCTGCACTGCCCGCTCCTATACCTACCACTGTACCTATTGGTCCTCAAACTATTTTCCTCGATACTCCTACTGTTTCGTCATCTATTCCTACCTCTACTGCGTTCTCTATGTCTGCGAGTGTACTAACTCCACTTTCTGTTCGTCGAAGAATTACTGATTCTGTTACTAATATGCTGTCTCCTATATATAAAACCTTGATTAAGACTCCTACTCCTGACTCTGTTCAGAGACGGAGTCAGCTTCCAAGTACTGAGGAACGGGGAGTTTTAGACTCCACGGCTCTCAGATGGATTACAAAAGTTAGAAGATATAGTACGAAAGATGTGTTAGAGACATTTATGCAATGGGGAGAGCCAACACAGCGATACGTCTTCGACGAGATGTGCTCGTTGTTGCGTGAGGAAATAGAAGAAGACGATGTCGAATCAGATTTGGAAGATTTAATTAAGATTCAAAAAGAGTTTGCTGCTGGAATGATAGTGGGCGATAATATAAAGGAAGCGATGGAACTCATTTTGAGTTTTAGGAATGATCCATCTCTTCGTTCGCCGAGAGATTTAGAGAAAGGTAGAATGAAGCTAAGTCGCCAATATCCTATGAGGGAAGTTCCTCCAATTTGGCGCGAAGCAGTACAACGTGATGATAATGCGGGTATTGCAGCTGCTCCAGCACAGTTCCAAAGAGTATGGATACATATTCCGTGGAAGCGAGCAGAAGTGTTAGCAGTGAAACAGGCCTTGCCAGATCCACGTAAGAATCCAGCCGGATATTACAAGGAATTGACACAGACAGTTGAGGCTTGTATAATGAACTTAGCCGACATTGATATGTTGTTTGGTAATGTAGTTCCACAACCAGTGTGGGCTAAAATTCGTAGAGAGGATCATCAGGCTGCTTTAGGTGGTGATTGGGCAGCTATCACTGCAGCAGATGCTCAACAAATAGGTGGTGCGAAACCCGAACCCCTAATTGCTAATCTTCCTGGCAGAATAATAGATTTAATGAAGACTCTGATGCCAGCATTGCGTGTTAATTGGGATAAATTATCCGCATGCAAGCAGAAGAAAGACGAAAGTGTCTCCGACTTCTTCACGAGGTTCGAAGAGACTTTTGTAGACCATAGTGGTCAGGATATGAGCACTGAAGGAGGACAGAGATTGTTTGTCGATAAATTTGTGCATAATTTGTTACCTGAATTATGCAATAAATTGAAAGACTCAGAAAGTGCGTGGGCTGTATCTACGACAGCGCAAATACTTGCGACTGCACAGTACTATGAAAATAGGGATAAAGAGGAAAAGGAGAAATTAGAGAAGAAAACGAAAGATTTAAAGACTAAAGTTCTTTTACAGCAGGCGTATCCGCCTCGCACGAATCAGACTAATATGCAACAGAATTCGTATCAAAAGACAGATTATAATTCGACCAGGCCTCAATATCAGTGGAATCAGTGCGCGTACTGTAAGAAAGAGGGTCACTATAAAAATGATTGTCAGATCTTAGCGCAAAATAATGCGGCAGCAGCTCAGAGAGGTCGTGGTGGTTTTGCACAGAATTCTAGAGGTCGGGGACGAGGTGCTATGCCTCCACAAACTAATGATCGTCCTTCCAATCACTTTGATCAGCGAAATGTACAGTCAGCTCAACAGAATAGATCTCAGCAATATCTTGTTGAGGATTATTGTGAAGTTGAAGAGGGATTTCAACAAAATGGGTACTAGGACAGCCATAGACAGAGAGAGGGAGTAGTATCAGTTCCAGTGGATCAGAGTGGGCCTTATGTCGCAGTAGCAACATCAGGTGTAGTCGAACCGTTTCTGTTGGATACTGGTGCCGCGAAAAGTTCTATCATGCATGCGAAACTCCCTGGCGCACCTTTGTCTGGCTCAACAAATGTTTCCGTAGGTTTTTCAGGCGCCCCTGTGTACAACCCGATATCTGGTCCTTTGTCTATTTCTGTTGGACCGTGTCAATTGAAAGCACCCTTAATTTTGACGACAGGTTGTAATGAAAATCTGCTTGGTTTAGATTTGTTAAAACGACTATATGCGACATTGTACTGTTCTCCGGAAGGAGTACAGCTTACTTTGGGTAAAAGACTCACCTCTCCGATGTACTTGTCAATGGACGCACTCCCGCCGGAGCTACGTTCACTCCCTGATTCTCTTTGGGCGACTGGTCCCAATGATGTAGGTCTACTAGAGATTCCACCGTATGTAGTAACTTTGAAAGCGAATGTGAAATTTCCAAGAATTCCCCAGTATAAAATATCGAGTGAAGGTGAGCGTGCACTCTTATTGATTGTGCAAGATTTGATTAAAAAAGGTGTGGTTGAAGAAACGCGAGGAAATGTTTGTAATAGTCCTGTATTGCCGATTTTGAAACGAACAGATCCTACAAAGCCTCCAGTTTATAGGTTTGTCATAGACCTTAGAGAAGTTAATAAGATTGTAATTCCGCAGTTTCCTGTAGTGCCAGACATTACTGCCTTGCTAACATTGATTCCTGCTACAGCCAATTGGTTCTCAGTCATCGACTTGAAGAATGCCTTTTTCAGCATTCCGATAGCCGAGGAAAGCAGAGATATTTTTGGCTTCTGTTTAGGAGGTCGCAGTTTCAGATTTAAACGCGCTCCACAAGGCTACTGTGAAAGTCCATCTATTTACAGTCAAGCTTTAAAAAGCCAGTTAGATTCTTTTGTCCTTCCTCCAGGTTCTGCCCTAGTACAATACGTAGATGATCTTTTGGTGGCTGCCGATGACAAGGAAACTTGCAAGGCAGCTACAATTTCACTATTGCATCATTTGTCTAATTTGAATCATAAGGTGTCACCTTCCAAAATGCAATATTGCTGCCAAGAAGTAACCTACTTAGGTCATCTCTTGTCAAAGGAGGGAAGGAAGTTGACCCCAGAAAGAATAAAAGCAATTACGCAGATGAGTGTTCCACGCACACAGAGGGAAGTACGTGCCTTTCTAGGTATTACCTCCTACTGTAGGCAGTGGATTCCAAATTTTTCACTTTTAGCAAAGCCATTGGTAGCTTTGACTGGGAAAAATGTTCCGAGTCCGGTGCCATGGTCTGATGAATGTCAAGAGAGTTTTGCTGAATTACGAAAAGCTTTGTGTTCAGCTCCTGTATTGGGCACACCTGATTACAGTAAGCCATTCACGCTCTACGTTCACGAGAGAGAAGGTTGCGCGTTGAGTGTCTTGACACAGAAGTTTGGTGATAAACAACGCCCTTGTGCGTATTTCTCATCAACATTAGATCCGGTAGCTAGAGCATTGCCTAGTTGTTTGAGGGCTACAGCGGCAGCTGCAGCTTCCATTCGACAATCTGCTGGTTTGGTGATGAACAATATGCTAGTGGTCATGGTTCCTCATGCAGTGGACACACTCATGAACCGAACGAAGACACAACACCTTACTAGTGCGAGATTATCTGGTTACGAGCTGACGTTATTAGCGAGTCATATTCAGATCAAAAGATGCAATGTATTGAATCCAGCAACATTGTTGCCGACTGATCAAGAGTCGAGTGATTCTGAGCCACATGACTGTTATTTCAAAACGGAGGAAGAGACAAAAGGTCGTATCGACTTGAGAGATACTCCTCTATCCGACCCGGATGGTACGCTGTATGTGGACGGGTCATGTTTTAAATTGGAGAATGGTGATGTGACTGCTGCCTACGCGGTAACGACTTTGAAGACGATTGTGGAGACTGCAAGAGTGAGTCAGAATTCTGCCCAAGCTGCAGAGTTAATAGCTCTTACGAGAGCGTGTGTTTTAGCTGAGGGAAAGAGAGTGAATGTGTTTACAGATAGTTAGTACGCATTTGGCGTGGCCCATAGTTTTGGCCGGTTGTGGAGAGAAAGGGGTTTCATTACGTCCCATGGGACTAAGATTCAACATGGTCAGCTAGTTAACGACTTGTTAGAATCTCTAACCTTACCGATTGAAGTTGCGATTGTGAAGTGCAGTGCTCATAAAGCAATCACGGATGATGTTGGTCGGGGAAATGCCTTTGCTGATGAAACCGCTAAACAGACAGCTAGAGACATGATGAGTAGAATGTATGTTGCTACGTCTGCAAGATGGATTGCTGAGTCTGGAATGTGTGAGGACACAATGGAAAGTGTGAAAGAGATTCAGAAAGAAGCGACTGAGGAAGAGAAACGCGTATGGAGAGAAAGTACGGGCAAATTGGACTCGAATGGATGTTGGATCGATTTGACAGAACAGCAGCGTTGGATGTTGCCTGATGCGTATGTGCTTGCAGTAGTGACGATGGCGCATGGAGTGGCGCACATAAGTTCTAAAGGGATATGTAAGATGTTAGCTCCGGTTTGGAAGAATGAGGGAATCAGTAAGTGTGCAGAGAGAGTGGTGAAAAATTGTATGGTGTGCTTGATGCATAATCCTGGCAAGGGAACTCCAACTCCAGCTGGTCATTTTGCTCCTCCTTCCTGCCCCTTTGAAGTAATACAGTTAGACTTCATTCACATGGAACGCTGCAACAATTTAAAATACGTCCTGGTGGTGGTTTGTGCTTTTTCCAGGTGGATAGAAGCATACCCACTAAAGGACAACACTGCTTTATCAACTGCCAAAATTCTTCTCAAAGAATTTTTCCTAGGTATGGAATGCCACGGATTGTATGGTCAGATAACGGAAGTGAGTTTATAGGGAAAGTTATGCAGAGTGTGTGTGCTGGTCTAGGATTGAAACAAAAATTTCATAGTGCGAACCATCCCCAGTCTGCTGGTTTAGTCGAGGGTTACAATGGCACCCTCAAGCTTAAAATAGCCAAAATTCAAGCATCCACAGGTTTGGCTTGGCCAGACGCACTTCCTTTGGCCTTGTTATCAACGAGAGCAACAGTGCATTCTAGAATAGGGCTTTCTCCATATGAGATTGTATTTGGCCGCCCGGCAAATGTCTGGGGTGTGCCAAGGCCTAAACAATTTTGCTCCATTGAATATCCTATGTTGATAGACTATCTTTACGACTTGACTGCTAAATTAAGTCTTATTCATCAACAGGTCTTTGATGCTTTGCCAAAACCTCCGGAGAGTCCAGGGCATCAGCTGAAACCCGGCGACCACGTGGTGGTCAGAAATTTTGCGAGGACAAAGAATCTTCAGCCTCGCTACATCGGCCCCTTCCAAATCCTGCTGGCGACGAGGACAGCTGTACGTGTTGCTGGTCGCAAGCACTGGATCCACGCTTCTCACGTAAAGCGTGTTCCACTGCCGCTGCCCTACGACGACTGGGTGAAGAAGGGAATTGGTGCCTCCGAAGCTGAAACAACTCCGAAATTTGTCCCTTTCAGCGATGCCGATTTGATTTCTGACACTTTGAAACGTGACTCTCCTCCTGAAAAGACTGCTTTGAACATTGAAAATTTGTCTCCAGCACCAGAAGAAACTTTGCCATCTGCGAACGTAAACTCTGCAACAGCTGCTAGTGATACACTATTTTCCGATCAGACAGTACCAGCGAAGCAGAAATACAACCTTAGAAGCCATAAAAAGGACAAATAAAGCAGGCAACTGCATATTGTGATTTTGATATTTATATACATTGGACTTTTTTGCTTTTCAGCCAGGAAGTTTGTTATTGTTTATTGTTTTTAAAATTGCCTTGCCGTCTGGGTAGCCGTAGGGTCGTGGCTGTGTGCCTAGTTTGAATTTGCAGGGGTCTGACACAAGGTCGATCTTTCTGTTAGTACTGGGAACTCCCAGGGCTGACAGAGGCATTTTCATCTACGTACACATCATCAGTGGTCGCGAGCGGATTGTAGAAGATGGAACTTCCTGCGCTGCAACGAGAAAATGTGATTTACGTTCGCAGAAACAGACTAAATAGAATTCTTCATAGCAAATGTTTCTTGATGCAATGTGCCATTACATTTTTGATTGTTTTAGCAACACTGGTGGGTGGAATTGTCTTTAGCATAAATTTGATTTTTGTGCCAGTATCTACAGTACCTCCCCTTGATCCTGCTATTTCTACTGTTTCTTCTATACACTCTTTTCACTCGTTTCCGGAACATGAGCAAGCTCGACGCTCAGAATTCATTAATAATACTTTTGTACAGCTCTTGCACCAACACCAACTGGTAGTTAACACGACAGACTGTTGGGTGTGTGGCTTGATACCCCACACTATGGATAAAGGTATTCCCTATCTGGTTTTGCCTTTCAGCTACAATGGATCATTTCAGGCCCTTCAAACCATCTTTGCTTATGCTCTTGAGACCTATCCTCCACGTCCACCACGTTCCACTAAATATAACTCTGCTAACAAAGCTTTAGTCCAGGGAATTATTGACATGGTCAAAGACGTCAATAATACTCCATCATACCCTAGAGACGAATTGCGAGTATATTTAAGTTGGAATACTTCAGAGTATCGCCTTAGTTTAGGAGAAAGCAAGCGTAAAAGCTCAACTCCAATCTGGGTCGTACCTCACCGAGGTCAGGTCTGTTTGCAAGGTAATGGGAGAAATCCGAGAGCTCAGCTAGGGAGGAGTGAGTGCGTAGAGACTTATGTGTTTCCGGCTAACTCTTCCCCTGCCTTTCTTACTGCTAGGGGTACCTATTTCATTTGTCGAGACAGAGCTTATACATGGTTGCCTGCCGACTTCTCAGGATCATGTTATATTGCTCGATTATTGCCTCCGACATACACTGCTTCACCTGATTACCACAGAACAAGAGTAGCGAGAGGTGTCTTCAGCAAGGAAGATACAGCTGGTCAGGAAGCTGGAGACTTCTTCAAAGGCTTCCTTCCGTTCTGGGGGCCTATGGCCAATAGTAGAAACATACGTCAGCTAACACGGGTAGTTGAATCTACTATTACCGAAACTGCTGGTGCCCTTAGCAATCTGACAGCTGAGCTTCAGGCGGATAGGCTCATGACATTGCAGAACCGTATGGTTCTAGATGTTATACTTGCAGATCGAGGTGGGGTATGCAGAATGATCCAATCGAGCTGCTGTGTCTTTATTCCTAATAATGCTCCAACAGTTTACGAGGCGATCTCTAAGTTGCACAAGATTTCGGACTCCATACATGTAGATGAGGGAAACTGGTCCTTTATGGAGTGGGTTTGGACTCTGATCTCAGCGTGGGGATGGAAGGTTCTAATGGTCATTGGTGTCATCTTAATATTACTATTCTCATGTTGTCTGATTATCCAGTGTGGTCCTGCTCTGTGTAGTCTTTGTGCTACAACCTGTTTTAGGAAACCACCTGCATTTGGAGAAAAGACACGAGAAAGGATGATGATACAACAGCATGTCACTGACCTGATGAGCATAGAACTAGATTCAGACATAGATTGAGTAATTGCCTATGTAAGGGCAAAAGGAGGGTCTGAGGTTCCGTGACGGTTCCGTGACGACTTGAACCCGTGTTTTTAAGTTTGTCGGAAATACATAAAATTAGTATCAGCGAACCGCAAATGATCCATTTAGTATATCCTAGTGTTTTCGCTACGCTACGAGCAAGAGCACTCCTTCCACTGACACATTTCTGATATACACACGGCATCCATCTTAAGATCATGGCCGCCATTTTGTGGTTCCTTGCCCTCACATATGCAATAGCCTCTGATCATTCCATTCACTTCACTTTGATTAAGGACACGTAGCCTTAGCCGGAGATTCACCTCTTACGTGACACGTGCACCTTAAACCAGATCACGCTGAAGCTGCATGACTCGACAAAGGCTGCCTCCTCTGCCCGAGGCCAGCCCACCTGAACTGGTTTTCCTGTCCATTGTACCTGATCATGATTAGGCGGCCGAAGCCGGTAGCCTTGCCCATTTACAACCCACAAACATCTCTTATCCCGCTTTTCTATCTTCTGCACCTGGCTCTGCTCCTTTCCTTCTGGGCCTTTATTAGGGGGAGGTAACGAACTTTACGATGAGGCGGTCCGGGTCTTGAATGCAATATTGACAAGGGATTGTGATGGACTGGTGGGAACCCCTCTTCGTGATGTTTGGTATCAGATATTATCGACAGTTCCTGTGTAACGCCAAATATTTATTGTTTAGAGACACAAAGGTTTGGGAATGTACCGACATGTGAAATATTTGCCTAGAGCACAATTTTTAGTATATAAGGAGCAACCCACTTTGTACAAATCGAACAGTCTCCTAGATTCTGCCCGTGTGTAGATTCTGTGACTTCTGTGTCCCTGCAGTAATAAACCTTTGGTCTTTGACGCCACCATCGAGAAGCCCGTGTTTCTGTTCATTTGTGCACCAAGGCAGGTGGGACTCCGGGGTCTTTGGGTGTTGTACCCTGACACCTCTGGACGGAACCAAAAAGTCCAGAACTCCAGGGCCATGGGCTGGGAAAGAGGTCACGCACACTCAGGTTTTTGTACAGACTGTAGAGGTGATGAATGGTAATCAGCTAAAAGAGAAACCCACTTTTTCTTTGGTATACATGTGCCCATCACAAGCTCTTGACGCTGTGTGCAGGATGGACAACGGGTGAACTGCATAACATATGTCAGGGCGCCAGAGCACTCATCTTTCCCACAGGAGCTATATATTTAAATTCTATGCCGATCCGCGGTGCGATTTCCTTGAGGATGAGAAACCGATTTGTAATCCTCAGCTATTTGCAAAAATGTTTAGTGGAGCTCTTCAAGACCGAAAAAAACAATGGCACATGTAGGCAGCATTTATAATGAAGCGCGGTGTCTGTGCACCTGGGGAGGGGGGGCTGGGCGAGGTATATTTAAAAGTAATAGCACAATGTTCATAAAGTGGGCGCAGCGTTGTGTTTGTAAAACGCTTTGCACGTTATTCTGCATAGGCCTGGAATCTGCACATGGACATGATTCTATACACCTCTGGAACCTGCAAGTGATTCTGTAGACACCAGACATCTACACATTATTCTGTAGTCCACTAGAGCCTGGGCACGATCCTGAGCATCCCCGGACCCTGTACACGAGCCTTTTCACCCCTGAATCCTACACTTGATTCTGTGACCCCCAATAATCTTGGATCTTCAAATGATACTAGCACTTCAGCAATATTGGCAGATAACTACTCCATACACCCCTGATAGCTGCTCGTAGTTGTACGCATCCCTGGTATCTGCATTCTTCCTTGCACCCCTGACACCTGCAATGCTCTGCACACACCTCTTGCATCCGAAAGTGGTACTGGCCACCCTGTGCCTCGGCCTGATTGCACTCCACTCATCCATGATATATATACAGAAGTGTAACATCTGCACGTCATTTTGACAGCCTCCCTCCCCACCTCGAGTCTTCGCGGGATCGGCTGCACCCGTTCTCTGCGCCCCACTGGTACTTTCACACCTTCTGTACATCCCTGCATAGACACATGACGCTGTACATCCCTTGCAACAGCAGACAACGCCAGGCAGCCCTGGTATTTTGACATACCCCTGGTGTCTGTGGGTGACGTGGAGGTACCCGCTGTCTGTGGGCAGGTATACGGCAGGCGCCGCGTGGACACGCAGGTGTCACGTGAGCCATGCAAAAGTCAGTAAGCAATTGATAATCAGAGGCCTTCCGTGGACCCTTGCTGTTTTTGTTGGGGGGGGCGCTTTGGTTGTAGATATCCGCACACGGCCATGGGCACCTGTGGGGGTGCACACAGTTTCCCGTAGGACCTGCAACTGCGGGTGACAGTGCTTATCGCTGTCCTGTCCTCCCAGCTGGCGTCTGTATATGTCCCATGCACTCGCCTGTCGGAGGCGGGGGGGGGCACTAGTAGTTGCAGATTGTTCTTGAAAGGTTCACTGCATCTGAATCTGGTCACATCCCAAGCTTGCTGGTCTGTGTAAACACCCAGGAGGGATCCACATGTTTACAGGCGTAGCTGATGGGTGTAGGTAATTGTAGGCACAGGGGATAAATGCACAGGACACCTCGTCAGGGTGCTACATAAGCATAATTTCAATAAAAAGCACACCTGACGTCGGAAGGCTATGTTTTTGGCAGCTGCCTTTGTGTCGTTCTTCAATGTCCCTTCTAGGCACCTGTTTCCATGATTGCCTGTTCAATCAGCCCTTTAATGGATAAAGCTCGGTAGCATTTGTTGAAGAGCGTGGCCACCCTCATATTTTTTGGCAATGTCCCCAGGACCTTTCCCACTCGAGGGCCTCATTAAAATGTAGCGTGGGAGGCCAAGCTTCATTTTGTAAAAACAATTTGGTGGGATTCGCGACCCAAGTGCGAATTATGCAGATTTTTTTTAAAGGCTTTTTTAGCAAGCCTAGGGGGTCAAGGTGTTTCTACCCTGCCCACTTTTCTTTTTTTTCACCTTTGTTCTACAGTTTTCTTGTGACTAGGTTCTACAGAGTCACAAGATGGCTGCCAACACTTCCAGGTTTGGAGTGTTGGCCACCATTCACAGTGAAGCTCGTGCTCAGGAGGGTCGCGACTAACCCTGGGCGTAGCTTGCATAGTAGCGCTACACGTAGCTACGCGAAGTGCACTTCGCACTACGCGAGTTATGCGTAGCGCTATGCGAACTGCCTAGTGTGCTGTCCGGGATGATTGCACAGTGCCGGATGCTTGTCCGCACTGTGCAATCATTGAAAGTGGCATCTCGCACAGTGCGAGCTGTCATTTTCTGTTGAGTAGATTTTTACTTGAGCGACAGCTTTCTCAACGCACACTGGTAGTTTCTCAAAGCGAGCATAAGGGACCACTCGCAACGAGAAACCTGACTTCCCCGCATTGAGAATCTCGCCGTAAGATTTATTTTCCGCGCTCGCGATCGCCAACTTGATGTTGCTGATCATGAACTAGGAAAAAGTCTCGCTGGATGTTATTTTGCTTGCTAGCGGTCGCCAACTTGATGTTGAGGCCCGCGAGCGATCGAAAAATGGCAACTATGCTACGCAACACATTTTTGCACTGCGCTACGTGCAATTCGTGTAGCGTGAAGTAGCGCAAACTACGCAAAGTACGTGAGCGTAGCATAGTTGGCCGCCCAGCGTAAGTCTCGGCTCCACCACGTCCCTAGATATTGAAACTTTTTCATTTTCAAATTTCTCAGGAACTACTGAACGGATTTACACCATTTTAAATAAGGGCTCTTTCTGGACCAAGGGCTACCTTGTTGCCAAATTTGGTTTAATTCTGTTCCGCAGTAGCTGTGTCTAAAATTTCCTATGGAATATTACATGGGGAAAACACGTTTTGGGACCCCCCTTTTTCCTCAGCCCAGGCTTGTTGAATTACCCCGAAACTTACAAGACAGGAGCTAAACGGGCCACTAATTTTGAAAATTTTGCGAAGATTCGTAAATCGGCACCAAAGATATTGAGAAAACAAAAAACGCTTTTAGTATGGAAACTATGTCCTAACTGTAACTACCTAATGGTGATTGCCAGTAGGTAGTTATAGTTAGGACCTAGTTACCATAGGAAAATGGCAACATTCTATTCCCAATAACTTTGGTGCTGATTGACCAACCTTCGCAACATTTTTAAAACTAATTATTTGGTGAGATCAGCTCCTATGTTGACAATTTGGGGCTGATTCATCAAGGGGGGGGGGGGGGGGGGGGGGGGCAAGAAAAAAAGGGGGTCCCAAAACATGTTTTTTCAATGTTAATTTACATAGGAAATTTAGACACGGCTACAGGTTGAATGGGTGAATGGAATTACCCCAGATTTAGAAGGGAGAAGGGTCTTGGTCTAGGAAGCACGTTTCTGCTTAATTGGTGTAAATCCGTTCAGTAGTTTTTGAGAAATATCAAAATGTACAGATATCAATCTTTGGTATTTCTGCCATCTGATTGGCTGAGGCGTTACGAGCACAAGCTTGCTGCTGATTGGCTGTGAGCAGTGCGAGCGGTTGCAACTAGGAAGTGTTGGCCTCCATTTTGTGATTCCGTTGAAGCGAGTAAGAGGAAAAAA
Organism: Lissotriton vulgaris; assembly: GCF_964263255.1. Classification (NCBI taxonomy): domain Eukaryota; kingdom Metazoa; phylum Chordata; class Amphibia; order Caudata; family Salamandridae; genus Lissotriton; species Lissotriton vulgaris. The sequence continues at coordinate 1,146,763,948 of NC_141694.1, read as the reverse complement.
GGGGGAAAAAGTGGGAAAGAGAAGAGTAGGAGCACTGTAACCTCTGTGCGGTGTTTAGGGTATGCTATAGGGAGGGTGCGAAGCGAAGTATTCACCCCTACCGGAGTGAAAGTGCTGGGCTACGGAAATTAAGTGAGGTATTGCCTAGAGTCTGATGCTGGTAAGGCGAGCTGGTGAGGGACTCGGGGATTAAAGCGTGAGTGCAAAGTGTGTGTCTTATGCTGTGAAGTCATGTGCGCTGGTCACTGCACTACAGTTGTGGAAGTAGTGTCAGCATTTGTTTATAACTACTAGGATGAACTACTGACCCGTACTGGTCTAAAATTCTTGGGGTACGGAAAATATGTGAGGTAGTGTGTAGAGTGTCATGCTGCTAAGCTGAGGTGCTGCCGGACTCGGGGATGAAAGCGTGAGCCCAAACTGTGTGTCATATGATGTGAAGTCATGTGCTCTGGCCGCTGTGCCACATCTGTCCAAGTATTGTCAGCATGTAGTTATAGGTACTTGGAGGAACTTTTGTTTTGAACAATGTAACTTGTATATGGTGCTTAGGGGTTTTATATAGGGAGTGCGAAGGTAAATTTGTATGAAATGAATTTGGCATTTGGAAAGTGGAAAGCACTGACTCCTACTGGTTTGATGGTGCTGGGGGTGTAAGCTGAGGTGCTGCTGGAGTTGCGGGATAAAGCTGATGAACTACTGACCCCTATTGTGAACTTTTAACATGCACGTGTCGTTAATGTACGATAAAATGTTGCAAAAGTATATCGTTAGGTTACAAAAAATATTGATTAACTTTTAACCTGCAGGTGTGGTAGAATGTTCCAGAAAGTGTGGTGATAATATAGGTTGAACTTGTGAACTGTATGTGGCGCAGAATCTTAAGTAGCTTTTTGTATGGAAAATTCAAAATTAACCAATGGAGATAAGTTTTTCAATGTCTTTGAAGGAATTAAGTATTCTGATTTGTTCTTTATATGTATTCATGTGTGGGGCGACAGAGAAATTCTGCCATCAGTGGTTCCAATCGTGATGAAAGCGGTGCTTTACATGTAGTATGTGAGGAAGAAAAAATTCAATGCGTGTGTGATATTTTCAATTTGCATAACAACTACAAAGGTGAGTTAGAAATGAACAAGGAGTGTTATGTGTTCTGTAGTAGTGATTAGTATTTGAGGTGATGTTTTTAATTTTGAAAGTATGTTTTATTTCAAAGAAATATAGTGTTAGTAAAGTGTGGTGTTTGCACAAAACTTGAGCTGTTAAATAAGTACTTTATATATGTTCAGGAATTTTTCACAGAGAAGTGCAGTTTGTCTTCTTTATAGTTCTGTATGGTTTGGAAAATATGTACCGCGTTAATTTGTGTTTGTTATGTATTCGGGGAGATAAGTAGAATGATGCGCATTTGCAAATTATACCTTTTGTGGAAATAGTGGGGTGGCGGTAGTGGTAGGAGATGTATGTGTTATTAAGTTAAAAGCGATAAAACGAAATCCAGAAATGTTATGTGGGCAGGTTGTGGTCTCATTTTTGACACTGGGAGGTAGATTTGAATGGAACTCATGGTAGATTGTTGTACAATGGGGCCGTCTACAGTGTTTGGAGATTACATGGAGAGGAGGTGGATATAGGAAAAGTGATACGTTCCTTTTATATGTATGCATAGTTTGAATCATGTGATCCTAGGTTGAGATATAATGTGAACATGGTTTCTGGTTTGCATTTGGGTATAGTTAATAGTTTTTGTAGTTTCTTACTAGTGATTATTGAAAAAGTAGATATACTAAAATCTATGATATGAAAAGGTATACATTAATGTCTGTTCTTATGAAATAGAAGTGGTTGGGGAGTGGTTCTTTCGAAGCGACGTCAAATAATTGTGTGAGAGATAAAAAAATCTTTGAATGTGCGGTATATTTTCTGTATGACTTTGTTGACATTAGAGAACTACATGTGATTATAAGTGATACTATTTGTCAGGCTGTGTCGCTGTGGTGGGTATATGTAGGTGTTAAGGTGGTCCGTGTTTTACTGATGCTGAGCTTCACTATCCCTTTTGAGATACTCATTAATTTATTAATTCGATTTAATATCTTTAATATAGATACAGTAAAGGGACGGTATATCAAAGGTTTGGGAATTAGAACTTTGTTTACTCTCCCCATGCCCTGCAATATACTCTACAGAGCGCTTAAACAACTTTTGTAACATATAGATGTCTACCTAGTAAAGGTGGTGTAATTTGACTGGGCCCATTTATAAACCGTGCTATGGGATGGTTTATGTTTTACCCGCCAATTTGCATGTTTGAATAGTTTTTGCTGATGAGTGTTCCGGCAGACACTTGTTAAAATTAAGCCTGTGTATTGGTATAGTGGCGCTAATAGGAATGGTGGGTGTTTCTGTTTGATTTCGTACAGTTAACCAAGGGCGGGTGTGGGTGTGGGGGAAGTAGTTATGTTGCTGTTTGAAACACAGAATATAGTAACATGGAGAAGTGGAGCTACTAAAGGTGATGTAGTACTACTAGGAGCACTTATAAAGTGCCCTATGGCATGACATATGTTTTACTCGCAAATGTACATGTTTTAATACGTTTAGCTGATGAGCATTACCGCAGACACCTGTTGACATTAAGTCTATTTATGGCTATAGTGATGCTTCTACGTTTGCTTTGGCTCTTTCTTTTATTGCGTAAAGTTAAGCAAGGGCGGTTGTTGAGGTGGTGTGGTGGTAGTGTGACTATTTATAAACTGTCTTATGGTATGGTGTATGTTTGAGTTGCAAAATTGCATGTTTTAATAGCTTTTGCTGATAATCGTTTCGGCAGACACCTGTTGACATTAAGTCTATGTATGGCTATAGTGGCGGTAATGGGAGTCATGGGGCTCGTTGTTTGATTTTGTAAGGTTAAGCAAGAGCATAGGTGGGGGTGGGGGTGGGGGAGGTACATATGTTGCTGATTATAAGGCGGATATTTGTAACGTGGGCATGTGTAGTTACTAAAGGTAATGTAGTTTCACTGGGTCCATTTATAAACAGTATTATGGGATGGTTGATCTTTTACCCGCCAATTTGCATGTTTGAATAGTTTTTGCCTCTAAGTGTTCCGGTAGACACCTGTTAAAATTAAGCCTGCGTATGGGTACTACTAGGAATGGTGGGTGTTTCTGTTTGATTTCGTACGGTTAACCAAGGGCGGGGGTGGGTGTGGGGGAGGTAGTTATGTTGCTGTTTGAAATACAGAATATGGGGCCAGCTGTAGGTAGGCTTTTACTGGTCGGTAACGAACGAAATCGGCCGTTACCGACCGGTAAAAGCCTTTCCTTATGTAGGAGGCTTATTTACCGATTTGGTAAATTCCGAATCGGTAAATGTTGATTCGGTATTTACCGAATCATACTGAATCAACAGTTACCGATTCGGAATTTACCGAATCGGTAAATAAGATGTAGGAAGCACTTAACAAAGTGCTACTGGCCTTTAAGAATTCGTTATTTACCACCAACTATTAGTTGGTGGTAAATAAGGAATTCCTATGTAAATGCAGAAATGTGCATTTACACCTGTGCCATGTGACAGACATACATGCCCTTAGGGCATGTATGTATGCCACATGCGCACACCAACACTTATCAGGGGTGCAACAGGGTGTCAAAGTGACACCCTGACACCCTTGACTAATTCACAATTTTACCGAATCGGTAATTACCGATTCGGTAATTGACAGTCATTCCTATGGGTCTCCTGGCCCATAGGAAGCAATGGCAAATACCGAATCAGTATATACCGATTCGGTAAATACTGATTCGTACCGATTTGGTATTTGTTACCACATTTTTATCTACATTGCAATTACCGATTCGAAAATACCGAATCAGTAAAATTCGGTATTTTCGAATCAGTAATTGTAAATTACCTACATCTAGCCCATCGTAACATGGAGATGTGGAGCTACTAACGGTGATGTAGTACCACTGGGAGCACTTATAAAGCACCCTATGGCATGGTATATTGTTTACCCGCAAATTTGCATGTCTTAATACGTCTTGCTGATGAGCTTTTCAGGAGACATCTGTTAAAATTAAGGCTCTGTATGGCTATAATGGCGCTTCTACGTTTGCTTGGGCTCTTTCTTTTATTGTAAAGTTAAGCAAGGGCGGGTATTGAGGTGATGTAGTAGTACTGTGACTGTTTATAAACCGTCTTATGGTATGGTGTATGTTTTCATTACAAAATTGCAAGTTCTAATAGCTTTTGCTGATGAGCGTTCCAGCAGACACCTGTTGACATTAAGTCTATGTATGGCTATAGTGGCAGTAACAGGAGTGCAGGGGCTCGTTATTTGATGTTGTAAGGTTAAGCATGGGTATGGGTGGGCGTGGGGAGGTGCGTGTGTTGCTAATTATAAGATGGACATTTGTAACGTGGGAATGTGTAGTCAGTAAAGGTAATGTAGTTTCATTGGGCCCATTTATTAACTGTGTTAAGGGGTTGTTTGTGTTTTTCCCACCAATTTGCATGTTTGAATACTTTTTGTTGATAAGTGTTCCGGCACACACCTGTTAAAATTAAGCCTATATGGGTATAGTGGCGCAACTAGGAATGGTGGGAGTTTCTGTTTAATTTTGTACTGTTAAGGAAGGGTGGTGGTGGGGGTAGGGGAGGTAGGTGTGTTTCTGATTAAAACACAGAATATAGTAATGTGAAGATGTCGAGCTAATAAAGGTTCCACTGGGAGCACTTATAAAGTGCCCTGTGGCATGGTATATGTTTTATCCGCAAATTTGCATGTTTTAATAGGCTTTGCTTATGTGCGTTCCGGTAGACAGTTGTTGAAATTAAGTTCAAGAATTGCTTTAGTATGTCTACTAGGTTTGGTGTGGCTCTTTCTTTAATTTTGTAAAGTTTAGGAAGGATGGGGAAGAGGGTGTTGCAGTGGCAGTGTGACCATTTATGAATCGCTTTATGATATGTGTTTTTCTGGCACATTCCCATGTTTTAATAACTTTTGGTGATGAGTGTTCCAGCAGACAGGTACACAAATTACACAATCTTTATGTGGAATGGAAATCTTCATGCTGATAGATACTCTTGTACTGTGGTAGCAGGCTGATGTAATTGATGGAAAACTATGAAACTTGGTGCCAATGTAGATTTCAATGGAAGCTTACACTGTTTCTTTGTTACTATGGTGTAGTTAGTGTTGTAAGTAGGAGAAAAAAAATTGGGGATGCTCTAAAATGGGGGGAAAAGCTCTCAAAGGGGTGTGAGCTATGCAATTTGGGCTGTGCTCTAAATCAAGGTAAGTAGCTTTGTGTGCTTTAGAAAATCCTCTCCAATTATCCTACATTCAGAAAAAAACATTCTTTAAAGGATTTCCCTTCGTTCTACAACGTGGGTAGCCTAGCGTGATGTCTCCAGTTCTCAGTATTAAGCAAAATAAGCATGCGTACATCGATGTGCATGCTCTCACTGCAGTGCAATCCAATTTTTTTTTAATTTACTATGTTTGCGAGGGCCGTTTGGAGCCTCCCTAAAAATAAGTGCCGGTCCTCAGACCTGTCCCTATTAAAACCCAGCATCCAACTATCCAAAGCACTGCGCCATCCAACCATCTTTTAATTGATGCATACATTACTACTTATATACATACATACATCTGTTCCTGAACTTATCTGAAGAATCTATGAGCCCACTCGCTTATTGTAAGCACTCTGTCATTCATGCAGCCATATGCCTATATATCCATAGATCCATCTGTCCCATAACCAATCCTAAGCATCTATCAGCCCACCCGTCTATCGTACGTACTGGTCCCTGCATTAATTTATCCTTACATCCATCTATGTATCTATGCATTGATGCATCTGACCATGTATCCACTCACCCTTTATTCAACTATACGTTTTTATTTTCGTGCATCGTCCTCCCCCAATCCTAAATATGACGTATCATACTCATCCATCCAGCCTCTTAAGGGGTCGAAAAGGCTTGTGAAAAGCATTGACAGGCAGAATTTTTTTATAAAGAATAACAAAGCTTTGAGTTGCTCTTTGTGGAGCATACTTCACCATCCTTTTCTGGTGGTGTTGTAAAGAAATTTACATATACCGAAAGAAATGTAAAGGAGCTTTTAAGTCTAAGATGTTAATTTAGAAACAAAACGTTTTGTTGATTTGTATATAGATACACTGTTTTAAAGTGGCTGTGACTGACAGATACTGAATACCTGTACTTCTTACATTTGAGAAAGTATACCAGAGAGGTAATTTGGGGTGGTGAGGACCTTGATTTCTATATGTCCATGTGAAGCATAGTATAGGTATATAAAAGTAATTGGAAAGCTTTTATGTTCATATTAAAGAGGTGGTGTGAGAAGTAAGTGAGGAAGGCAAAGCGTGTGTTTTCGTAGCACTAAAACAAGAGAATGTGTAAGGTCAGAGCAGGTTTGTGCTGGAGTTGCCTGCTTGTGGTTGTTTCCAGAGGCGCAACCAGAGCGAAATATCGGGGGAGCCTAATTCTTTCAGCAATAGGCAGTGTGGAGATGTGGGGGTGGTAAAAAGGGGTGAAAAAGGACAGAGTCTTCTTAACCAAAAAATGATCTTTTGAAGACCTGTGAAGTACTCAGGTGTGGCTGTGTCCCCTGGAAGCTGTTTGAGAGAGTCCGGGGCAATGGGCGATGAGTGCCTGGTGGTCTGTTTGCTAATTACCCCAGGATGATGTTGCTCCTGTGTTGCAAAAAGAGAAGGGACATTCTGAGAGAAAATGTGTCTTTTGAAAGGATTTCTCTTCTCCTACAGTGCAAGCCACCTCGCATGATGTCTGCACTTCTAAGTAGTGAGTAATGTACATGCTTTCACAGTCTCACTGCAGTGCAATAAAGAAAAAAGAATGGATGAGGTTTGCGAGGTCCGAAAATAGACACCATAAAGACATGTTTCAAGGCCCCGTAAAATAAAGTGCTGGTGCTCAGACCCCTACAGACACCCCCCCCCCTACTTAAAGCCGTGGGGGCAGTGTTATGTTCAGAAAGCTGTGGATAAAATTGTAGGCTAATAATTTGTGGGTGCTGTTTGGTTGATAATATCATCTTAAGTACATAGATTAAATTAAAAAAAATACTATCTATAAAGTTGCGGTGAGTTGCAGATACATATAAATTGTAAAGGTGTTTGCAAATAATCAAATAAATGTTTGCTGTATGTTCTATGGCACTACTTGTCAAATCAAATCAAGCTTTATTCGGATCATACAAACTGTCCATAAAAGCATTCTATAAAATACAATAAAATCTATTTATAACCAAAGATGTCCAAAGGAAACAACATCTTGACATAATAAAAATAAACACAATCATTATACATGTATACCAATGTTAATTCATAATTCGATTTTTCTAAGTGAACCAGTTCATTCCTTGATTTTTTTGCCGACAATATATAACAGATTACTGCATTGCAGACTGATATTCTTTCCAAACTCCGTAAATATTTGAAAGCAGTTTTATAGGAGTACAAGCAATTATTTTTAAAAATTGGACGAAGATACATTTTTCTAATTTCTATATAAAAATTACAAAAAAGCAAAAAGTGAAGGGCCCTTTGCTTGGAACTATCATCACACAGGCAGTTTGGAAGATTAGCACACCACTTGCCCCTTTTAGGAAAAGCAAAAAGAAAATGTAATGTGTTCATTCGTAATCTGGTTAGGTAGAATCTATGTTGTACATTGGTTTTAAAAACGAGGTATGGCTGCAGACCCATGGCAATTGGTCCCTCAAGATAGGATATAATAGTTTTCTTGGAACCTGAAACCTCATCTCTTTAGGCTGTCCTAGTATTCAAAAGACTCCTTTTCAAATCAACCATTTCCATTCCAGGACAAAGTAAATTTTTCTAAGAGACCGCTAACTTAACCAAAGTATTTTTTTGCATCGGTTTTGGGACAAACAGTCTAAAATAATATCCCTTGTAAAGTGAGTTTCTTCCCTAATCCAGATACAGTGTGAAAAATGTAAGGCGGCCATGCTAATCAGATCGTGTATATATGGTGTTCGGTTTCTCTATGCAAGATAATGGAAGGGGTGGAGGCCAGTTCGGCTAACAGGCATCTTAAAAAGTTGTTTTCCAGAGTTTGTAATGGTGAAGTATCTGTCTGGCCTCATAGTGCTCTCCCGTAACAACTCCCAGTGATACACTTTGCTCCGTACAGCTTAAGGATCTCCCGTACAGGTTTTCTACCAATTCCTTGGGAGAATCTAAAAATAGCCTCCACCAATTTGACAAATTTCAACTTGCATAGAGTTATATGTGTATTCCAAGTACCCTTACTGTTAAAAAGTATCCATAAGTAAATAAATGTAAACGTTCTCTCTATTAATGTCCTGTTGATATAATTTTATTTGGTTTTAATGTTCCTTTTACCATGGGACATAACCAAAGTCTTTGAAATGTTAATTGGTCATAAAACTGGTAAAATTGTCCATCAGGGTCTATAAGCCGTTCGCTGTCCTTGAAATTAAGACAGAATCATCGGCGTACAATAATAGGGGTGTTGCCCGTTTACCGATCATTGGGACATCTACCCCCAAATTCTGTAATAAAATATCAACACCATTTATGTAAAGTGAAAACAGAAGAGGCGCAAGAGGGCAGCCCTGTCTTATTCCACGTGTAATGTTAAAGTGCTTTGTGCATTCCCCATGTATTCCATAACGTATCTTTGCAGACAGACAAGAGTAGATTTGAGATAAAAAAGTTAATAATATCCTCCGAGCTCCCATCCCTTCCAACATCTCCCATGACTTTGAATGCACTTGACAAATCTACAAAGCAAAGGTGCAGGGAGCCCTCCGTTGCAAAGGTATATTTTCCTATTATCAGTTCTAAGTTCAGACACTGATCGACCGTCCCAACGCCTCGTCTGAAGCCATTTTGAGCTAAAGATAAAATGTTTGTTACTTCTACCCATTGCTCTAGTCTAACCAACAACATTCTGCCCATAACTTTAGAAGTTGAGTCAAGAAAAGATATTGGGCGATAGCAGTTAACACTACTCCTATTACCCTTTTTAAAAATGGGGACTATCAGACTCTCCGCCCAAGTGGCAGGTACCACCCCATCAATTGTTGCATTAAAAAATGTATACAAAACGGGAACCCAAATATCCAAATTATATTTAAATATATCAATTGGGACCCCATCGGGGCCAGCCGCTTTGCTACCAGCACTATTCTTAAGGGCTGTTCTGATTTCATCTTGACTAAAGCTCCCAATTTTGGTGTTTTTTAAGGTTATGACAGATGTATCCTCTTTATTTAAAAAACCCTGATCTGTTTCATTAAAAATTACTTCGAAGTGGATTAACCAATCCGCTGGGGTCACTACCGTGTCGATTTTTACTTATTGGCCACCCTTAAAGAAAGGTTGATCCAATGTTTTCCAAAAAAGGAGCTGAATCTTTAAGATCAGCAGCTTTGATCAGATTCTCCCACGCATTATCTCTAATCTCCGATTTTCTTCGGGTAAGGGCTTCTTTATACAACTTCAGTAGGATACTGACCTCCTCTCTATTACAGGGGATAGTTTTTAGTGCAGTCTTTAAATCTCTATTCAAACTAGAGCATTGGTTATCAAACGATCTTGGACAATGCGAAACATTTATCTTAGGATTCATTCGCAAATTATCAGAGACTTCTGTAGAAATGCATAAAAATGCCTTAACTACGTCCATGTTATTTGAGGTATTATCAAGGCAGGCTATAATATGATCATTAATTTTTAATAGGATTCTATTTGTAAAAACTTTTGGGTCAACACCAGCCCATCTGATAAAGATCCCGTTCTCGCCCTGTGTTTTTATTTCTATAGTATTGATACTTACTTCCGGTTGTTTTAAGAAGGGAGATTTTAAACTTATGAACACAAGATGATAATCCCTCAAAAAACTTGGGGAGACAAAGCATTCAGCTATTAGGGGCCTCAGGTTTATTGAGGTTATAAAGTGATCAATACATGAGGATGATCTTACTCCTTCAAAGGTATAAATATTACCCCTGTCCTCACATCCACTCCCTTTTATAACCTTCCCTGTAATTTCTAGGTCATACTTAGACATAACAAGGTTAATATTTTCGCCATAATAGTAATGTGGAAAATGTACAGAAACAGTGATAATACCTCTTCTTTGCCACATTGAATCCCTGCTATTGAGTTACATGGTTGTATATTGAAGTCTCCTGCCCAAATTAGGGAACAATCCGGACCTACAATCTTCATGAAGTCCGTCAGCTCCTTTTCTAAAAATGTAATGACCTTATGTCTTGAAGAATTTAAAATGTTGTTATAAAACCCACTGTCCTAAAAAAGGGGGACCCCCTTTTTTTAGGACAGTGGGTTCAAACTGACTTAACCCTTATGTGTCCGATTCTTTCACTTTGTTTTTAATTGAGTTCAAATCACCCCTCTATTAAAAGTGTTGGCAGGGGGAGTGGTCTATACTCATTTTAACTTGCACCTTTATGTCATACTTTTGCACTGACTAAAAACTGGAACCCGATGAAGACAAACGGCTACCGACCATGTGTGGGTGTCTGAGGGTTCCTTTTTCCTCACCAGGAATTCACTACGTTTATTCCAAATTGACACAGTCTTTGTTGGCTTAGTGCACTTACGGGTGGTGGTGGTAGTGATAGGTTGTCTTACCTGTTCTTACCCTCTAGTTCTATTTTTTGAAGTTTGAGATACTCTCTAGTTGTTTCTGAAAAATTGAATAGTATGTGACATGTGAGATACCAAGAGAAGAAGGAGATAGAAGCTTGAGATAGCAAGTTTTACGTTTCCAAAGTCACAGTTGTTGAAAGCATTGCAGAAGAAAATACAAGTTTAAAGGAAAATTTGACACCAGATGTCAGTCTGGTTTCTCCTGTCCAGTCATTTGTAAAGGAAAAGTAATTTTTTCTTCTTCTATAAGGCACACAATAACTCAGAAATCTCAAAAGAATAACCTCAAGTTAAAAAGAAGAGAAGTGTCAAAGTATATCAATGATTACAATCCAGTCATTTTAAAAATGTGGAATGCGAACATGGACATTCAGTATGTGGCAGATAACTCAATTGCTGTTGCATTGTATGTTACATCGTACATACCAACATCTGAAAAAATAGAGATGAAAGAACTGTGGGAAGAAATTACACAAGAGAAAAGCCTTAGTAAAGAATTGTACAGCTTTACTTTGAAAATGCTTTCCCACAGAGAAATTGGATTGTATGAATGTTCAGACTGATTGTGCGCTTCAAGTTTAAATTCAAAGTCATGAGGAATCATTTGGGTAAGTTTAGGTCTTACCTGCAAACAAAATGGAGTCTTGAAATCATTTGAAGAAATTGAAGAATTAGCAGTAACTGAAGCAGGCAGTACAGACAATCTTAAAACTAATATGTTAGACACGTACTAACTGAAAAGTAGTCAACATCTGGAACAGCTAAGTCTGTATGAAGTACTACAACATTACAGCTTGAAAAGAAATGTTGAAGAGAATGTAAAAGAAGGAACATATCCAGTAGTTGGATGTCATGGTTTTTTAATAAAACATGCGAAGAGTAATCTCATAAACCACAAGAAAGTTAGTTGTAAAACTTTAGATAAGCGAGAATTTTAATATTTAGCACTTCTCCAACTGTTTAAGCCATGGTGTAGTCAATGTGAATTATTTGGAGACTTTGACTGTTACGAAGATTCTTGTAATACATGTAAAGGTTGCGTTGCATGTACAATTTTTGCTATATATTTCAAAATGTTGAATGATGAAGTTAAACAGGAAAAGACTAATACAGCTGAAATTAGTAATGAAAGTTCTCAAGATAGTGAAACTACTGGTCCATGTAGTCACAATCTTCTTGGTTGACCAATACTGGAAAATGAAGCAGCCATTGCTATGCATGAAGTTGAAATTGCAATCCAGTACAGCGGGTCCGAACAGTGAAACAGGGTTTTGAGTCTATGATTGAGGATGTCAGAAGTTAAAGTCTGTGATCATTTCTGTGTACCCCCTCTGACCAGGTGCAATGAACTCTAGGTCCCAACAGTGAAATGGCTAACTATAACTTGTGCGCCCGCAATGCACTGCTGATGACGTCACATATTACATTACTCATGACATGGTCAGTGACATCACTGATGACATCACTGATGACAACTCAAATGACATCACTGATGGCATCATCCACTTGATAATCTGATGCCCTAACATAAATGTTGATACACCCATTCTAAAATGCCGACTTCTATTTTGAAACCCTACACACAAGAATGCCATATACTACATACCACTCACTATTTCCTAGGTCTACACACACACATCCAGTCACTTATACATGTAGTTACTATTCAATACAGGACTATAATATACACTCATACATCTATACATGCAGTCACACTCTGCCACTCAACCATAGAGTTACTCACACCCCTAGACAGTAATGCAAAGAATCAATCACATACCCATTTAAACATGTATACAGTTATACACACCAAATCCATTATTTATAGATATACCACATCACTTATTTATACAGATACTAACACATATGTACTGTCTTATAGAATCACTGATAGAAGCAGACACTTATTTATACACCTACTCTTCAAATAAGTTAATCTCATGTATACTCATTTATATACTACAACACTGACATATAAAGCTTTAAAACATATGTAGTTAGTTACAGATATACCACTGAGACATTCATTCACTCACCAGTACACCCATACACACACTAGCTCACCCATACAGCCCTTCCCAGATGCACTTTTTAATCCATACAATCAGAGAATCACCCACTCAGACATCTATGCACAGACTCATACACCCCCACCCACCCACACAGACACTCAAGGACACATACAGATACTCAGACAACACATCAATAACCCATATAGACACTAATGTAGCTATTCAGCAACCCTTGCAGTTGCTTACACACCAACTGAGAGACTAATACAGACTTTCACACAGTTTAGTCACTAACCCATGTATTCAGTAAGACACGTTCAGACACTCACTTATACATTCAGTCAAGCACCTACTAAATAATTACTTTAGGCACTTGTTAATGCATTCATTCTTCAATACACCTTGGCATAGATATATATGAAAAATATTTAAACTTTCCAGAAACACACATTAACTGGATGATGTCATCAGTGATGTCATCAGTGATGTCATTTGAGATGTCATCAGTGATGTCACTGACCATGTCATGAGTGATGTCACCAGCAGTGCATAGTGGGCACGCAAGTTATAGTTAGCTGAACTAACTTTAACTGTCGCATTTCTCTGTTTTTATGAGTCAAATGTCCAACTAACTATAACGTCCCTGAAACCTAGGGTTATTTTCAGTGAAAAGAGAAGGAGAGCCGTCTGTTTAGGTAGGCTGGGCCGGTCTTGTGAAGTGCCTTGTGTGTGTGGATGAGGAGCTTGAAGGATATCCTCTTGGTGACGGGGAGCCAGTGCAGGTTTCTCAGGTGGGGGGTGATGTGGCTGTTGTGTGGTACATCGAGGATCTGTCGTGCAGAGGCGTTTTGGATGCGTTGTAGTCGATTGATGAGCTTGGTCGGGGTTCCCGCATAGAGGGCGTTTCCATAGTCGAGTCTGCTGCTGACGAGGGCCTGGATGACTTTCTTTCTTGTATCTGTCTAGATCCATCTGTAGATCTTGCGGAGCAAGCAGAGGGTGTTGAGGCAGGAGGAGGAGACAGAGTTGACTTGCTTGGTCATTGAGAGCGTTGAGTCGAGGATGATTCCCAGGTTGCGTGCGTGGTCCGTGGGGGTTGGGGCTGCACCAGTGCCAATGGCCACCAGGAGTCATCCCAGGCTGACGGGTTGGAGCCGAGGATGAGGACCTCCGTCTTGTCCGAGTTCAGCTTCAGATGGCTAATCTTCATCCAGTCGGCGATGGCCTTCAATCCTTCATGGAGGTTGGCTTTGGTGGAGATGGGGTCCTTGGTGAGGGAGAGGATCAGTTGAGTGTCGTCGGCATAGGAGATTATGTTGAGGTCGTGTTGTCGAGCGACGTGTGCGAGCGGGCCATGTAAATGTTGAACAGTGTCGGGCTGAGGGAGGATCCTTGGGGTACGCCTGTCAAGACCACAAGCACTCTTACCTGTGAGTTGCTTGTAGCTGGATTTCGCAGAGACGTTATGGACCGACTTCCCAAATTCCTAGGCAACACCTAGTGACTTGTAATAAAACACCTAGGTAATTAAATAGAAAATAGGGAGGAGGGCCGGATACTGGACGCTACCTGGTTCCTGAGTCGTCGACCTGCGAGGCAACAAAGAGACCTATGTAACTAAAATCCTTATCTCCAACACTCGCCTATTTCTAGTACTTTTCCAGGAAGGCTTCTAGTTAAACTTGTAAAAGGCCTACCTGCGACAATAAGTATCTAGGCGTCGCGTCCGTGTCGTTGTCGAGGGGGTGAAGTGACGTGGGCTCTTGAAGTTGAGGAGTTAGAATTTCAAAAGGAGAAATCTGTTCTTTCTCCTAGGAAAAAAAATAATCACACAAGAATAAGTTACTTCCTTCACTTTTACTTCTCAGTTTTACTCTCTAACTCTCCCCCTTCTCCTTGTACATATCACTCACTTATTGTATTCTGTGATATCTCTTCTCGCCTTCACCTCCTAGATGGGAACAATATTTTACAAGAAAACACAATTTGCAAACACAATATTCCAACTATAGTTCTTCGATCACCGAATACTTTGATATTCCTCTCAAAGCCTTGATTACATTATTTCAGGAAATAAAATGTCCCCTTCAGAATGTCTCAAAAGTCTCAGCAATGTTGCCAGGTAAGTTCAAGTCTTTAAGTATTTTGCTGCTCGCTTGCGTTGGGCGCCTTAATTTAAAAGTAGAAGTTTTCACTTAGCTTTTGTTTTTCCTTTCTGCAGCTGCGCGCGCTGAACTCCAAGCGGGAAGACCTTCGGAAGCCTTTCAAGTTGCTGCAGTCGTCCAAGGGCAGAAAGAGAGCTTCAGGTGCGTTGTCCTCTGGAGCCTTGCGGAAGACGAAGCATCGAGAAGTCCTGGGTGTGGCTTTTTATAGCTGAGCCACACCCGGGAGAAGAGGACGCCTTGCGCACCATTTACCTGCGTGCGTGTGCGTCAACAGCGCCTCGCCCGTCCCGACGGCAAACCCCTCCTGATGCTCTTGACGGCAAACCTCTCCTGATGCTCCGCACAATAATAACAAGTTTGCGAAATGAAAATAACAGAGCTTTGGAAACTAAGTTGCATTTAAAGCATATAGCCTAATTCTGAATACACGCTACAGTCAAAATGATAACCAAAGCAGAGAAACATAAACCATGTCATCACTTACTCATGAAAACCTCAGCAAAACGTTTCTGCACACAAAGCACACACATTGCATTATTCACATTCTATGGCGTGCTGGGTGCACGGGACAGGGGTGGGTTTTCTGATGGGGAAAACATCACTTTGCTGCTGCGCAAAGGAGGCATGGTAGGTGAATCATGACAGTACTCCCCTCTCAAGAGCCCTCCCAAAATCTGAGGTACAGGTCTAGGTTTAGCTGGATTTTGCAGATGAAAACGTTTCAAAATTTGAGGAGCATTCTGCAAATGTGATAAGGGTTCCCATGTTCTCTCTTCAGGACCGTAGCCCTTCCAATGAATTAGATAAAACAATTTACCTTGAACTCTTTTCGAATCTACGATCTTTAAAACCTCAAATTCAGGGACACCATCTACTTGGATGCTTGCGGGTTTATCCTTAAATCTTGTTCTTGGATCACAAGGCTTGATTAGTGACACATGAAATACAGGATGAAATTTATACCGGTTTGGTAACTTTAACCTTACACTGACTGGATTTATTATTTTTTCGATAGAAAATGGTCCGATAAATTTGGGACAGAATTTCTTGCAGGTTCTTATCTTTAAATTTTTTGTAGATAACCACACTTTGTCCCCTAAAGAATATTTAGGTGGGGGTTTTCTGTGTAAATCTGAATTTTCCTTTTGTTTTTCTTTTGCTTGTGCTAAATGATATTGAGCCAATTCTTGAGTGTGGTTTATCTTCTTGATATGATCTCCTAAGGATGGCATATCGGATGGAATTGGCACAGAATCTGGAATGTTTCTGGGGTGGAATCCATAAGTACTAAAAAATGGTGAAAAAGTAGTAGAGGAGTTATCCATGTTGTTATAAGCAAACTCTAGTACCCAAAGTATATCTGACCATTCTCTTTCTTCTTCTACTAACGCACAACGTAAGAATTGTTCGATAGTTTGGTTAGTTCTTTCCGTTAACCCATCCGTTTGGGGATGATAACCAGAAGAAGTACGTATGTCCATGCCTAAAGTTTTTCCTAAGTTTTGCCAAAAATGCGATATGAACTGAGGACCTCTGTCAGAAATAATTACTGAAGGGATGCCATGCAGACGAATAATTTCGTTAGAGAAAACGTGAGTTAGCTCTCTGGCTGAAGGTATTTTCTTTAATGGAACAAAATGAGCCATGCGAGTGAAATGATCTACTACAGTTAGAATGGTAGTATAACCTTCCTTAGTTTTAGGAAGTTCTACAATGAAATCCAGTGATAACGTGTGCCAAGGTTGAGGTGGAATTGGAAGGGGAAGCAGAAGACCACTGGGAGCCTGATGTAGTGTTTTATTTTGTGAACAAATTTCACAGGTTTCAACGTAAGATTTAACATCGTTTAGCAAGGTAGGCCACCAAAATTTTCTTTTTATCAACTGACAAGTTTTGGCTATTCCAGGATGAGCTGACATTAAAGTATCATGATGGGATTGCATCACTTTTTCCTGCAACTCTTGTGTGGGCACAAACACTTGGTCATTCATGTACAAAAGATTGTCCTTAATTTGTAACAGAGGGTACAAATGTTGCCATTCTTCCAGTGTTTCTTCTTGTATTTTCCCTTTTATGTCATTCATTACCTCAGATATTATCACACCTATTTTAAAACAACATTCAGATAACACTGGTTGCACTTCTCCTAGACTACTATCCTTGTCTTCAGAAATTCCTATGCGAGACAGAGCATCTGCTTTCAAATTTTCTTTTCCAGGTCTGTAGGTAATTATGAAATTATAATCATTGAAAAACAATGTCCATCTTAATTGTCTGGCAGTTAGGGCTTTTACGGAACGCAAAAATTGTAAGTTTCTATGATCAGTATAAATCGTCACAGGGTGCCTAGCCCCTAACAAATAATGACGCCATTCTTCGAAAACTGCTTTTATAGCTAGTAATTCCTTGTCCGCAATGGCATAATTTTGTTCGGTTGGATTAAGTTTTCTAGAATAAAACGCGATTGGATGCATTTGTCCAGTTTCCTTATGCCTTTGGGATAAAATGCCTCCTATAGCAAGTTGAGAAGCATCCGCTTCCACTATGAAGGGCTGAGAAGGATCAGGATGCATTAACACAGGTGCTGTGGTAAATTGTTTCTTAAGATCTTGAAAGGCCTCCTCAGCTTCCTTATTCCATTCGAACTTAACGTTCTTTCTTAACAGTCTAGTTATTGGAGTGATCATGTGATAAAATTTACAAATGAAACGTCTATAGAAATTTGCAAACCCAAGAAAGCTTTGGACCTGCTTTACTGAGGAGGGACTAGACCAATCCAAAACTGCTTGGATCTTTTTTGGATCCATTTCGATTCCATTGGGGCTTAAGATATATCCAAGAAATTCTACTCGAGTGGTATGAAAAGTACTCTTCTCGAGTTTTATATACAAGGAATTGTCAAGTAGCTTTCGAAGAATAGCCCTTACTTGTTTTACATGCTCAGTGGTATCCTTTGAGTAGATGAGTATATCATCAATATACACTATACAGCAAACATCCAAGAATTCCCGCAATACCTCATTAATAAAAAATTGGAACGCTGCAGGTGCATTACAGAGTCCGAATGGCATAACCTGGTACTCATATAAACCAAACTTGGTACGAAAGGCTGTTTTCCATTCATCACCACTTCTGACTCTTACTAAGTGGTAGGCACCTCGCAAGTCCAATTTTGTATAAATTGTGGCATCTTTCAGTTGGTCTAGAAGAGTGGGAATTAAAGGAAGAGGATACCTGTTTTTGATAGTGACATTGTTCAATGCTCGATAGTCGATACAGGATCGCAACTCTCCCCCCTTTTTAGGAATAAAAAGAGGGGGGACGACACTGGAGATTTTGAATGACGAATAAAACCGTTGGCCAAATATTCATCCAAATATTCTCTCAAATGTTCGTTTTCCTTCTCTGTGAGAGCATAAATCCTGCTACAAGGTAGAGTAGCTCCAGGCACCAGGTCTATTCGACAATCAAAGTCTCGATGAGGTGGTAAAGTATTAGCCTTTTTTTTGTCGAACACATCACATAGATCCGCGTACTCCTTTGGAACTCCTTCCAATAACAGAATACTTTTTGAGTTTAAAGGGAAATTACTGCCTTGAACCACCCATTCTGATTCTGAGGATAACCAACAAGAAGACTGACAAAAGTCGGAGTCAAATGTCACTGTCTTCTTAACCCAGTCAATCTTTGGATTATGTTTTATCAACCAGGGTATACCTAAGATTAAACGAAATTGGGGTGCATCAATAACATCAAAAGTGATCTTTTCTTCATGTTTGTTTAAACAGGTCATTAAGAGCATTTCCATATTGAAGTGAATTAACCCAGATGATAATTCTTTACCATCCACGGCTTTAACTACTTCGGGATTTTCTTTTGACTCAGTCTTAAATTTTAAGTCTTCCAGGAAACAGGTGTCAATAAAATTCCCTGTGGCTCCTGAATCGATTAAAGCGTCAACCGTCCAAACCTTACCTTTATTTAGCACAGACTGCAAGGAAATCTTTATACTAAGATGTCGGGATATGCTTACAGGGGTAACGGAGGCCAAGCTAGGTAACTTACTCGACAATCTGACCTCTTGATTAGTCGAGCTAACTAGTTTTCCGACTGCTGAACTAAACCTACCTCAGAATTTTTTTATTTTAGGTTTAGTTGGACGAACTGGACATTCTTTAACGAAATGCCCAGACTTTCCACAGTAAAGACACTGATTTAATTTTCTCCTTTTGTCTTTTTCTTCCTCACTTAGTGGTCCTTTTATGGTTCCTATCTGCATAGGTTCTCCTAAATCCAACTTAGATGAAGTGTCTGATTTAACACTAGTGATTCTGTCCTTGAAAGAAAACACTTTATTGTGATCTGACTTTCCCTTCTCCCCTCTTCGTTCAGATCAGCGATGGTTCAATTTTACTACCAAATCTATGAAATCCTCAATATCATCTGGTGGATCTAGGATTTGTGTGACCATGTCCTTAAGCTCATCCTTCAACCCTTTATAAAAGATTGACACTCGCTTATCCTCTGGCCAACGTGCTTCAATCACTAGTTTGTTGAACTGTGATATGTAATGCAAAAGATCTGAAGAGCCCTGTTTTAAATGTAGAAGTTCATGGTCCGCAGATTGAACAAAAACATGTTTGGCAAATAGCTTTCTCATGGTATTCTTAAACCGTCTAAGGTCATAAAGAATTGGGTCATTTCGTTCAACTATGGGCACAGACCATTGAGCCGCATCGCCACCTAAATAGGATAGAATAAACGCTATCTTGGAAGAGTCGTCCGGAAACGCAATTGGTTTTGCGATGAAATGCAGCTGACATTGATTCATAAAGATGGAAAACTTATTGTTATCCCCATAAAATCTTTCTGGGGGTGCTAAAGGTACAGGCACAGGTGTTACTACCTGAATCTGAGTGGGAGTAGTGGAAGAATCAGTGCTTGAATGTAAGGTTTGAAACCCAGGTTGAAAGGTAGCAGGTTTCAAAACTGATTTTTGACTGGGGGAAAAACTCCAGGTACTGGGTCCAGATTGTATGTTACGCTGGATTACCGTAACATCCCTACGTAGAGCTACGCTCTCTTCCTGAATAGCAGTCAGCATATTGGCGATGTCTTGCAGAGAAATCTGATCAGCAGCATCCATAACGTCTGGGCGAAATAATTCACGTGGGCTTCGTCTTCTGTCAAGACCACAAGCACTCTTACCTGTGAGTTGCTTGTAGCTGGATTTCACAGAGACGTTATGGACCGACTTCCCAAATTCCTAGGCAACACCTAGTGACTTGTAATAAAACACCTAGGTAATTAAATAGAAAATAGGGAGGAGGGCCGGATACTGGACGCTACCTGGTTCCTGAGTCGTCGACCTGCGAGGCAACAAAGAGACCTATGTAACTAAAATCCTTATCTCCAACACTCGCCTATTTCTAGTACTTTTCCAGGAAGGCTTCTAGTTAAACTTGTAAAAGGCCTACCTGCGACAATAAGTATCTAGGCGTCGCGTCCGTGTCGTTGTCGAGGGGGTGAAGTGACGTGGGCTCTTGAAGTTGAGGAGTTAGAATTTCAAAAGGAGAAATCTGTTCTTTCTCCTAGGAAAAAAAAAATCACACAAGAATAAGTTACTTCCTTCACTTTTACTTCTCAGTTTTACTCTCTAACTCTCCCCCTTCTCCTTGTACATATCACTCACTTATTGTATTCTGTGATATCTCTTCTCGCCTTCACCTCCTAGATGGGAACAATATTTTACAAGAAAACACAATTTGCAAACACAATATTCCAACTATAGTTCTTCAATCACCAAATACTTTGATATTCCTCTCAAAGCCTTGATTACATTATTTCAGGACATAAAATGTCCCCTTCAGAATGTCTCAAAAGTCTCAGCAATGTTGCCAGGTAAGTTCAAGTCTTTAAGTATTTTGCTGCTCGCTTGCGTTGGGCGCCTTAATTTAAAAGTAGAAGTTTTCACTTAGCTTTTGTTTTTCCTTTCTGCAGCTGCGCGCGCTGAACTCCAAGCGGGAAGACCTTCGGAAGCCTTTCAAGTTGCTGCAGTCGTCCAAGGGCAGAAAGAGAGCTTCAGGTGCGTTGTCCTCTGGAGCCTTGCGGAAGACGAAGCATCGAGAAGTCCTGGGTGTGGCTTTTTATAGCTGAGCCACACCCGGGAGAAGAGGACGCCTTGCGCACCATTTACCTGCGTGCGTGTGCGTCAACAGCGCCTCACCCGTCCCGACGGCAAACCCCTCCTGATGCTCTTGACGGCAAACCTCTCCTGATGCTCCGCACAATAATAACAAGTTTGCGAAATGAAAATAACAGAGCTTTGGAAACTAAGTTGCATTTAAAGCATATAGCCTAATTCTGAATACACGCTACAGTCAAAATGATAACCAAAGCAGAGAAACATAAACCATGTCATCACTTACTCATGAAAACCTCAGCAAAACGTTTCTGCACACAAAGCACACACATTGCATTATTCACATTCTATGGCGTGCTGGGTGCACGGGACAGGGGTGGGTTTTCTGATGGGGAAAACATCACTTTGCTGCTGCGCAAAGGGGGCATGGTAGGTGAATCATGACAACGCCGCAGATGATCTCGGAGGCTTCGGAACGGAACGGGGGAGGCGGACGCTCTGGGTACTGTCGGAGAGGAAGGAGGTGGTCCATTCCAAAGCTTTGTCTCGGATCCCTGTGGTGTGGAGGCGTGTGCATAGCGTGCGGTGGCAGAAAATGTTGAAGGCAGCGGAGAGGTCTAGGAGGATGAGTGCTGCAGTCTCCCCATTGTCTAGCAGGGTCCTAATGGCATTGGTGGTGGTGATGAGGGCGGTCTCAGTGCTGTGGTTGCTGCGGCACCCTGACTGGGAAGGGTCCAGGATTCTGTTCTAATCGAGGTATCGGGTTAGCTGTCTGTTAACGATTTTCTCGATGACCTTGGCCGAAAAAAGGGAGCAGAGAGATAGGTCGGAAGTTCTTGAGGTCTCTTTGGTCTGCCTTGGGTTTTTGAGTAGGGCGTTGATCTCGGCGTGTTTCCAGCTCTCTGGGAAGGTCTCGGCGTGTTTCCAGCACTCTGGGAAAGCTGTGGTCTCAAGGAAGAGATTGAGACCACAGCCGGCTGGCAGGTATGGGGAGGTGGGAGTGAGGAGCAGCTGGGAGGCGGGAGGTGGGGGCAGCGAATGGACAGTCAGGGGGCGGAGCCACAGGGGATGCAGTGGCGGGGGTGGTGAGGGGCAATGAAGGAAACAGGAGGCAAAAGGGTACAAAAATTGACGGGGAAACAATTGGAACAGAGGGCAGAAAGGTCACAAAAGGGCAAAAAGGTCACAAGAATACAGTGGGAAACGAGTGGCACAGAAGACGAAAAGGTCACAAGAAGGGCAAAAAGGTCACAAAAAATGGGGGGAACGAGTGGCACAGAAAGCAGAAAGGTCCCAAGAAAGGGCAGAAAGGTTACAAAAAATGGGAGGAACTGAGTGACACAGAGGCAGAAAGGTCCCAGGAAAGGGTAGAAAGGTCACAAAAAAACAGGGGGAAATGAGTGGCACAGAGGGCACAAAGGTCACAAGAAAGGGCAGAAAGGTCACAGAAATGCAGGGGCAGCTAAGCAACAGAAGACAAAAACGGGCAGAGAGACACGAGGGCCGTGAGGGGAGCAGAAGAAAAAAACGGGCAGAGCGACACGGGGGCAGCGAGGGGAACAGAGGTAGAGAACGGGCACAGACCAAACAGGCAGCGGTGGAGACAGGCAACAGCAGTCACAGACACAACAATGAAAATGCAGTCACTACAACGGGAGCAATGAAAGAAAATACAGGCAAAACAATGGAGGATGAGCAAACCTACGGCCTACCACTGGCCACCAGGGATGAGGCGCAGGTGGTAGCCTGCAGGTAGAGGAGGGCCTTGAACTTCCTCAGCAGTGGCAGCTGGGGCAGGGACACACAGGCGGTGCTGTGCGGAGGGGGAGTGACCTACCTAGGAGGGTCAAGGGTCGCTCTCCTCACCGCACTTCGGTGGGGGATCTGTGACTGCCCAAACATATGTGAATAGTTATTTCAGTACGTATATGAGGTTAAGACTATGTATTATAATACTTGTTGGGGTGAGTGAATATCTTTATGGGTGTTGTTATGAGCAAAAACGTTTCACAATGGTACATGTCCAACAAAGTAGAAAAAAGTAAAAGACAGTGTATGTGACAATTGTTGTACATAATTAATTGAACATTAAACTTATTGATTGCATGAGTGACTGTATAGATACTTGTATAATAGTGATTTCATAACACACTAAGTATGAGTTACTATTTATATGAATAAATGAAGTGATGTTTGTATAAGTGTGTAGCTGAGTAAATATAAATAAGATACATTATTTGCAAAAGTGAGTAGGATGACTACATAACTGAATAGGATGTGTGCTGATGTGTAATGTTAATATAATGTATAAGTATATTTGATAGTGTTCTATTGATCATTGACAACATGTATGAGTGAATCTATAGGTAAGTGATTAGATGTGTGTGTGTGGATCTAGGAATTACTGAGTGGGTTTTAGATACTTGTATTGCTGTGTCAAGGGATTGAAATATGATGCTCTGTATTTTTCAGTGAGTGATGAAAGGTTATAGTAGTGTATGATGAGGTGTATCTGATTGTCACGTGGAAGATGTAATCAGTGATGTCATTTGAGATGTCATCAGTGATGTCATCAGTGATGTTACTGACCATGTCATGAATGATATAATATGTAACATCATCACCAGTGGATTGCGGGCGCGAGAGTTACAGTTAGTATAACTAACAATAACAGAGGAATTTCAGTGGTTTTGTATGAGTGTAATGTCCAGCTAACTATAACACCCTTGAAACCTATGGTTTTTTCAATTAATTTGAAAGGTTTTTTAAATGACAATTCCTACTTATAATGTTGACCACTTCCCCATATTTTCAACAAGAAACCAAATCTGCAATGCTACCTTAAAAATCAGGCAATAGTTCTACTTACCACTAACAAATTAACATCAACATGCAACTACTGTTAGAACGTCGAATATGTACTGCCTGAATTACATCCAACTCACCCCCATATTTAAAGAGCAATGTGTGATAGAGGTTCTAATTTTACACTTCCGACACCCAACAAAATCTCAATACCCAGCGCCACCACCACCACAACCACTCCCCCCGACCCCTCCCCCCTACTACCTCAGAGGCAGAGCAAAACAGGACATCAGGCCTTTCCAAAATAATATATCCTCTTAACAGCACACTAGCTCAATGTACAGATATGTGGCAACCAAGTACGTATAAGGGAAAGAACTCGAACATCAACAATAATGTACACAATGCTAACACCACTGGTGAAATACTATACACAATTTACTATACAAACCAAGAACTTTCCTGTGTGTAGATATACCATTGATATGTATAGTTTATTGAATAGTGGATGCAACCATATTATCTCAGACACTGGTGAATATTTTCATCATGTAGCTGCGTTCACCCCCCCTTAGAAACAGAAGCGGAGTGGGCTGGTCCAACATACACAACGTCAACATAAGACTACAAATAATTAGGCTACGCCTTGGGCGTGGTTCACTTCTGCAAAGAGAAGAGACTGCGCCACAGCGAAGGTCTGCACCCTGCCACGTGGCTGCCGCCATGACCACAAGCCTCCTCGTTACAGGCCCATTGAGAACTCAGCGCCGCAACACCGCAAACCTATGTCTGTATCTACTACTGTCTTCGATCTACACTGCGACAGCAGGGTGCACAACTTGAATTCGGCTTTGAATCTAAATTTGTCATCGGTATCTGTGCTGATATCTGCCTTCAATCTACACTGTGGTCAGTAGAATTGACAACTGGATACCAGTTGCGCATCGGCACTATAGAAAACATTAAATTCAGTCTTGATTTATTTTAAGCAGAGAAAATTGTACTTTGTCCTCAGATTTTGTTAAAGTATGAACAGTAGGAAATTCAGCCTTCATTTATTTAATGCAGAGACAATTGCACTATATGTCTTCAGATTTTGTTTAAATAAGTGACAAGAAGCATTCGTCCATGTCTGTGTCAACAACTGCCTTCAATCTACACTGCAGACAGCAGGGTTCACCACTTGAATTCAGCTTTTGACCTACACTATTGACAGTAGGGAATTCAGCCTTGATTTATGTAATACAGAGACAATTCTACTGTATGTGTTAAGATTTTTTTTACATAAGTCACAAAAATCATTCGTCAATATGTTTGCTTTTGATCTACATTGTGAGGGCAAACTTGGAGAAATGGCTACTAATGAAGCATCTTCTGATTCAGAACACTCTGGAAATGAAGAATTTGTGCCTCAACCTCCCCTTCCAGAGAAGTGTACATCAATTGTCTGGAAGTTTTTTACTTTCCCTCCGAGGCAGAAGAAGGTTAATGCTACCAAAGTCACTTGCAAAATCTGCAAGGCGTGCTGTGAAGGGGTGACCCTACAAAAAATAGCCTTGTGGAAAAGCAAGTATGAGGAGACATCTTCAGATAAAACATCCGGGAAACTTCGCAAGAGAGGAAATGAGGAGACTAAAAGACTTCTGCATTTGATCTACAGTGTGGGCAGTAGAGTTTACAACTTGATATCAGTGGTGCAGAAGCACTGGAGACAACATTGAATTCAGTCTTGAACTCATATTGTGTTAAACTATGAACAGTTTGAAATTCAGCCTTCATTTATTTCATGCAGAGACAATTGTACTATATGTCTTCAAATTTTGTTTAAATAAGTGACAAAAAGCATTCCTCGATGTCTGTGTCAACTACTGCCTTCAACCCACACTGCGTACAACAGGGTTCAAAACTTGAATTCAGCTTTCCATCTACACTACGGACAGCATTCAAGTTAGCCTTGATTTATATAAGGCAGAGACAATTTTGTTAAATGATGTGACAAAGAACATTCCTCAATGACTGTACTGAGTACTGCCTTCAAATGTACCCTTCGATCAACAGAGTTTACCACTTGATACCAGTTCATGAGTCCCGTATGCAACAGTCAATGTATGGAGTACATTACAGATAAAGCAGTGCAACCTAATATGTACATTGCGAACAACAGGTTTCACAACTTGAATTCAGCTTTTCATCTACACTACGGACAGCATTCAAGTTATCCTTG
Organism: Lissotriton vulgaris; assembly: GCF_964263255.1. NCBI lineage: Eukaryota > Metazoa > Chordata > Amphibia > Caudata > Salamandridae > Lissotriton > Lissotriton vulgaris. Next base: position 1,146,737,873 of record NC_141694.1, on the reverse strand, counting down.
ATTTATGTAAGGCAGATACAATGTTTTTAAAGTATGCCACAAAAAACATTTCTCGATGAGTGTACTGAGTACTGTTTTCAAATGTACACTGCGAGCAACAGAGTACACTACTTGATACCAGAAGTGCATCAGCACTACAGAAAACATTTAATTTGTTCTCAATTTATTTAAGGAAGAGACAATTGTACTGTGTCCTCAGATTTTGTTAACTGTGACAAAAAAGCATTACTCAATGTTTGTGTCAACTACTGCCTTCAATTTACACTGCGGACAGCAGGGTTCACAGCTTGAAGTCAACAGCAGGGAATTCAACCTTGATTTATTTAATGCAGAAACAATTGTACTGTATGTGTTCTGATGCTGTTAAAATAAGTGACAAAAATTATTTGTTGATACTTCTGCCTTTGATCTACAGTACGGACAGTAGGGTTCACATTTTCAATTCAGCTTTCAATCTATACTACAAACAGCATGACATTTAACCGTGTTCATTTTAACGTAGAGTTAATTTTACTTTATATCCTCAGATTTTGTTAAAATATACTACAAAAAGAATTTCTTGATGTCAGTGATCACTACTGCCTTCGATCTACATTGCGAGTCCTCACGATTCAGGTAGAATGGCGATTGCACATGACGCATTCCAGTAGATAAGACACATTATACCACTGCGACCCCCCCGAACCACAAACCATCGCAGAGTGTGCACACGCTGAGTTCTTTTGGTACTACTAACTCACTGCAGCACAAGTCATCTCCCCATATCCCTATTAAGACAGAAATCACTAGGCAAAAAACATTCGGCCAAATTCATGAAATGAAAATCGGCTCGCAAAGGGCCAGATTCTGAAAATCTGGCCCTTTGTGAGCGCAATTTTTGCATTTGGGATTCATCATCCCAAATGCAAAAATCGCTAATATAGAAATCGCAAATTTTCATGATACATTTAAAAAATGCGAAGTCGCAATTTTGGGCCGCTATTTACCGTGAAGTCAAACCTCGTGGTAAATAGCGGAAACTTAGGAAAAATGCACTTAAGTGCATTTTTCTAAGTTGTATGTTACACACACTCACATGTCCTTGGGACATGTATGTGCGTAACACCAGCATCCAATGTCATTTCAGGGGTGCAACAGGGTGTCCTTTGGACTCCCCTGCACCCTTTAAATCGCAATTTCAAAATGCGAATCGCTAATAGCGATTCACACATTGATGTGTCTTCCCATTCATTCCTATGGGCGTTTAGGCACATAGGAATAAATGGGGAGTTATTCTTTATTTGCGATTAGCAATTAGCTAATCACAAATAAGGAAGCAGTAGGATTCATAAAATAAATTGCGATTTGTACATGAATCCCGTTTTGCGAGTCTGTAATAGTGATTCCTTAATAATCGCTATTACTGACTCGCAAAACGGGGCTTTGATGAATCTTGCTGATTGCTCCCAGTGCAGCCTCTCTGCACTACGCATTATCGCAGGATACGTACAAGCTCAGTGCCAAAGATAGTACTAACTCAGAGCACCATAAATCATCGCAAAGAAGAGTGAACAGTTTTATGTCACAGTGAGACATACTGTCCCTTTTAAATGTCCCTGAAACATACATATTTTAATAATGTATTCTATACATGTTCTATCTTCCACCTCCATTACGATTACAGATGATGCACTCCACCCTAAGATCTACACTGCAGACAGCAGGGTTTACAACTTGAATACAGCTGTACAAGTACACTATAGAAAGTAGGGAATTCAGCCTTGATTTACTTAATGCAGAGACAATTATGCTGTATGTATTTACATTTTGTTTAAATAAGTGAAACAAAGCATTCTTCTATAACTGTGCTGACTAGTGGCTATGCTGTACACTGCGGACAGTAGTAGTCACAACTTGAATTCAGCATTCTAGCTACACTGCAGACAGTAGGGAATTTAGCCTTCATTTATTTAAGGCACAGACAAAAATACTCCTGTGGCACTGCTAGTATGCGCAAACATCTTTAATCCCAGCATCCTGTGAACTATGTTCACAAAGAATGTACAACGCAGCGCCAAAATGTACCTCCACCACCGGCAATAACATGTACCTCTGGGGCATCACCTTCAACAACGCCACCAGACATACGTCCCCATTTTGAGAAAGTTAGAATGCACTGCGTGAAATGCAATTGTTTAATTTGTTATGGGGAGCAATCAGTAGACCTATTTTGCAGTGCAATTGGTAACCATTGATGTTAGTTTTTTTCCCCCTCAAAGTTCACGCAGTACAGTATGCAACAGTCAATGCTTTGAGTACAGACTGCTACAACCACCCATCATTGCAGGGTGAGCACACGCTGAGCACCAGAAGTACCACTAACTCAGTGCACCATAAATAATCACCACGTGCCCTTATTAAGGCAAATTTAAGTAGTCAAAAAACATTACCCCCAGTGCAGCCTGTCCGGACCATGCATCATCGCTGGTTACGTACACGCTCAGTCCCAAAGGTACTACTAACTCTGTGCACCATAATTCATCACCATGTGGGTGTATTCAGGCAGAATTCAACTGACTCTTTATTTATTATTTGCAGAGTGCAGTAACAAACTAAATAAAACATCTATCAAACCCTATACAATATCCCTTTAATAGCCTTCTTTCAAAACCTTCTTTTATATCAGTTCTAGGTTTAGTTCAAAAACTAAATTCACGCTGCAATTGCAAAGGCACAGTCAATGGCAGTCTACACTGCGGACAGCAAAGGTCACAACTTGAACTATAATGTCCCTGCAACATGCACATTTCAACAATTTATTCCATACATGTTTCATCTTTTATTTAAATAGTGAATACAGATTATGCAGTCCAGTAGGCAACACTCTGATACAGAAGCAAAAGACATTGTTAGCGTTGTGGTCTGCCTGAACCACACATTATCGCAGGTTCTACACAAACCGAACCTACCTCATTGCACCACAACTCATGAACAATTTACGATAGAATCTTTTGTGTATTATTTTACGTGTAGTGCTCTTACCTTTGTACCTATGTATGATATCATAATTACTATTCTACTTGTTACCAACAGCAACGTAATAAAATGGAATTGAGCACACGTGCCTATACACACTTCAACGATCTATCTGTGTCTGTGTATTTATTATGTTTCTAAAATTCTGCTACTACGCTATATCACATTATATTGTGCTATAAATAGCGTATGCAACCATCTCACCTCTGACAGTAAGTGTGCACTATTCCTCCTTTTTTTTAGCATATTTATATAGCTCAAATCAACCCAAAAGTATATCAGCAATTTACATGAGTACCTTATTTACAGTAAATTTTCAGGCACACGTAGATTACGTCATTTCTCTACAATAACAGGATGAGGACTCATCTCCGAGGCCTGAACACTGTTTTACAGCACCAAGTTCAGCAGTATACCTGAATAACCACATACATATATATATATATATATATATATTAGCTGCCCTTCATATGCCAAAAACTGCTACCTAAATCTTTAACAGCCCTGTATTACTACAGCTACAACACTCCACTGCATGTACAACAAACATTCATACTCCCAGAAATACATCATGTCCACCATCTTTTATGTGTGCAACTATGAATGAATATAGAGTCAGTGATACCCCGTACCTTCCATGTTGGCCATGTTGTGGAACCTTACAGATATAATGACACATTTGCTTATAAGACCCGTGTGACGTCAGCACTACAAAACGGACACCCAAATCACTTGATTTCTCATATAGCTCACAACGGAACCACGCCCATAGCTCCAGAATCATGGTTCACAGCCTCGCGCAGCACTGGCATACGTCAGGCCAGCCCACTCCACTTATGCTACCAGGAAAAAACAAAACATTGCCCAGATTTCCATTGTACCGATTTCTTACTTCCAGGTCTAGTTGTCAGAACGACACACACACACTCCCTCATGGCTGGTATACACCCACACAACACCCATCCAGCACATGCGACACTACACACGTGACCCCACCAACAAAAAAGACGGAGAGCAAATGCTCTGCGCCATTTTAGAGTTGCTCCCATCCCAAGCGCTGTGATGGTCCGTCCTGGTGGTTCAGACGCCTCATGTTGGCTCGAACCACCGAGTACAAGGCCCACCACTACGTGCATGGCCTCTTTGGTCACTGAGCTAGTGGTATCGGAAGGACTGAGCGGGTAAGGAACCTGCGATGATGATGGGAGCACGAGTATGTTGTTAGCCATACCGATATCAAGACTCAGCACCATATATCAGATTTCTTGGTGGTAGAGTGGAACTGCATGATGTAGAAGGTGTCCTGTCCACGAAAAGGTGAGCAGTGAGGCCTGGGTGCACATCGGAGGGAGTTGACGGGGTGCAGCAGACTGGATACAAAAAAGTGACGCAGCGATTTAGGCGTACGCAGTCCTATATACCGTATCGTATTGCATTTATATATATTTTTTCCAATAGCAGGAACGCTTTTATAATCGGACAAATGTCCGGTACATGAACTGTACAAATAGTTGTTTTTAAATGCAGGATGGAAGGTGTGTGAAAGGCTGATGTAATTCTACTTTACATTAAGATAGTAACAAATACCAATCATAACATCTTTCTTTTACTATCTTTTAGATGTAGAGCTTCAGGGTGCATTATGTCCCGGCACGTGGTGAAAAACACACAGGTGACAGAAAGGTGAGCTGTGAATATTCTTTTCAGTCACTCTCTCACTTCCACTCTCCTTTTATAAACAAATGATGCACAATTTTATCTTCCTTTATATCTTACAGGTTGTGTTTCACAAATTGGCGTCATCCCCCCAAATACCTCCAAAGCTCTACATTCATGGATTTTGCAATGATGCGTTACCATCGTAACAACGCCTGAGAAAGCTGCTTCGACACTTGGTGCACCCTCTTTGAATCACGCCAATGGCACAAGGTGAGCAGAATAGCTTGTCTCTGGAACAACGACAAGTCATCCCTGAAAGAAGAGAGTGGGTAGGGTGCGGCAACTTCACTGCGTAGGAATGTACAATTACCTCCGAGATAGGTTACAAAAGTCTGAGCGGCAGATTTACAAGCCCCTGCGCCACTTTTGTGTCACTTTTAACATGGGAAAAGTGGTGCAAGGAGCTTGTAAAACTGCCTCTGAGTTCGCAAGAAAAAGCTCTCACCTCCGGACTCTGCGAGTCAATGGGGTGCAACAGTCTAGGTACGCAATATTGAGAACTCACAGCTATGCAACGAGAGTGCAAGGGATATAGTACTTTGGAAGAAAAACAACGCACAAACACTTCCTTACAGTGGAAGTTGATGAAATACATTATCCTGAGTGTACAAGTAAATACACCAAAAATATACTTGTGCAGTTGTATGTACTATGCTATTACAAACTCTATATACTATCTTGCAGATCACTAAACTGGAGGGTGCACTATGAACCAGCACGTGCTTGGACACACAACGAAGGCAAAAGGTGAGCTACTAAAGATTTTCTCCAGTATTAACTGCTCCCTCTTTAACTTCCTTTCTCTCACTTATTAATGTCGTTTTTTCTCTCTTTCTCTCTCTCACTCTCTCTCACATCGTTTCTCTTTCTCTTTTAAAGTTATGGACACTGCTGTCCACTCTGCCGTGTACAACCAAAGCTGAGTTCAAGTTGTGAACTCTGTTGGTCACAGTGTTTACACAAGGTAAGCAGAGCGGCTTAAATATACAATGCCTCTGATTAAATGCGTTAGAAATTAAAGGGCTTATTTACAAGCCCCTTGCGCCACTTTTGCATCACGTTTAACATGGGAAAAGTGGCGCAAGGAGCTTGTAAAACTGCCTCTGAGTTTGCAAGAAAAAGCACTCACCTAAGGACTCTGCGAGTCAATGGGGTGCAACAGTCTAGGTACGCAATATTGAGAACTCACCGCTATGTAGTGGTATTGCATGGGATATAGTACATTGGAAGAAAAACAGCGCACAGACACCTCCTTACAGTGGAAGTTGATGAAATACATTATCCTGAGTGTACAAATAAATAAACCAAAAATATACTTGTGCAGTTATATGAACTATGCTATTACTAACTCTATATACTATCTTTCAGATCACTAAACTGGAGAGTGCACTATGAACACGCACGTGCTTGGACACACAACAAAGGCAAAAGGTGAGCTACGAAGATTTTCTCCAGTATTAACTGCTCCATCTATAACTTTCTTTCTCTCACGTTTTAATGTTGTTTTTTCTCGATTTCTGTCTCTCTCACTCTCTCTCTCACATCATTTCTCTTTCTCTTTTAAAGTTATGGATGCCGCTGTCCACTCTGCCATGTACAATCAAAGCTGCGTCCAAGTTGTGAACTCTGTTGGTCACAGTGTTTACACAAGGTAAGCAGAGCAGCCTAAATATACAATGCCTCCGATTAAATGCGTTTGAAATAAAAGGGCTTATTTACAAGCCCCTTGCGCCACTTTCGCGTCACTTTTAACATGGGATAAGTAATGGAAAAGTGGCGCAAGGGGCTTGTAAATAAGCCCCAAAGATATTGTCTTGCATAATGTCTTGATCTCTCACCTAATTCTGTCTCATCTCTGAATCATTTTAAAGACCTGTTGATCCATACTGTAAATCTGACGCAGTAGCCACTTCTGTACAGACACCTATTGAATGCGAGCCTATAAGGGAGGTGGAATGTATCAGGCACACTGCAGACGTGCAAATTAAAAAATATCACCACGTATTACCTTGACTTGTAATGTTTGACCGCATTTAGTCACATCGATCTGATTTTGAACACTTATTTTCATTTTTATTTTGCAGATTACCTACCCTACTTCTATTGGAGTCCATATCACATTTTGTTTAATTGTTTTTTGAAGTTATGTTTCTAGTTATTTATTTCATTGTTATCTTCAAGCTACATTTCCAGTTATTTATTGTTGTTTTAATAAAAGTTAATTTAAAAAAAAGTATATACATTTTCTTTTTCTGACAACATTTCACTATTATTCAGTGTGATAATCAAATAGTTATAAAAGATTTAAAAATAGAAATGATATTTATAACTATAAGTATAATACTGAGGTTAACTCTTTACCAGCTCTTTACAACCTTCTACAGCAATGACTAACAGTTCCTATGGAAAACTTTTAATAACTCCAGCACAGTAACTGTTTCAATTAGCAACATAGTGTGGTGAACTTCTAACCTCTGTGCACATTTAAGTGTTCCATGAACTTTTACTATGGTAACAGGCAGTAAGCAGTTTGGGGGTAAGGTTAGAAGGTACTGGCTGTGTAGAAACCGTTACATTTACCCAGGATCTTCTATATGAAAGAAAGGAAAACAAAGTAAAACAGAACACTGTGTGCCAGATTTACAACCCCCTTGCCCCACTTTCGCCTCCAAGGCCCCCCCTGCAAAATTAGAAGTGTGTGGGCCTCAAAGACCCCCCTCAATCCCTGGAACCACTACCCCCGGAGACTTGTGCATTGTGTGAGGCAGGCTGTGTGGCCCTCCGCTTGGAACCCTCGAGGACCCTGGGGACTGCAACACCCCAGGGCCAGCTCCTGCAGTGTCCCGGGGTGCCTACCCCCTGGACACTGCTGTTTGCTATGAGAGGTCGGGAGTCTCGCTGCTCCCGCCCCTCCCATAGCAAACTTGGTTGAGATTTTGAAAGACCGAGCAAGGAAATCCGTTCTCACTTTCAAAATCCAAAATGTTTCGGCGAGGGACTTTATGGAGAAAGTCAATCTGCAAGACAGTATTTTGGAATCTCAGCTAATCAATCTCATGGCATGTCAGCGTGGAACAAACGAGTATTGGTTCCGTCGTCATGGGGAATTGAAATGTATGCTAAGAAACTTAGGAACTCCTACATGGTTCCTCACTCTTAGCTGTGCTGAGTATGCATGGGACGACTTACTTGAATTTCTACGAGAGGCAAATGGAAACATACAAAATATAGAATTGAAAACACCTGGAGAACTGTGTTCTTTGGATCCAGTGAATGTTTGCAGATATTTTAATCATAGATTTGAAGCTATGATGTCTTTTATTACCAACAAAAAAAATCCTCCCCTTGGAGAGGTTTTGGATTTCTTTTGGAGTAAGGAATATCAAGCGAGAGGTGCTCCTCATATACATATGTTGTTATGGATTAAAGATTCACCCAAATTTGGATCAGATTCGGATGAAACAGTGATGAGTTTCATTGAAGAGTATTCAACATGTGCTGTTACTAAACTACTGAAGAAAACAGTTTAAGGCAACAAGTTTTACGTTTTCAATCTCATCGTTGTGGAAAGTACTGTCGTCGAAAATTCAAAAACAAGGAAAAGTACTACACGAAATGTCGTTTTGCGTTTCCACGACCAGTGATTTCTAAGGGAAGAGTAAATAATTTGATGTCATCTCTACGACATACTGTGACGAGGAAATCACCCAAAAATACATATAATTTAAAAAGAAACGAAGAGTCCAAGTACATCAACGACTACAACCCAGTGATTTTGTCCATGTGGAATGCTAACATGGATATTCAGTTCGTTGCTGACAACTCTATTGCTGTGGCTCGCTATGTGACATCTTACATCACAAAAAAAGAAAAGACAGAACTGAAGGAAATGTGGGAGGACATTTCACATGAAAAGAGTCTAAGCAAGAAATTATACAGTTTCAGTCTGAAAATGTTGTCGCATCGAGAAATTGGAGCATATGATTGTTCTGATCGGTTATCATCAGCAAGTCTCTATGCCAAATCAAGAACAATCATTTGGGTGAGTCTTGGTCTTGCTGCAACACAAAACGGAGTTTTGAAATCTGTACAAGAAATTGAATATTTGGCAGAGAAAGAACCAAACAGTACAGATATTTTGAAGACAAACATGTTGGATACATACTATCCAAATAGAAGTACTCACCTTGAGAACACTTGTTTGAATGAAGTTCTGCAAAACTACAGTTATAAGAGGAACATCACAGAAGATGTCAATAATGGAAAATATGCTGTCATTGGGTATGAAGGATGTCTAGTGAAGCAGAGAAAAGGCCATTTGATTAATCATCGAAAATTGAGTTGCGAAGCTCCAGACAAAAGAGAATTTTACTATTTAGCTCTTTTGCAACTCTTTAAGCCATGGCGTACAGAAGAGGAACTACTTGGAGATTTTCTCTGTTATGAAGACTCTTTTAATGCAACTAAGGATACCATAGAATGTCCTGTTTTTCCAAATTATCTGCAAATGTTGAACGAAGAAATAGAGCAAGAAACCACAATTGCTGAAGAGATTGCTAGAGACAGTTCTCAAGACAGTCAGAGTTCTACTTCATTGAGTCAGGATCCACTAGGAGGACCAAATATCCAAAATGAAGCTGCAACTGCCATAGATGAGTTGGAAAGAGCTATGGAACAAGCTCAAGAGGATGTAGTTAACTTAAAAGATTTGGTAAAGCAACTAAACGTTGAGCAGAAAAAGATATATGACGAAGTTACAGAACAGATTGAACATGGATTCAGACATGAGAAAAAAGTGTGCTCATGTACATCATTTAAGCCTGTTCGACTGTACGTAAGTGGAGAAGCAGGAACCGGAAAAAGTTTTCTGATTAAAGCCATTGCAACTTATTTGCAGAAAAGGACTGAATCACCGTTGTCTTGTGTTGTAACTGCTCCAACTGGACTGGCTGCACATAACATTAAAGGGATTACTCTACATCGTTTACTGATGCTGCCAGTTGAGCATGATAATAAATTGCATTACAACAAGCTATCTGGAGATGCGTGTTCTGAAGTTTCCAGAGTCTTGAAGAAAATGAAACTTCTTATCATCGATGAAGTAAGCATGGTCTCAAATCTAATGCTTGCTTTTGTGCATTTGAGAATGCAAGAAATTCTTAGAACAGAGTATGATGTGTTATTTGGAGGAAAACACATTATTGTTTTTGGAGATCTACTGCAGTTGACTCCAGTAAAAGGACAACCAGTGTTTAAAATGCTTACGCATGAACATACCAGGAAGTCCCTTGGAAGCATTGGAAACGTTAATATATAGTTACATTTTAAATATGCTGAACTGCTTCAAAATATGCGACAGGCAAAGGATGAAGATTATAAAAATATTCTACAAGATTTAAGAATCGGAAAAGTAAGTGAGCTTGGGAAAGAAGCTTTACATGCTCGATTAATTTCAAATTTGTATCCAAATAAAAAACATTCTTCCAGAGAATATTTTTTTAAAAATGACTGAGAAGAAATCTGGGATATGTTTGATGCCAACTCTGCAAGAATGTTCCATCTTCAACAACAAAATGATAAAGTTGGAAAATGAAGAAATTGTGAAACTGGAAGCAATAGATAAAATAGAGCATATGGGTGCAGCAATTGTTTTGTCAGACAATTTGAAAACTAAATTGGATTCATTAGAGAAAAGTATTTCTAAAACAGCTGGTTTTGAAAAGACTCTGAATGTGTGTTTAAATTGTTGTATCATTTTGAGAAGGAATGTAAATGTTGAAAGAGGTCTGGTAAATGGAGCAATGGGTTATGTTGTTGATTTTGTGAATTATAGAAATAGAGATGGAATTTAATTTTTAAAAATAAAATTTGATGGCATTGAGCAAGTACAACAAATCAGTCTTTGTTCTGCTAGATTTTTGCTTGTAAAAGACTTATATGTTCGCCAAAAACAGTTTCCAGTTTGTTTGGCATATGCGGTGACAATTCATAAATCTCAAAGTTTAAGTGTAGATAGTGCTTTGGTGAACATTGGAAGATCTGTGTTTAAAAAGGGTATGGCATATGTGGCATTATCACGAGTCAAAACTTTATCAGGATTGAACTTGATTGAGTGTGATGAGACAAAGATTTGTGCAAATCTAGATTGTGTTAAAGAATACAATAGGTTAAGAAGAGAGTATGCTCCACATTTGCCTCAATATCCTCTGTTTGAAAAACGTGTGGTAGGCCGAAAAAGAAGAAATGAGAATAATTGCAGTGAGGTAGTAGCAAAAAGACAAAAAGTAGATGAAACTGTAATTCAAAACAGAAAGAAAAAGGATTCTGATGAAAATGTTGTTGGATTTCAGTTTGAAAACAGTTCTGGTGTCAACTGCTATGCTAATGTAGTAGTTAATGTTGTTTTTTTTCTTCAAACTTTACAAGAACAGATTGTTGAAAATCGGGATCAAAGATTGTGTGGTTTATTGAATTCTGTGTTTGAGAAATGTAGCAGTGATAGAGCAAAAATAGAAAGTGTAACAGAAATCCGAAATATTTTAGATATGTGTTCTGGTCAAGATACATTTTCACAGAACATTCAGCAGGATTGTCAGGAATTTTTAATGTATATGTTTGGTGTTTTGGAAGATGAAGATGTAGATGTATATAATCTTTTTAGCCTTTCTTATCAATGGCAGCATGACTGCCACAACTGTAGTTCGTCAAGTACTACTAGAATAGACACTGAAAGATTTATATATTTGACTTTACAAGACTGTAAATCAGTGTCATTTAAAAACCTAGTTAAAGCAGCAGATCATTATATGGTGTGTACCCAATGTAAGTGTCCAATGCTATCCACATTATTTATACAAAGTTATGGTCAGTATATCATTTTAGTTTTCCAACGATGTAGACCTGATGGTACTAAATTGACAACTTGTATCAAAAATTTTGTGGCTTCTCAGTTATCAATTTCAGGAAGAACCTTTACAACTGTAGCTATTATTTATCATGACGGTCCTTCAACAACATCAGTACATTATACATGCTACTTAAAATGTCAAAAAGGTTGGAGTTACTGCAATGATTCTCATTTGACTTATAAACAACGTTTGCCTTATGACTTTAAAAATTCTTGCCTAGTGTTTTTAAAACCAAAGTTTTAGTAAAGGTAATTGGCCTTTGAAGACAGGAGTAGTTAATAAAAGTTAGTTAGTTAGTCTAATATTTAAAATTATTTTCTCATATAGGTACTGTAAGTGGATCTCATAGAAAAAAATACTCATATATCTGACACTATTTGGCCGTAAGGAAAGTGTAAGGTATGATGTTCTTAGATCTTTTTTCATAGGAAGTCGATGAAATGGAAGTTATAGAGAACAGCAGACTTTTTTTCCACCAAAAGGACCTTCACTATCTACTATTTGGCCTCAAGGAAAAGTAAGTGAATCAAAGATTAGTGTACATATATGATTTGTAAGTTTTTATGGTTTTTTTTTAAACACAATCTTTTAAATTGCTTTTTTTCTTCCCGCTGTTATATGATGAAGAGTTTGAACTCACTAATTTAAGTGAAATTCAATATATTCTGAGAACAGCAAAAATAAACAATGTAACATATTGTATAAGTCATTCTATAGTTTGCATTGTGTACTTTATATTGTATTCCCATTTTCTCACACTCATTTTCCTTTTTCCACCCTTATTTAGCTCTCTTTACTCACTTACACTGCCCTTCTTTCACTTTGTTTTTATCGCTGTTCCTTTACTCCACTTCTTTTACAACTCCTCAATCCAATTTCAACTGTCTGCATTTCCTCTCTCCCTTGCACCACTTTTCAGGTTTCTCACATTCTCTCAGTACCACTGCTTTAGTTCTCTTCCCCTCTCTTTCCTTCTTTTGCTCCTTTACTCTTTTTCCTTTCTTCACTCATTGTACTGCAGTTCACTCAGTCCTTCCCTTTGCCTTTCTGTGTACTTACTTTCTCACTCCTTTTTTCTCTATCGTTCTATATTAACCTCATTCCTTTCATCCCTTCACTCTATGACTCCCCTTCACTCACTCTCAGTCATCGTCCATTCCTCTTTCTTATTAATGGATCATCATTTAGACTCCTTTCCTTTTCACTCATTTTCCTTTTACTTTCTTCTCTTTCCTGATTTCGTTTTGGTATCTCACATTCTTTTAGTATCTTACTTATCTTCAGTAATTTGTTCTCCTTCTATTTCTTTTTCCCTCTTTTTTGTCTTTCTATATTACTTTATTTCTGTTTTTGTATCCTTCACTATTGTTTTATTTCCTAGTACACTTTTTTTGATTTTTTACCTCTTGACCTGTTTCTTCTATTTTAAAATATATATTTTACTAATTATAACGTGTTTTTCTTTCGTCTTTCACAGATACAAAGTGTAGTTTGAACATGCAAGTAAGTTTTCATTAATTATATGGTAAGTGTGACTACAAAATGTAGTTTGTCATCACCCTTTGCTTTAACCTCACTACTTTTCTCTCACCCTACCTCACCCCTGTTTCCTTACTCTGCTTCCCTCACTTATTCTTATCCTCCATATTTACTTCTCTTTTCCTTACTTTCCTACCACATTCAACTTCTTTCAGTGCCCCTGCTCATCCACACTCCCTCACTTACCTTTTTTTCTGGTTCACTTAGTCCCTTTCTGACACTCCTTCCTTTACTCTCTCTGTTCTTTCTCTCTGTCACTCCCCATGTCTTACCCTTATTCACTTTTATCCACCCTCTTTCACTCCTCTTTACTTACACTCACTGCTATTTTCTTTCCCTCCGTCACCACTGTTCCTTTTCTCTGATTCCGTCACTACCTGTCATTCCTCATCCTTTACTCTCCTTCCTTTTACTTTCATCACCTATTCACATTCTCCTGAATCTCTGCTTTAGTCTTCTTCCTCTTTCTTCTCTTCTTTTGCTCCCTTATTCATTTTCCTTTTCTCAGTTACTTCCTCTTATACCTTTTCACTGTTTTACTATCTATTACACAGTCCCTCTGTATTTCTCCCTCTAGCTCTCTTTCTCTTTACACCGCTCTCTTTGTCCCCATTCCTCATGCTCACTCCTTCATAATTTTTTTTTCTGTTTTTTTGGTGCGCTGATGGGACGCGCCCCGGTACGTGCACAGGGGCGCTCACCGGTACGCGCAGCGGGAGCGCTCCAGAGTAAAATATAAAAAAAATGAATATACTTAAAAAAATATATTATATTAATATACAATATAGGATTAATTTTTAGAAAAACATACCTTTCTAAGCTATAGATATTTGCGAAAAAATAACCTTGGAAATTCACTAAAAAACACATAGGTATGAGGCCCTATAAAAAGTTAGGAATTAGCAGTTAAAAAACCTATGAAATTCACAGAAAAAAACATAGGTTTCACACCAGTTATAGTTAGGAATTAGCATTTAAAAAACCTATGAAATTCACTGAAAAAAACATTGGTTTCACACCAGTTATAGTTAGAAATTAGCATTTAAAAAACCTATTAAATTCACTGAAAAAACCATAGGTTTCACACCAGTTATAGTTACCTGGAAATTTTACTGACATAAAACCATTGAAATTCCCACGTAATAGTTAGTTGGACTCACTATAACTTGCGCATGTAATGCACTGCTGATGACATCACATATTACATCACTCATGACATGGTCAGTGACATCACTCATGACATCACTGATAACACCATCCTTGTGACAGAGTGACTGACCTCCTTTCACTGTAAAGTAACCCTTGAAACACATATTCAAAAATAGAAACTAACATTTTTAAAAAAGTGGAGATACCTATACCAGTTACAACAACCAATTCAGTAATTCCACCATTTATATACACATCCACTCATTCACCAACAGTTCTATATAGTCATTCATACATATACTCACTCATCATATGTAGTGAGACACCTATACATCCGTTAACACACCGACAGTCTTCCAAAAGTTGCTCACACACATACTCACACATGCAAATAAACTATTGAACATCCATTTTTTTGCATATTCAGCTATACACACACTACCACCTTACTTCTAAGGAAACTTACACATACTTACTCTCTTAAACAATCACTTATAGAAACACATACTTATTAAAACAAGAACTCTTTCAATCTCTCACTCTCACATATACTCACTTATATACATCAATACTCACATATACTAGATTAAAACATATGTAGTTACTGATAAAGAAACTAGTAAGACAGTCATTCACTCACTAACACATACATATACATACTCATTCACCCATACAGTCCGGCCCATATGCTGTCTTCAAAACACATACAAACAGTGAGTCAGTCATTGATGCATCTATGTGCTAAGTAACACCCCCAGCAAATCATACAGACACTCATACTGATACTAAAAAAAATCTAACAACCCATATACACACACATGTAGCTACTCACCAACCCATGCAGCCACTTATACACAAAGTGAAACACTGATACAAACATTTAAATATTTAAACAATACTCGCTAATATATGTATTCGCTATGATACACTTAAAAAAACAGTTAACCAATCAAATTTTTTTTTAAACATCCATTAAGACACTTATTGACTGGATGGTGTCATCAGTGATGTCATGAGTGCTGTCACTGACCATGTCATGAGTGATGTAATATGTGATGTCATCAGCAGTGCATTACACGCGCAAGTTATAGTGAGTCTAACTAACTATAACGTGGGAATTTCAATGGTTTTATGTCAGTAAAATTTCCAGGTAACTATAACTGGTGTGAAACCTATGGTTTTTTCAGTGAATTTAATAGGTTTTTTAAATGCTAATTCCTAACTATAACTGGTGTGAAACCTATGGTTTTTTCAGTGAATATATATATATATATATATATATATATATATATATATATTGCCAAAGAAGAGACAGCACTCTCGGGAGGAGGATCAAGATTTTATTTCGCACCCTCTGAGCACCAGACGCGTTTCGGCTACTGCCTTTGTCAGTGGTACACTGACGCGCCATTTTTTCTTATTTAAATACCCATCACGTGTCATACTTAGTCATGGAGGTAAAGAGAGGACTTATACATCATTATTATGTGACATATTGGAATGGTTTCTCCGTTATTTACAACGTTTTTGTGATTACAATACAATTCATTTCGCCCTGGATGGGCACCTTTCAATTACATGTTGACTCATTGCGACCTTATTCTCTACATATCCCAGTTCGCGATCACTGACAGTGTCCTGTTTACGTTATTATACCCTGTATGGGTGATTACGCTTAAGAACATTCTTTTGTACAATATTTTAACGTTAAACATTATTCAGCCCTGGATGGGCTCGAGCAACGAAGGTCAACCTCTCATTGATTAACAATTCCTCTAGTTCTCTGCCTCTCTAGACTTACTTTTACAAAACACACACAGTGCAAATCAAAATACCCTTTACCATAAACCAAATTAAAATTTTAAAAGACATACATTTTCATATTATTTGAGGATTCTATAGGATCTTCTCTCACTAAACGACTTTCCTTGGAGTAGGGAGCCCCCTACCCCATATGTACTGTAATTTCCTCATGGCTATTCAGGCCCCCGGGGTTCTTGGTGCCAATATCTATTATGTGTCTGGATTGTAATCTTCTCAGTTTCATTAATCTGTCACCCCCTCTTGGGCTCGCTGGCACATGATCTAATGCAAAGTACACTAGTAGCTCACTATTACTCTTATGTTGTTGCTTACAGTGTCTTGCTACTGGGTACGATGGATCACAATTTGTAATAGCCCTGAGGTGCTCCAGGATAAGCATCTTAGTGGAGTTCACTGTACTGCCAATATAACACAGTCCACATGGACAAACGAGGCGGTAAATCGTGCAGGGAGTTGAGCACGTTAAAAATGTTTAGATTTTACGCAATTCTCCTCTCACCTGGTAAGACATTACTTTTTTGCTGTGTTTGCACGCCTTACATCGCCCACATGGGTAGAATCCTGGTTTTGGATCACCAAATGGTTGTTCCACCGGGCGTGTTAGGTAACTGCTTGTTAGGGTGTTTCTTAGTGCTCTAGCCCTCCTGTAAGTTACCATAAGTTGGCTTGGGATGTCTGTTCCTATTACCATTAATCCAACTAACTATAACGTGGGAATTTCAATGGTTTTATGTCAATAAAATTTCCAGCTAACTATAACTGGTGTGAAACCTATAGTTTTTTCAGTGAATTTCATCGGTTTTTTAAATGCTAATTCCTTTCTATATCGAGTTTCTAACCTATGTTTTTTTTTACAATTTGCTGTTTTGTGTAAGTATTAATTTTTGAGGTTTTTTTATATCATTTTTTCCTGGGGCGGTCTGGGTGCGCGCTCCGGTAAGCTCTCCGGTGAGCTCTCCGGTAAGCTCACCGGTAAGCTCTCATGAAAGCGCACCCAGAGCGCTACTTTCGTTCGTGAAAAAAATAAGAATAAAAAGTTAATAATAATGCAAAACATTTCGTACCATACAAATAAAAGCAGTTTTTTTTATGAGGAAAATGATAATGCATTTCCGTAAAACTATGATGACGTCACTTCGGCGCGCATCGTAAGCGCCCCCGGAAGCGCCTACGTTCGCGCCGCGAGTGCGCCCCGGAAGCGCCTACGTTCGTGCCGCGTGTACGCCCCCGGAAGCACCTACGTTCGCGCCGTGTATGCGCCCCGGAAGCGCCTACGTTCGCGCCGCGTGTGCGCACCCGGAAGCGCTCCGGAGCGCGCGGCGTAAGCGCGTCAAGTCATGTGACCTTAAAATAACACTTTTCATTGGTTGCTAACAGTTTTTTTTACGAAGAATGAAATCCCCACCCATTTACTTCACTTCTTCTTTCACTTTTGTGACTGCAAGACCTGCCTTTTTGCTCCTGGATATTTCTTGATTTTACCATGGCTGCCAGACATTCCAGCAGTGATGAAGAACCAGAATTCGTTAATGAAGAGCCTCCTCAACGAAAAGTTAAGGAACATTTCATTTGGAAATTTTTTTAAATCCCACCTAATCAAAAAAAGGTGAATGCTCCAAAAGTGGAGTGCAGGATCTGCAAAGAAGTGCTGTCGCGGGGTAACCCCTTAAAAAAGTACTCATTTGGAAACTACACGATGATCCGACATGTGGAGAGGAAGCACCCCCAGAATTTTGCCCGGGAAAGTGTCAGGGCTCTGGCACAAGAGGTTCCCAGTGATGGGGCCTCTACATCAACCGGAGGAGCAACTTCTTCTGGGAGGGGGAGATCACAAGAGCTGGTTCCGGACATTCAACCTGCTTTTAACCATGGTGCCCTCAGATGCAGATACTGCAATCAACTGCTTACCTTTGGAGAACAAAGTGTACAGCTCATGGTTCGAGCATTAGAAAACCATCGCTGCTCTTCCCACCCCTAATATTTTTTGTTTTTTTTGCTCCTGTTGAGCAGTCTCCATTCCCTGTTTTTGTTCCTGTTTAGAAAAAAGAAGAAAACCAAAAGTTCTTTTCAGAACTACCTCCAATTCTCATCAAAGAGTTATATTCTAAAAAAAATGAAAAAAGAGTAAGTGAAATAGAGTGCATTGATAATGGAAAGGAGAATGAGTAAGAAAGAACAGAAAGGTATGAGAGGAGAAAGGAATTGAAGTAGGAGGACTGAAAGAAGGTGAGTGTTAGGAAAGAAAGTAAGGAGAAGAAGAGTGAATATGGGGAATGTTGATATTCAAAGAAATTGTTGAAAAGGAACAGGGGTGTGGAAGGATAAGAAAAGATGCATTGCTGGAGTTGAAGGCAGAAGGCCTCATTTATGAAGCCATGCGTCACTTTAACACCACCAAAGCATCACTTTTTGTGACGCATCAGTCCAATAAAAAATGCACCTTATTTATTCATATTTACAAAGTGGCGTTTCTAGGTAAATACGTCACTTTGTAAACCCCTGTGCCACATTATTCCTACGTCAGGTGTAATGTATGCAAAAGGGACGTATTGACGCAAGAAAGGGTCGTAGAGGTGACACTGGCCTCATTTCTGAAACGTGACGCATCGCTACGTGAAAACAGCGATGCGTCACTATTCTGTGCGCACTCCTTATGACATTCCAGATGTGTCATATTTAATGTATGACGAATCAACCCGCAAGGAGTTACAGATACGTCAGTATTTCTGACGTATCTGTAAACACAAAAGTGACGCATTACTGGAGTGTGTCACAAATGTAACGCAACTCCAGTAATGCATCCTTTCACATAGGGAAAGCACCATGTGAAAGGTCTTGCGTCAGTCTTACACCTGCTGTGAGGCCGGCACAAGATTTTGACGCAACAGCATCCTAAAAGTGACACAGTGAAATCTCATAGATTTCACTGCGTCGCTATTACCAAGCTTTTTGCGGGGGAACGCCCCCTCTGCATACATTATACCTGACGCAGGTATAATGTGGTGCAGGGTTTTAAAAAGTGACCCATCAACCTAGATGCATCACTTTTTAAATATAGCGCAATGAGGCGCATTTTTTTACACCGCTGGTGCGATGCGTCACTTTTCTGTGCGCACTCCTTACAACATTCCAGATGTGTCATATTTAATGTATGACGAATCATGTCGCAAGGAGTTACAGTTACGTCAGTATTTCTGACGTATCTGTAAACACAAAAGTGACGCATTACTGGAGTGCGTCACAAAAGTGACGCAACTCCAGTAATGCGTCCTTTCACATGGGGAAAGCACCATGTGAAAGGTCTTTCGTCAGTCTTACACCTGCTGTGAGGCAGGCGCAAGATTTTGACGCAACAGCATCCTAAAAGTGACGCAGTGAAATCTCATAGATTTCACTGCGTCTCTATTACCAAGCTTTTTGCGGGGGAACGCCCCCTCTGCATACATTATACCTGACGCAGGAATAATTTGGCGCAGGGTTTTAAAAAGTGACCCATCTACCTAGATGCGTCACTTTTTAAATATAGCGCAACGAGGCGCATTTTTTTACACCACTGGTGCGATGCGTCACTTTTCTGTGTGCACTCCTTACAACATTCCAGATGTGTAATATTTAATGTATGACAAATCATGTCGCAAGGAGTTACAGATACGTCAGTATTTCTGACGTATCTGTAAACACAAAAGTGACGCAACTCCAGTAATGCGTCCTTTCACATGGGGAAAGCACCATGTGAAAGGTCTTGCGTCAGTCTTACACCTGCTGTGAGGCAGGCGCAAGATTTTGACGCAACAGCATCCTAAAAGTGACGCATTGAAATCTCATAGATTTCACTGCGTTGCTATTACGAAGTTTTTTGCGGGGGAACGCCCCCTCTGCATACATTATACCTGACGCAGGTATAATGTGGCGCAGGGTTTTAAAAAGAGACCCATCTACCTAGATGCGTCACTTTTTAAATATAGCGTAACAATGCGCATTTTTTTACACTGCTGGTGCGTCACAAAAAGTAATGCGTCCTTTCACATGGGGAAAGCACCATGTGAAAGGTCTTTCGTCAGTCTTACACCTGCTGTGAGGCAGGCGCAAGATTTTGACGCAACAGCATCCTAAAAGTGACGCAGTGAAATCTCATAGATTTCACTGCGTCTCTATTACCAAGCTTTTTGCGGGGGAACGCCCCCTCTGCATACATTATACCTGACGCAGGAATAATTTGGCGCAGGGTTTTAAAAAGTGACCCATCTACCTAGATGCGTCACTTTTTAAATATAGCGCAACGAGGCGCATTTTTTTACACCACTGGTGCGATGCGTCACTTTTCTGTGTGCACTCCTTACAACATTCCAGATGTGTAATATTTAATGTATGACAAATCATGTCGCAAGGAGTTACAGATACGTCAGTATTTCTGACGTATCTGTAAACACAAAAGTGACGCAACTCCAGTAATGCGTCCTTTCACATGGGGAAAGCACCATGTGAAAGGTCTTGCGTCAGTCTTACACCTGCTGTGAGGCAGGCGCAAGATTTTGACGCAACAGCATCCTAAAAGTGACGCATTGAAATCTCATAGATTTCACTGCGTTGCTATTACGAAGTTTTTTGCGGGGGAACGCCCCCTCTGCATACATTATACCTGACGCAGGTATAATGTGGCGCAGGGTTTTAAAAAGAGACCCATCTACCTAGATGCGTCACTTTTTAAATATAGCGTAACAATGCGCATTTTTTTACACTGCTGGTGCGTCACAAAAAGTGACGCACAGGCGGCGCAAAACTGTCGCAAGGCCTTCATAAATATGGTCCTGGATATTCCCCGTGCTTCGCTCCCCGGTGCGCTTCCCGGTGCGCGTAACGGGCGCTCCCCCCGTGCAAATCGAAAAAAAATATTTTTTTAAAATGCCCCGCGGGACCCTATTTTAGCCCCCACATTAAACCTAGGGGTCTACCCTGCCCCCTTATGGTCAATTCCTCTCTTTGTTTTTGCCACCTCTTATGTCTCGATTTTACTGAGACACAAGATGGCGGCTGCTCCAGACTGGTAGAATATTTACAGACACCCAAGAGCCAATCAGCTTTCTGCGCGCAAGTCGCGTGGCGCGCCCGGTGCGCTCCCCGGTGCGCGTACGGGGCACGCCTATAGATATACATATTTTTTTAACCTAAATTACTCAAAATCCACTGGAGCACATATCTTGAGACATAGCAAAGGCACATTGGGCTACCAGTCCCTACAATTTTGCCAAGTTTGGTGTAAATCCATTCAGCCGTTCGAGCTAAAAGTGAAATCGACCACCCTATGGAAATTAAAATGGGGAAAACGCGTTTTGGGACCCCCCTTTTATCTCTGTCCCCGCTTGAGGAATCCCCCAAACTTTCAGGGAAGGACCGGGGCGCCGCGAGGCCATTTTGAGGAAATTTTCAGGCAGATTCGTCAACCGGCGCCAAAGTTATTCCAAATAGAATTTTGAGATTTAACATTGAAAAAAATCCTAACTATAACTACCTACTGGCGACTATGTATTCACTGAAAAAACCATAGGTTATAGACCATATATAGTTAGGGATTAGCATTTACAAAACCTTAATTTACTCGCACAAAACCATAGAAATTCGCATATATAGTTAGTTGCAATAACTATATATCGCGCACCCGCAATCCACTGCTGATGATGTCACATATTACATCATTCATGACATGGTCAGTGACGGGTGCGCGATATATAGTTATTGCAACTAACTATATATGCGAATTTCTATGGTTTTGTGCGAGTAAATTAAGGTTTTGTAAATGCTAATCCCTAACTATATATGGTCTATAACCTATGTTTTTTTTCAGTGAATTTTCAAGGTTTTGTAAATGCTAATTCCTAACTATATATGGTCTATAACCTATGGTTTTTTCAGTGAATTTCAATGGTTTTTTAATAGCAAATATCAAAAGCTGTCAAATGTCAAGTACTTGGTTGGTAAAACATTTTCGTGTTTATGCACACTGATGTGCTTTGAACGCTGCCCCCCTCCCCCCTCTTTTCTCTTAGGAGTACTCTCTCTTTGCAGATAGTGAAGGGTAGTTAACGCAGGCCTTTGCCCCCGTTGTAATCCGTCATGCCTGCTTCTCTCTCCATTTGATTGATTGTTATCCAAGCATTTACTGTTTTAGAATTGGTTCTCTTTGGTTCATTCTCTATTTACAAACAAGCACAGAGTCGCAATACTCTGTTTAGTCTTTGCAGATAGTGAAAAATCGTTTAAAAAAACAAATGGAATCGAGCAAAATCAGTAGGCCACTAATGGGATCTCTTTTTGACCTCGCTAAAATAGAAACATTAACAACAACCCCTCATGAGAAATACGAAACTAGTGAGATGAACTGAGCTCCACACCATGATGGCTGCAAGTCAGCTCGGCTCCGCCACCCACCCCACCCAAAATAACGACAAACCCTATGCAAATATTATAAATATATACAACACACCAGCAAAGTAACAGGGTAAAACATTTTATTAAATAACTATTTACATAACTATTTTATACTTTTTGTTGCCCGATCCGGCTAGCTCAATCGATCGAGCATGAGACTCATGCACTCTGATCTCCTTGGCCTCAGTCAAGTATCAATAGTAAGATTTTCATACATGAGTGTACGTTCATGGTTTTGGTCCCTGAGTTGCTTCGATGTCACTGCCTTGCACAAATGGCATAAGCCCTGGATGTTGGGTGCCATAGTTCAGTGTTCTGGGCAGCGCTTGTTACACTGTCTGAAGCTTATTTGCACCTGCTGCAGCTTCACTATTCTCAAAGTAAGTGGGGGCCGTTTGTGGAACTGACTGCATTTGAAAACAATGTGATGCGGTGCCTCCCTTAACCGCTTGACGGAGGCCCCCGAGGGGCGGTGTGATGGCGCGGACTCGGAGGGGGCCCTTGGCTCCGACCCCCTCCCCAAGTCTTGTTGCTCTGGTGTGGCCTGAGATCGCCCCCGACATAGGCGGCCGGCTCCCGGGGTCAATCGGAACTTTTTGCCTTTTGGTGACTCTTCCATTCTGGACCTTGTCCCACAATCCGTTCGACCTGAAGACACGTCCTGCGGTGCCCTAGTCCGACCATCACATATTCCTGCACCAGGAAACGGCGTGGGATGCACTAGAAGGGAGAGGCGGCGCGAACGAGCCTCCCCCACCTCCCCAGGTGGAGGTTTTTCAGGTACACCCCAGCGCTTTACGCAACCAGCTGAGTTGCGCCCGCTCTTGCGGCTACAGCGTCTCGCCCACCATCCACTTGAATTGCGCCCACTCTTGCAGTGCAGCGATAGGCAGCTGCCACAGGACTCTCAAAATGGCGGCCGGCTCTTCGGATTTAGGCCTGGCCCACTAAAATGGCCCTGGGACACCTTGGAACTCGGACGCTTGACTGCTAGGGCATGGACCCCATTCCCAAAAGCGTCCCCTCAGCCTTGAAGATTCTACAAAAGTCACCGGGGCCCCCGACTCCCGCAGACTTCCGGTGGTGAGCGACTGCCATGATTGCTCGCGGAATGGCCACGACGTAGCCACGGGGTGCTCTCATGCTGACGCCAGCTTCAATCTGAAACATCCAGAAACACTGTAGACTACCAATTCGATCAGTTCCGGTGGAGCCCCAACGTGACCCGGTAGAAAAGAACTTGCCCTCCCCTTTTTTGAGTGATGGTTCTTGTTGCCTGTCCCTTCTGTTGTCATTTTACAGAACTTATTGGACTACTGAAAGGGTTTGTGTTCCGACCGCTGGTTGGTGGAGACATTTTGACTATATTCTGGAGCTACGTTGTCGCGTAATGCGTCATATGACGCGTCGTATTAGCGCACCCGGAAGTGCTCCGGTGCGCGAGGCGCAGCTTCCCGGAAGCGATCCAGAGCGCGGCGCGTAACGTAAGCATAACAGGTCATGTGACTTGTTAATAAAACTTTTCATTAGTTCATTTTACTTTTGTTATTCTAATGATGAAAGGCTTGGTCATATGACCTAAAAATAACGCTTTTCATTGCTTTCGAACATTTTTTTTTCCCAAATGATGAAAGCCCCACCTTTTTTTTTCTCACTCTGACTTGTAAAGCAAAGGACCCAGATGCATTTACAGTTTATCACTAACAATGTTCGAGGCTAATGTATTTTCC
Source organism: Lissotriton vulgaris (assembly GCF_964263255.1). Lineage (NCBI taxonomy): Eukaryota > Metazoa > Chordata > Amphibia > Caudata > Salamandridae > Lissotriton > Lissotriton vulgaris. Next base: position 1,146,713,563 of record NC_141694.1, on the reverse strand, counting down.
TCGGAAATTTATAACTGTCCTGCAAGTAAAATATTCCTTTTTCGAGAAAAAGGGCGTTTCTTCGTCCCATGAGGGAACCGTTGAGCAAAAGAGGCTCGGCCTGCTGTCTTAGTTGCTGATAGGCATGAATATCAGATTCTTATCGATCACTTTATGTTGCAAGAGTAGAAAACACAACAGCCCTTGACCATTTATCTTTACTGCGTTCCTGCGTATTATACCTTTTAACCGTCATGTAATTGGACTGCTTTATTTCACTTGCCTTTTACTGATTCGAAAACAGTGGCTATTATTCAAAACTTTACCAATGTAAGTACTACTACCATGTTTTGTTTTAAAAACCTTTATTGTGAAAATGTCAGTATACAAATACGGGCCTATAACCACGTGGGCCGGCCACGGAGCAAACTGGAATCGTATATGATGAGGGGATATTTACACTGTAGAAGAACGTAACGGGCGGGCCATTAGGTTGCAAGAACTAAGGTGTCTAACAGTTGCGGAATCGATGGACGTACATTTTATAATTAAAATACGACAAGCCAGTTACAATAAAATTATCTAGATATACATTTGCAGGCAAGTACCATGGGTGACGTTAATTGGAACTTTCAATAGTACAGTAATCAATAACACATCAGAACTTAATATCAATAGGGATGTCGAAATGTTCAATCAATTCTCGTCCCCGCCCGCCATGTGCTTCAAAACTGCATACGTATCTCGTGATATCAAGGTTGGGCAACCAGTACACAACAAGGAGTTACGAGTCCCATTTATACCGGCGCCATTTTGGGCGAGGCCGAGCAGGTCCAAGATATAGTCAAAATGTCTCCACCAACCATCGACTATGATAATGTTCATAAGCTCTATTGATTAGACTAACACTCCTCTCTCCACATGAAATTAATTTGCCGCAAGTTAAACATGTCATTTTCATTTGTCCAAAGTTCTTCTGAAGATTTAGAACTGTTTCCCTTGCCTCTGATGCTGTCACTGCCACTTCATTGGTGGATGTACTGGCAGGTCGGGGGTTATCCACCAAATCTCGAATTTGGGCAGCACTATAATTAATCGGGTGCCACCTCTCCATATGACGATGCATGGTATAATTACCATAACTCTATATTTTTTTCTGTTCCTCTGGAGAGTACATCGTGGCAGATGAGGCAGGTAACGTACCGGGCATTTACCTTTTTTGCATGTGGAGGAAAGGAAAAAAATTCGAGCGTCCGAGTTCCAAGGTGTCCCAGGGCCATTTTAGTGGACCAGGCCCAAATCCAAAGAACAGGCCGCCATTTTGAGAGTCCTGTTGCAGCCGCCTTTCGCTGTAGCAGCAAGAGCGGGCGAAACTCAGCTAGACGGCGCCCCACTGCAGATGAAGTGCCTCCACCTGGAGAGGCGGGAGAGGCTCATTTGCGCCGCCTCCCCCCCCCCGCAGCATTGTAGGATGGCCACACCAGTATGGCAACTTGCTGGACACCACCTCGGTGCCATCCAGATCTTGGCGCGTTGTGCTGCCTTCGGCCTACTGTAGCCGCAAGTGCGGGTGAAACACCAAGGGGCGCCCCACTGCAGCCGAGGAGCCTCCATCTTGGGGGCGAGGCACCGCATCACATTGCTTTCCAATGCAGTCAGATCCTCAAACAGCCCCCACTTACTGACGCCACCTCACAGGCCAATAGGGCACGCCACTGCGACTTTCGGCGCAGCATTGTAGGATGGCCACACCAGTGCGGCAACTTGCTGGACACCACCTCGGTGCCATCCGGATCTCGGCGCATTGTGCTGCCTTCTGCCTATTCGCACATCGGTCCGCTACTGATGCCGCCTCACGGGCCGACTGATTTTTTTGGCTTTTTATAGCCCAAAGCCGCATAACAGGTCATGTGATTTGTTTTTAAACCTTTTCCTTGGTTCATTTTACTTTTGGTTTCCTAATGATGGAAGGCTTGATCATATGACCTAAAAATAACATTTTTCATTGGATTAAAAAAAATGTTTTTCCCAAACGATGAAAGCCCCACCTTTCTTTTTCTCACTCGGCAATCCAAAAAGGTTCTGTTAGATGACAACAGAGAGGACAGGCAACAAGAACCATCACTCAAAAAAGGGGAGGACAAGTTCTTCCCTACCGGGTCACGTTGGGGCTCCACCGGAACTCATCGAATTGATAGTCTACAGTGTTTCTGGATGTTTCAGACTGAAGCTGGCGTCAGCATGAGAGCACCACCATCTCGTAGCTCCGTCGTGGACATTCCACAAGCAATCATGACAGCCGCTCCCCACCGGAAGCCTGCGGGAGTCGGGGGCCCCAAAGACTTTTTTAGAATCTTCAAGGCTGAGGGGACGCTTTTGAGAATGGGGCCCAAGCCCTAGCAGACACGCCTCCGAGTTCCAAGGTGTCCCAGGGCCATTTTAGTGGACCAGGCCCAAATCCGAAGAGCCTGCCGCCATTTTGAGAGTCCTGTGGCAGCCGCCTATCGCTGCACCGCAAGAGTGGGCGCAACTCAGCTGAATGGCGGATTTTGGCACAGTGTACCAAAAGCGGGCGGAATGGCAACTGAAATGGTAAAGGGGCACCCCGCTACAGCAGACGAGCCTCCACCTGGGGAGGCCCGTTCACGCCACCTCCCCCCCCCCCTCCCCGGGGCGCCCCACGCCGTTTTTCGGAGCAGCATTGTAGGATACCAAAACCAGTGCGGAAACTTACTGGACATCACCTGGATGCCATCCACATCTCAGCGCGTTCTGCTGCCTTGGGACTATTAGCACAACAGACCGGTACTGACGAGGCCTCCCCCCCCCCCTACCCGGGGCGCCCCACGCCATTTTTCGGAGCAGCATTGTAGGATACCAAAAACCAGTGCGACACCAAGGTGACATCACCTGGGTGCCGTCCAGAACTCAGCACGTTGTGCTGCCTTGGGACTATTCGCACAAAAGACAGCTACTGACCATTGTTGCTTCTTTTTTCAAAAACATTTTTAAATGTGTTTACTGTTTTTGTTGCGTTGTATATATTTATAAGTTATTAAAGTTTTATAATCCTACTACTTTATTGGAGTGCTATATATTTTTTATGTGACACATAATTGTAAAAACTTTGATGTACAAAAAGGCATCCCTTGAATCTTCCGCTTCAGGCTCGGTCCCACACACCCTCACAGTGAGAATTCCCTCCCCAATCACAATACAGGATGGTTATCAGATAGTAGGAACGCGTGTGCTGTGACAGATCTCATGAGGTGGGGGCCTTGATCTACTGTAACTCCTTTGAACAGGGGTGATTCTTTAAAGTTGGGGCCATAAACTACATCCGCACGGCTAGGTGATAGCCTAGGACCGGCCTGGACAATTAGACACAGAGGAAGAGGAGTGTCAGAGGGTGCGGTAGTGAATAGGGTGAAAGGGTGGTGTCGGGCGGGCACAGGTTGTGATTCTCAGGGAAGAACAGCTCAGATGGGGGGAGGTTTATGGCCCATGCATGAGAGAGAGAGCGGGGGTGACCAGTGCGTGGGGGAGATGCTTGCGAGGGTGGGGAGCCATGCTGAGGATCGGCGACGTGCAGAGAGTGGGTCTGGTCAAGGCATCTAAAATGGCTGCCGTGCATGACAAAATTGTGGCATTGGAAAAAAGGCAAGATGGCGCAGACAATGTTTATCAATACGGATTAATTTATAACAATTATTTTTAACAAAATATTTACTCGCAGTGACAAAATGGCGGTCAACACTTCCTGATTTCCTTCGAATCGAACGTTAACAGACGTCACGCAGCAAAAAAAAAAAACACTCACGCACAGCCGCTGGAAGACATGTATCAACATATATGAGCCTCCTCAGCCACCCTCAGAAAACATAAAGGATACATCTCCCGTACCCCCTTATACCCTGTAATTTAATTAAAACGAAATACAAAATGGCGAATTCCCGTTTCGCTACCTGAACCGGCTTCTACCGTGAAAAATCAATTTTTTATTTTTTTTTCCCACGGGACCCTTTATTAACCCCAACATCATTCCTAGTGGGTCAAGAGGGGTCTACCTTGCCCCCTTTCATTAAATTCCCCCTTCGTTTTTCTCCTCCTATTTTCTCTCGATCCTACCGAGAGACAAGATGGCGGCCGCTCCGGACTGTTTAGAATGTTGACAGACACCGGAGAGCCAATCACCTTCGCTTCGCAAAGCTCCGTTACGCGAAAAGTACGCGAACTGGAGCGCTATCCGGGACGCTGTCACAGATATATAATTTTTTTTAAACGTTAATTTCTCAAAATCCACTGGAGCACATATATTGAAACCCAGCAAAGGCACATCGGGCTAACAGTCCCTACAATTTTGCCAAGTTTCGTGTAAATCCATTTAGCCGTTCGAGCTAAAAGTGAGGCCAAACGCCCTGTGGAAAAATGAATGGGAAAAACGCGTTTTGGGACCCCCCTTTTTTCTCGGCCCCCCCTTGACGAACCCCCCCAAATTTTCAGGGGCTGATCAGAAACAAAATGTGGCATTTTCCTGAAAATTTCAGCCAATCCCGTCCACAAACGCCAAAGTTATTAGACATAGAATTTTCAAAAGTTCCATAGAGAAAAATTCCTAACTATATATACCTACTGGCGACCGCCAGTAGGTAATATATATATATATATATATATATATATATATATATATATATATATATATATATATATATATATATATATATATATATATATATATTTTTTTTTTTTTTTCACATCACGCTTCATAGACATTTTTCTAGCACCTATCGTGAAGGCCCTCTTATGTGAGAGATACACAGGACTTCTTACGCATCATGGATAACATCTCCTGGGACAAGGACATGCTATTAATAACTATGGATGTCGTAAATCTATATACGTGTATTGATCACTAACAAGGACTGTGCGCGATTAAATGGTTTTTGGATAAAAAACAACCAAAATTTCGAACACATAGTGGGATGATCTTATGCATGATAAGATTTTGTTTGTTCAATAACTATTTCCTGTTTGCTGGCCAACTATACAAGCAGATTAGAGGGACCTCTATGGGTTCGTGCTTCTCCCCCAGCTACGCAAATCTTTTTGTGGGCTGGTGGGAGAAGCACGAGGCATGGGGAGGGAATAATGAGAAATGGAGTCAAAACATACTGATGTGGACACGTTATATTGACGATCTGTTTATTGTCTGGAGGGGAGACAGGGCCTTGGCTGAGGAATATGTCTCAACTCTTAACAATAACGACCTGAAATTCACCAGCACCATAAGTGATCATAGTGTGTGTTACCTAGACCTAGAGGTATTTGTGGAAGAAGACCATCTCCACACGCGGCTGTATAGAAAGCCGGCGGCTGGTAATGCTGTATTACTTGCAGCTAGCCACCACCCTAGAAGTCTGGTGAAAAATGTACCATATGGTGAATACCTGAGACTCAAAAGAAACTGCTCAGAAAGGGAGGACTTCAGAAAAGCACAGGAAGACGCTAGTGAGATGTTCCAAGCGAGAGGATACTCCCGGAACATCTTAGACCAAGCTAGTGCTAAAGCAGAAACGATCGACAGGAGGGACCTCCTGTTGGTCAAGGAGTCAAGGGAAAATGATGATCAGGTCAGAATGATAACGACATTTAACAGTAAATCTGGAGAATTGGTCCAGTCGTTCAAGAAAAACTGGCATATACTGCATACAGATAACATCCTGAAAAAGTCATTACCAGATAAACCCATGGTAACTTACAGAAGATGCCAGTCACTTTCGGACTATCTCGTCCACAGTCACTATTCCCCTGAGAAAGCCAATAAGCCCTCCAACCAAATAGTTGGCTTCTTTCCCTGCCTGCGTTGCAAGGCATGCAAATTCAGTAAAAAGGTCAAGGAGTATCCCTGTAGATCAGGTGAGGACAGACCCAGCAGAAAGATTTTAAAACATCTCAACTGTAATTCGGAATACACTGTCTACTGCTTGGTCTGCCCATGTAACAAACGATACATAGGAAGTACCATAAAACCAGCAAAAATGAGAATCCTGGAACATATGAGGGCTATCGTGAATAATGACAAAACTTATCCGATAGCCCGTCATTTTGCTGAACAACATCATAGCAACAGAGATCTACTCATGTACTACTGTATAGACCAGGTTCCTAAATCGGAAAGGGGGGGAACAGGGAGAAAGCCCTCCGGATAATGGAATCAAAGTACATCCTAGACCTCAAAACAATGACACCTTGGGGCCTTAACAACGATGCTGAAATGTGGGTACACCTATAAAATAAGCCTGATCTAGTATTCCATCTAACATATTAAAAGATCGAAAAAGTAAGTCCTATAAGAACAAAAACTGAATGCAGCCTAGCGAATTAGCAAATTCCCATCTCTGTACCATGTTGAAAAATCTTGAAAATTAATGATGATACCAAAAAAGTGAGATGGCAAGGTGTGGTAAATCAATAGCCATACAGGGCGGAATGGCGAGCCAACCAGCTTAGTCTAGTAAGTGCCAGATGAATGCAAAATACTCTTATATGTATTGTGGATTTGTAAATAACGGGCACTTGGGTTAGAAAATTTCATCACCTGTATATATTAAACTTGCACATAACCTTTACATATATGAAATCGGGGATACACCCCCACACAACGGTCTAAACGCCTGTAAAATATGTAAATAGTATTGTTTGGTATCATTAATGTAAAAATTGTAAATATGTGAAAGTCTCAGTAATTATCTAGTCATATGTCGAACTTTTTTTCACATAATTGAGCACTTTATCTGTCGCCATTTTTGAACAGGAACAGTAATCATGCATTTGCACACTAAGAAATGTCCGCCATAGAAAAGTTTTGTGTACCATCTTCTATGTTTACCAACTAAAATGAGCGGACTGTTTAAAATGGCGAAAATGTTTGTTCACGGACGACACTGACGAAGCCTTGAGCGAAACGTGTCTGTCGGGGGTGTAGGGGGTTCGGAAACCGAATAAAGGAAAAAGATCACATCATCTGTGTGCTGGCCGTTCTTTCCTGGTTTATTGTCAGGGATCGTGTGATGATATATAGATATATATATATATATATATATTCACTAAAAAAACTATAGGTTTCACATCAGTTATAGTTAGCTGGAAATTTTACTGTCATAAAACCATTGAAATTCCATGTTATAGTTGGACTCACTATAACTTGCGCGTGTAATGCACTGCTGATGACGTCACATATTACATCACTCATGACATGGTCAGTGACATCACTCATGACATCACTGATGACACCTTCCAGTGAATGTGTGTCTTTCTGAAAAATAATTTTTTTTTATATATGTATTTGTAAAGGTCGATGGAAGAATAAATGGTTAAATAAGTGTGTAAATAGATGTTTTTTTTCAAAAGAATTGATTGGTTAACTGCCTTATTAAGTGTATTTTAGTGTATATATATATTAGCAAGTAACTTTTAAATATTGTAATATATGTATCAGGGTTTCACTTTGTGTATAAGTGGCTGCATGGGTTGGTGACTGACTCACTGTTTGTATGTGTTTAGAAGACAGCATATGTGCAGGACTGTATGGGTGGATGAGTGTGTATATGTGTGTGTTAGTGAGTGAATAACTATCTCACTATTGTCTTTATCAGTAACAAGATATGTTTTTATCTAGTATATGTGAGTATTGATGTATATAAGTGAGTATATGAGAGAGTGAGAGATTGTAAGAGTTCCTGTTTAAATAAGTATGTGTTTCTATAAGTGATTGTTTAAGAGAGTAAGTATGTGTAAGTTTCCTTAGAAGTAAGGTTGTAGTGTGTGTATACTTGTATATGCAAATAAATGGATGTTTATTAGTTTATTTGCATATGTGAGTATATGTGTGAGTAACTTTTTGATGACTGTCGGTGTGTAACAGGATGAATAGGTGTATCACTACATATGATGAGTGAGTATATGTATGAGTGACTATATGGAACTCTTGATGAATGTGTAAATGTATATATAAATGGTGGAATTATTGAATTGGTTGTTGTAACTGGTATGGGTATCTCCATTTTTTAAAATGTTTTAATTTATATTTTTCAATATGTTTTTCATGGGTTACATTACAGTGAAAGGAGGTCTGTCACTCTGTCACAAGGATGATGTCATCAGTGATGTCATGAGTGATGTCACTGACCATGTCATGAGTGATGTAATATGTGACGTCATCAGCAGTGCATTACACGCGCAAGTTATAGTGAGTCCAACTAACTATAACGTGGAATTTCAATGGTTTTATGACAGTAAAATTTCCAGCTAACTATAACTGATGTGAAACCTATGGTTTTTTTTGTGAATTTAATAGGTTTTTTAAATGCTAATTCTTAACTATAACTGGTGTGAAACCTATGGTTTTTTCAGTGAATTTCATAGGTTTTTTAAATGCTAATTCCTAACTATAACTGGTATTTAACCTATGGTTTTTTTCAGTGAATTTTATAGGGTTTTTTTATACTAATGCCTAACTTTAAATCTCACTTTATAAGTAAGACTGTTAGCGCTCTAGTTGTTTAGAACACTCTGATACATTCTGTCATTGGGCTACAGTTTGGCTACATCTGGCTGATATTTGGGACATATTTTTTTTTTGTCTCTGGTGTCCATCTTTGGGCTACATTGGGCTGCATTGGGCTACATTTGGGCTACATTTTGGCTCTAACATATATTAAGCCCAATGTAGCACAATACATATTTTTCTAAAGTTAATTTTTCTTAAAAACCACTTCAGAATAGGGCTACCTGTCCCTACAATTATCCCTTTTTTTTTTTTTTTTTTTTTTGGAGCGCTCCCGGAGCGCGCCCCGGGGAGCGCCCCGGAGAGCGTAGTTCTAAAAAGCGCCCCGGGGCGCGCTCCGGGGAGCGTCCCGTGAGCGCCAATTTTGCAAACGAAAACATGATCGTGACGTATCGCGTAGCCGCGTCCGCGTGATACGCACGGCGTAAGCGCACCCGGAAGTACTCGAGCGAATACGATCGCGCTACGTAAACATCCGACGCGCTTACGCTACGCGACCCGGGGCGCCCCCCCCGGGCGCGCCCCGGGGCGCGTAGCATAAGCGCGTCGGTCATGTGACCTGAAAATAACACTTTTTATTGGTTCATAACAGTTTTGGGTTCATAATGATGAAGCCCCTGGTCTTGTGACCTGAAAATAACACTTCTCATTGGTTCAGGACAGTTTTTTTTTCCAAATGATGAAAGACCCCACCTTTTTTCCTTATTCTGACTTTGTCCTTTGACTGAGGAAGACCTGTTTGTACATCTTTGTACCTTTTTCATCTTAATAATGGCTTCAGTAGCAGCAGCAGCTGGTGCATCTGCCCCACCACCACCACCAACAGGACCAGCTCCAGTTTATATTGGTGGTCAAGAAGAGGAGGAGGAGGAAGAGGAAAGGGAGGAGGGGAGGAGAAGATGGCTTCCTGAAGAAAATACCCCATACAAACCCAAGCCACACATTGTATGGGAGTTTTTTTCAATCCCAGAGGGGAAGAAAAAAGTCAATGCGGCCAAGGTAACTTGCCTAATCTGCAATGAAGAACTTTCAAGGGGCAACCCAAACAAAAAATATTCATTTGGTAACTCATATGACCAGAAAGCACCCTAACAACTATTCTCGTGCAGAGCTCACGGAACTGGCCAGTAACCTTCCCCATTCTTCAAGGACCACCTCCCAAAGCAACAAACCCTCTTCATCAGGACCAGAAACATCAGAGATGATGCCTTGTATTCAGCCAAGATTTGCTGATTTTAAAATAACTTGTACTGCATGTGGCAAGCTTATCGCCTATGGTGAACAGAGCGTAAAGCTAATCGTCCTTGCAGGTGACAACCACAAGTGCCCCAAAAAGAACTAATTTTTTGGGGTTTTTGTTTTTTTGCTCCAGTTGAGCCAGTTTCAATTCCCTTTTTTTTGTTTCTCCCCCTAAAAAAATACAAAAAAAATATAAAACTGTTTTGAAAAGACAAAAAAAGTACAAAATGTTCAAAAAACACAAAAAAAATATAAAACAACAAAAAGAAGAAAAAAAAAAGTTCTTTTTAGAACTACCTCCAATTTGTAAAATATGGCTTTCTTTTTTAAAAACTCTGTCATTCTTTTTCCCTCATAGTGCGCTCCCCGGTACGCGCACCGGGGAGCGCACCGAGCGCTCCCCCCGCGCAAAACAAAAAAAATATATATTTTATATGCCCCGCTGGTCCCTTTTATTGCCCCCACATCAAACCTAGGGGGTCAGAGGGGGTCTATCCCTGACGCCTTATGGTCATTTCCCCCTTTGTTTTAGCCACCTCTTATGTCTCGATTTTACCGAGACACAAGATGGCGGCCGCTCCGGACTGTTTCGAATGTTTACAGACACCCGAGAACCAATCAGCTTTCCGTGCGCACCTCACGTGACGCGCCCGGAGCGCTCCCCGGGGCGTGTACCGGGGCGCGGCTATAGATATATATTTTTTAGAACCTAAATTACTCAAAATCTACAGGAGCACATATCTCGAGACATAGCAAAGGCACCTCGGGCTACCAGTCCCTACAATTTTGCCAAATTTGGTGAAAATCCATTCAGCCGTTCGGGCTAAAAGTGAAATCGACCGCCCTATAGAAATTAACATGGAGAAAACGTGTTTTGGGACCCCCCTTTTATCTCGGCTCCCGCTTGACGAATCCCCCCCAAACTTTAAGGGAAGGACCGGGGCGCAGCGAGGCCATTTTCAGGAAATTTTCAGGCAGATTCGTCAACCGGTGCCAAAGTTATTCCAAATAGAATTTTGAGAATTGACATTGAAAAAAATCCTAACTATAACTACCTACTGGCGACCGCCAGTAGGTTATATATATATATATATATATATATATATATATATATATATATATATATATATATATATATATATATATATATATATACATATATATATATATATATATATATATATTACCTACTGGCGGTCGCCAGTAGGTATATATAGTTAGGATTTTTTCCCTATGGGATTTCTGAAAATTCTATGTCTAATAACTTTGGCGTTTGTGGACAGAATCGGCTGAAATTTTCAGGAAAATGGCACATTTTGTTTCTGAGCAGCTCCTGGAAATTTGGGGGGGGTTCGTCAAGGGGGGGCCGAGAAAAAAGGGGGGTCCCAAAACGCGTTTTTCCCATGTTAATTTCCATAGGGCGGTTGGACTCACTTTTAGCCCGAACGGCTGAATGTATTTTCACGAAACTTGCCAAAATTGTAGGGACTGTTAGCCCGATGTGCCTTTGCTAGGTCTCAATATATGTGCTTCAGTGGATTTTGAGAAATTAACGTTTAAATCAAGATATATATCTGTAACAGCGCTCCGGGCAGCGATCCGGTTAGCGAACCTTTCGCGTATCGGAACTTTGCGATGCGAAGCTGATTGGCCCTCCGGTGTCTGTCAACATTCTAAACAGTCCGGAGCGGCCGCCATCTTGTCTCTCGGTAGGATCGAGAGACAAGAGGAGGCCAAAACAAAGGGGGAAATTACCATAAGGGGGCATAGTAGATCCTCGTTGACCCCCTAGGTTTTATGTGGAGGTTTTAAAAGGGCCTAGGAGGGTCCAAAAAAAAAAAAAAAAAAATTTTTTTTTGCGTGGTAAGCGCCAAGTTCGCGAACCGGAAAGCGTTCTGGGCAGCGAACTTTATGGATAAAAGAATGAAAGACTTTTCTAATACTGTATGTTAATTATTTGTTGGTTTTGTTGATTATTTTTTAATTTTTTTATTTTTTAAGCAATTATTTATTATTGTGATTGTGTTTCAAAATTTAATAACATTTCTAACATTTAACTAGTTTATGAATTACATATAAAAATGATTAAAGACTCAAACAATTTTTTAATATTACATACAATTTTATTTTTCGGATTGTTTTTCAAAATTTAATACAACGTCTAGCATTTCACTGTCTGATATGTGTTCTTGTTCAGTGAACATAAGTTCCAACATTTGACCGTCATCATAATGCAGTAAATGATCCACAGATTCTACACATTGAACTAATTCATGGTCCCGTGATTCATCCATGAAATTTGAGTCATCATTGTCCTCAATAACTTTTTCTGTGTTGTTCTCCAGAACAATTTCGAAGGAAACATTTTGCTCACCTTCCATTTTATTGCTGTAATTTGCATAAAAAATAAATATATCAGTAGAGATAGGGCACTGTTGGGTTTAAGTTCAGACAGGCATTTGTGAGTTTATAACAGAGAAGTAATCTATGGGCACTGTATGGTTTCAGGCGTGAAGTAGTACTATTAAAAAGTGGCTGTGAAGAAGCCTAAGTAAATTCATAATTATACCACAGAAACCTAAATCAGTCCATAATTATAATAAAGAAGCCTTTCTCAATGTCTAACTCTTACAGAGGGATAGTATATAACTATCTGAAAAAGTTTACCATATTTACTTATAGTGCACAATATACTTCAGTTTTAAAAATAACAACTTACCTTTAGAAACAAGTTGATGTTATTAGTGATATTCTAAATGATATATACAACAACAAGTAGTAGTCAAAATGGCTGTGTTTCCTTCTCTTCCTTTATATATATTCAGGTATATAACCAATCAAATGTCAGGTAATAAAAGTAGAAAATGAAAGTAACATTTTCATTGGTTGTCAATTCCAACACTTCAGATGTGTTTTGTGAAGTAATTTACCTCACGGTACTTAGAGAGGTCTACAGGCTTCATGGCTAAATGGAATTTCAATCAAATTTGTGAAAATGAAAGGGATTGTTATGTAGTATGAGCTAATCTATATTTGGTGAGAGTGACTCTAGTCGTTTTTCTGTAAATTACTTTCCCACCTTTTTTTTGGACCGCTTTCCGGGAAGCGGCCCGGTTCGCGAACCTTAAGCGTCACGGGAGTCCACCATTTTGTGTTTCGGTCGCATTAAGATACAAGATGGAGGACAAATAATGTTTAGAATGGGTAGAAGGGGTCATGGTAGACTTACCTTGACCCTCTAGGTTTTCTGAGGGTGGCTGAGGAGGTTTATATGTGCGGAAAAAAACATTTTTTTTAAAAATTCCGCGAGGTTAGCTTTCGGTTCGCGAACCGGGTAGCGCCCCGGGGAGCGAATTTTGTGGAAAATTAATGAAAAAAGTTAGAAAAAAATAATAATTGTGAGTGATCAGATGAAGGGTAGCTCTGAGAAGAGCTTTTGGGTTTATGGTACATTTAGGTACTTATAAGTAGGTACCAATGCACAGTCTTAAATTCAGAATGAAAATTCTGTTGCCCTCATCTGAGAAGTGAACTCCATCTCCTCTGTAGATATCTTGCATGTAGTAACGCAAGTTATTGTTGTACAGAGAGCCCATTCCATGGTCTCTCATGAAAGCTGAAACAGATTTGTTTACATGCTTCCTCGCTTTCTCAATTTGTGGACAAAATTGGTTGGACCACCTCCATTTCTGTCTTTGGCATATATTGGAATATACCAAGGCAGTTTGAGGAAAAAGTGCCATTAATTGCTCAAAGGTGTCCTTTAAAAGCATTTCCAGACCTACCCCTGTCAAAGTGCCCAAATCATTACCTCCACAGTGCACAATTAACAGGTCAGGTTTTGGCAAATGCATAAAGGTTTTCACCAATGGTATCAATTGGTGACATTTTAATCCTCTTTGGCCCAACCACTTAATTTCCACATCTTGTAAATTGAGGTTAGGTAAATTTCTGTTTTCAGCATACCTTTGAGCCCAGTGGATGTAACTATGTCCAACAATCCAGACCTTAAACATGGTGGGAGAAGGTTGTTCTGCAGTCAGATGAAGTGTGGTAATGAAAGGGCAGTTGAAACAGTAGGAGTTTGTAAAGAAAAAAAACTGTGGTTTTCAATGCTAATGAATCATTAGCAGTGATTGGTGCATTTCCATTTCTGAAAACAGAAAGTTAGGGTGCATGGATGTGTTCTTTGAAAGATGTAATTTGAATGGTCAAGGAAGAAACATTTAATGAAAGATTGCACTGGATACGCAGGTGCACTGAGAGTTCAGAGTTCAATTGAAACATTGTTGTGTGAATTTGCAAACATGAGAGGTCTTCCAGGAGGTGGTTGCTATGGAAACAAGGCAGACAGGGCAGAGGGGGGAAGGGTTTTGATTTGAAAAAAGTGAGGGAAGAGGTATGATTGGCTAATATGAGAGATATGTGAAATGAATATCTGTATTTCTGTGCTTTCAATAGCTGCAGCCTTTGGAGTGCATCCTTTTTCTTCTGCTGAAGACAATTTGGTGTATTTCTTAGACTGTTTTGAAAACTCAAAAAATATTTGCTAAGGTGAGAAAAAAATTATTTAATTTAGATAGAGAATAGTATGATTTAAGGAGAAAATGATGAAGAAAGCTGTGTTTTTAAAATGTGGTTTTGTCTCTAGTGATATAGTAATAGAATTAGTTTCATAGAGAAATTGTAACTGCATATTTGGTGTAACATTCTGGCATGCAGTAACACAAGTTATTGTGGTACATGGAGCCCATTCCATGGTCTGTTATGTAAGCTGAAACAGATATGTTGCTTTTAAAAACGATTTAAGAAATCAATTACATTTCTGGATATGTACTGCTAGAGCTTCATAGGTTGTTTTGAGCCATATTTATAAGGTATTTGAGTGTCTAAGATGTTATGTTTTCCTTTTAAAATGTAAAGTGTTCCTCATGGGGCAAGTGTCTTGTAAATACGCTCCCACTTGTGCTTGGCAAATTTAGATTTTGATTATGGGAGTTACCTAGCCATGTTAATAGTGTCCCAAAAATGGTGCTAGGGAATTGCAGAAAACACTTTCATGTGTCTCAAGGACATTTTTAGTCATTTCTTCATGAATGCAGGTATACAATTGATTTATATGCTGTGTTTAAAAACGAATTTTGAAATCAATTAAATTTCAGGATATGTACTGTTAGAGCTTCATAGGTTGTTTGGGGTCATATTTAGAAGGCATTTTAGTGTCTTTGATGTTATTTTTCCCTTTTTAAATGGAAAGCGTTCCTCATGGGGCCCTGAGCAGTTCTTAGCCATGTTATTTAATAGGAAGTGGATAACATGGCTAAGAGCATTTGCTGGAAAATGCATGAATATCGCTGACTTTTCTGCGATATTCATGTATTGCGGCCGTTTTTTTTCGCATTTGCGAGCAGTTCTTAGCCATGTTATCGAATGGGAGGTGGATAACATGGCTAAGAGCATTTGCTGGATAATGCATGAATATCGTTGACTTTTCAGCGATATTCATGCATTGCGGCTGTTTTTAATCGCATTTGTGATAAACAATTACATTTCTTGATATGTACTTTTAGAGCTTCATAGGTTGTTTGGGGCCATATTTAGAAGGCATTTTAGTGTCTTTGATGTTATGTTTACCTTTTTAAATGGAAAGCGTTCCTCTTGGGGCAAGTGTCTTGTAAATACGCTCCCACTTGCGCTTGGCAAATTTAGATTTTGATTATGGGAGTTACCTAGCCATGTTAATAGTGTCTCAAAAATGGTGCTAGGGCATTCCAGAAAACACTTTCATGTGTCTCAAGGACATTTTTAGTCATTTCTTCATGAATGCAGGTATACAATTGATTTATATGCTGTGTTTAAAAACGAATTTTGAAATCAATTAAATTTCAGGATATGTACTGTTAGAGCTTCATAGGTTGTTTGGGGTCATATTTAGAAGGCATTTTAGTGTCTTTGATGTTATTTTTCCCTTTTTAAATGGAAAGCGTTCCTCATGGGGCCCTGAGCAGTTCTTAGCCATGTTATTTAATAGGAAGTGGATAACATGGCTAAGAGCATTTGCTGGAAAATGCATGAATATCGCTGACTTTTCTGCGATATTCATGTATTGCGGCCGTTTTTTTTCGCATTTGCGAGCAGTTCTTAGCCATGTTATCGAATGGGAGGTGGATAACATGGCTAAGAGCATTTGCTTCAAAGGTTGTTTGGGGTTATACACAATTTTTGGGAAATTATTAACATGCCTGTCTAACTCCCATAATCAAAATCTAAATTTGCCAACCGCAGGTGGGAGCGTATTTACAATAAATTTGCACCATGAAGAACGTAAAATAGCATACTAGACACTCAAATGCCTTATAAATATGACCCAAAACATCTTATGAAGCACTAGTAGTGCATATTTCCAGAAATGTATTGGTTTTCATTTAATGATTTACTTCATTGGTAGGCCTTCACATGTTTTTTTACCTTGGTTTTTTTCAGTGATAATCTTATCTGCAACCATGTGTTGGCCTCACCTCAAATAAACAAAACAGGTGATGGACTGAATGTGGATCAATGACACACATTCACCCCAGTCTAAAGATCTGGGCCTAAACAAATCTTTAGATAGGCTACATCTTATCGTCATCCTGAATTAATGATTTAAAATATTAGGGAGTGATTTATGAGTGTTGTATGCCTGTTTTGTACCATTGAGTGTCATTTTTGTGATGCAGTGCTGGTGGAAAATATTTGCTATGTTAAATAATTAGTACGGCATTAAGTTTTAGATGACTGTTATTTATTTACTGTTTGGTAATAGTGGTTAATAACATTTTATATTATATTTTTCCACAGATTCAACTGCAGATTCTTTCATAGTTTGTAAAATGCCTTCCAAAAGTAGAATAAGAAAGGCTAGAAAACGTCAAAGACAGCAGGATGATGTTTTATTGCAGCAGTCCTCTTCCCCAAATACTTGTCAAAACACCAAGAAAGGTCCGGGTAAGAGCACGAAATCATTCTTAAGAAATATTTGTAGTAAAAAAAATTTTGCTCAAAAAAATGTTTCAGTTCACAAAAAGAAAAGTAATTTAAATGGAAAGGAGAGACCCATCACAAATGTTACTGGTAGAGGAAGAGATAACTCTGTGCATGATAGTAGAAGGAAACAACAGTTTAGGGACATTCGAAATCGAATGTTCCGTAATAGGATATTAGTTAATTTATTGAAAAATATTAAAAAGAAAGGCCAACAGAAAGCGGCATTTTATAAGAAGAAGAAAAATGTAGAGAAAATTATTGATCATGCTTTTGAAATTAAGCGAAAGTTGTTTATTTTGGTAATCAATAGAATTAGGAAACTAAGCAAGGTAATTTCTGATTTAAAAACAAAAAGTAGATGGAAGAGAGTAGTAAATCGTACTAACTTTTGTGAAGTGTTTTCCGGAGAATGGATGCATAGTTCAAGTTCTGAGGCATTTTTTAATGAGGAGACTTATTTTCAGGATAATGATTTGGTGCATGCAGTTGACATCAGTGGTCGAGCTTATGAAGTGAAGGATGGTTGTCCAGTTGAAAAAGAACATCTTGTGACAACAGAGACAGAAGAGGCGCTAAGTGATGAGGTTTTAGGAAGACGTCCTAAGGGTCCTGTGTACATTTGGAAGTGTAGTTCTATTTGCAGTGTGCGACAGGTTTCCATCAATTTGCTTTCTGATTTTATACGGACATTTAATAAGAAAAGTTTGAAGCAGAAAATGAAGTTGTTGCAAGATTTAGATCCTTGCAGAGTGAGACAAATGACAGGTTTGCGTGGTCATTCACTGGCTTGTCTTTCCAGGAGAGTATGCCAGAGTGTTTTTCATCATTTCAGGATGCTAGCAGTGCATCATAATAAAGTGAGAAAATTAGTGAGAATGTTGTATTATGCTAAGAGTCCAGCAATTATGCTTAAACAATTATGTGCTGCTCTTTTGCATGGTTCTGAAATAGATGTGAAGAATATTTGTGAAGAAATTGAGTTTTGTTACTTTGGTAGTAAAGATGAGAATGTTCAAATTGACCCTGTAGTAGAGGGTAATGTGGAAGATAATGTACAGGTTTCCAGTACAGATAATTTTCAGAAGGAAATTGCCACGTTTCAGATTAAATCAAGTGAGAGGCCTAATTTCACTTGTTTATGTTGTCGACGCACTTATTATAAGAATCAGACTAAGGTAGTGGATTTATATGCAAAAAGTGAAAGGGAAAATAATAGTGAATGGAAGGATTTTGCCACATACTTGATGGTAGAGAATTATTTTGATTTGGGATCGGATCAACGTGTGTGTACTTATTGTTGTAATAAATTAAACCAAAACCAGATGCCTGCTAGGGCAGTTCATAATAATCTGGAATTGGTTGAGATTCCTTCTGAATTGAAGGATTTAAATACTTATGAATCTATTTTGATTCAAAGTATCCATCCCTTTCAGGCTATTGTAAGAATGGAGCCAAAGACAGGGAAGTTGCCTCCAGCAGATTTACAGAGAGGATTAAAGGGAAGAGTTGTTTATTTGCCTCTAGATTTGAACAAAAACATTAACACAATTGGAATAGAAAAAGTGGAAGAGGAACCTCTGGTTATCTTGGTTAATGGGGTTCCGACAAAGAATAAGAAAATATGGCAAGATTTAGGGGATGTTAGGAAAGTCAAAAAGGCAACAGTGTATTTGAAGAAAAATAATAAGTACTATAAGAATGTATATGTTGCAGAAGAGGAAGTAAGTGATGAAGAGGATAGCGATTTGTGTGCTGGCCAAATTGAGAAAGTAGAGACCTCTAAAAGTGAAGAAATATATGAACATTATAGTGTTCATCCTTTGCATTCCAAGGAAGTCATGGGGAATGCTATTGAGTTGTTTCAAATGAAACAAGCCAAAGGGAGTCCCATTAGTGTTTGGGAGGAAAGTTTGGAAGCTCGGTGTTTCCCACAGCTATTCCCACAGGTCAAGGAGGAAGATATGATGAGCGACCTCATCAAATTCCTGCGTCTGAATACCGGACTTTACGATTGTATGCAGAAGATCCTAGGTTTCGGCAATGCATTCCCTATTTGTTTCATCTCCTGTTTGAAAGCGATCTGTCTGGACTGTCATATGCAGTGAACCACATCTTAAAAAGTGGTATACAGATGCGAAACATCTCGGCAAGTGACTTTATGCATAAAGTCAATGTCCAAGACAGTATTTTGGATTCTCACTTAATTAATCTCATGGCGTGTCAGCGTGGTACTAATGAGTACTGGTACCGTCGTCATGGTGATTTAAAATGTATGCTGAGGAACTTAGGAACTCCAACATGGTTCCTCACTCTGAGCTGTGCCGAGTATGGCTGGGAAGACTTACTTGAATTTCTACGAGAGGCAAATGGAAATATTGAAAACATTGAATTCAAGACACCTGGAGAACTGTGTTCTTTGGATCCAGTGAATGTATGCAGGTACTTCAATCATAGATTTGAAGCTATGATGTCTTTCATCACAAATAAAAAGAATCCACCTCTTGGAGAGGTGTTGGATTTCTTCTGGAGAAAGGAGTACCAAGCAAGAGGTGCCCCTCATATACATATGTTGTTGTGGATCAAGGATGCACCTAAATTTGGAACAGATCCGGATGAGTTAGTGATGAATTTCATCGAACAGTATTCTACGTGTGCTGTTCCAAACGCAACGGAGAAGAAAAGTCTAAGAGAACAAGTTCTACGTTTCCAAAGCCATCGTTGTGGAAAGTACTGTCGTCGTAAATTCAGAAACAAGGACAAGTTCTACACCAAATGTCGTTTCAACTTTCCACGACCGGTGATTTCTAAAGGAAGAGTGAACAGTTTGATGTCTTCGCTGCGACATAATGTGACGAGAAAATCACCCAAGAATACATACAATTTGAAAAGGAACGAAGAGTCCAAGTACATCAATGACTACAACCCAGTGATTTTGTCCATGTGGAATGCTAACATGGATATACAGTTTGTGGCTGACAACTGTATGGCTGTGGCTCGGTATGTGACATCTTACATCACCAAAAAAGAAAAGACCGAACTGAAGGATATGTGGGAGGACATTTCCCATGAAAAGAGCCTCAGCAAGAAGTTGTACAGTTTCAGTCTGAAGATGTTGTCGCATCGAGAAATCGGAGCTTACGAATGTTCTGACCGATTGTCTTCAGCAAGTCTCTATGCCAAATCCAGGAGTCTCGTTTGGGCGAGTCTTGGTCTTGCTGCAACGCGAAATCGAGTTCTAAAACCTGTCCGGGAAATTGAGTATTTGGCAGAAAAGGAACCAAACAGTACCGACATTTTGAAGACCAACATGTTGGATACATATTATCCAAATCGAAGCAGTCACCTTGAGAATGTTTGTCTATATGAGGTTCTCCAAAATTATATATTCAAGAGGAACATCAAAGAAGATATTGAGAAAGGAGTGTATGCTGTAATTGGAAGTGAGGGATGCCTGGTCAAACAAAGAAAATGCCAATTAGTAAACCATCGAAAATTGAGTGGTGAATCTCCAGAAAAAAAGGAGTTTTTTTATTTAGCACTTTTGCAACTTTTCAAGCCTTGGCGTGCAGAAGAGGAACTGCTTGGAGATTTCCTCTGTTACGAAGACTCTTTCAATGCAGCCAAGGAGTCCATAGAATGTCCTGCTTTTTCTAAATATCAAGAAATGCTAACTTTGGAAATTGAGCAGGAAGCAACGATTGCAGCCGAGATTGCCAGAGACAGTTCTCAGGACAGTCAGAGTTCTGTTTCATTGAGTCAAGATCCACTTGGAGGACCTATTATCGAAAATGAAGCTGCCACTGCTATGAATGAAGTGGAAAGAGCCATGGCACATGCTCAGGAGGATTCAGTTAACTTAGAAGACTTGGAAAAACAACTCAACGTTGAGCAGAGGAAAATATATGATGAAGTTACCAAGGAAATTGAGCACGGATTAAGTCATGAGAAGAACAAGTGCTCATGTACATCGTTGAAGCCTGTCCGACTGTACGTGAGTGGAGAAGCGGGAACTGGAAAAAGTTTCCTCATTAAAGCAATCTCTTGTTATTTGCAGGAAAGGACTGAGTCATCGCTGTCTTGTGTTGTCACCGCTCCTACTGGACTGGCAGCACATAACATTAAAGGTATTACTTTGCATCGTCTACTGATGCTGCCGGTGGAGCATGACAACAAATTACAATACAACAAGTTATCTGGAGATGCTTGCTGTGAAGTTTCAAGAGTCTTGAGGAAAATGAAACTACTTATCATTGACGAAGTAAGCATGGTTTCCAATGTCATGCTTGCCTTTGTGCATTTGAGAATGCAAGAAGTACTTAAAACTGAATATGATGTGTTATTTGGTGGGAAACACATCATTGTTTTCGGAGATCTTCTGCAGCTGACACCAGTAAAAGGTCAACCTGTGTTCAAAATACTCACGCATGAAGATACCAGGAAGTGCCTAGGGAGCATTGGCAACGTCAATATATGGTTAAACTTCAATTATGCAGAACTGCATCAAAATATGCGTCAGGCAAAGGATGAAGATTACAAGAATATTCTACAAGATATTAGAATTGGAAAAGTGACTGAGCATGGGAAAGAAGCTTTAAATGCACGATTACTGTCAAATTTATATCCCAAACAAGAGATTGTGCCTGAGAATATTTTTCAGAAAATTACTGAGAAGAAATCCGGGATATGTCTCATGCCAACTCTTGCAGAATGTGCCATCTTCAACAACAAAATGTTGAATTTAGAAAAGCAAGAGATTGTGAAACTTGAAGCTATCGACAAATTAGAGCATATGGGATCAACAATTATTTTGTCAGACAATTTGAAATCAAAATTGGATTCATTAGAGAAGACTATATCTAAAACAGCGGGTTTTGAAAAGACTTTGAATGTGTGTTTAAATTGCCGAATTATTTTGAGAAGGAATTTACATGTAGAAAGAGGTCTGGTAAATGGATCAATGGGTAATGTTGTTGATTTTGAGAAATACAGAAATAGAGATGGAATAGAATTTTTAAGAATTAAATTTGATGGCATTGAGGAAGTACAGCAAATTGGTCGTTGTTCTGCTAGGTTTTTGCTTGTTAAAGATTTATATGTTCGCCGTAAACAGTTTCCTGTTTGCTTGGCATATGCGGTGACAATCCATAAATCGCAAGGTTTAAGTGTAGACTGTGCATTGGTGAATATTGGCAGTTCTGTGTTCAAGGAGGGTATGGCATATGTGGCATTGTCACGAGTTAGAACTTTATCGGGATTGTACTTGATTGACTGTGATGTCACAAACATTTGTGCGGATCTAGATTGTGTTAAGGAATACAATAGGTTAAGAAGAGAGTATGCGCCACATTTGCCTCAATATCCTTTGTTTGAGAAACGTGTGGTAGGCCGCAAACGTAGAAATAGCAGTAATAGTAGGGAGGTTGTTGCAAAAAGACTAAAAGTCAATGAACCGAAAATTGTTAGCAGAAAGAAAGTGGATTCTGTTGAAGATGTTGTTGGTTTTCAATTTGAAAACAGTTCTGGTGTCAACTGCTATGCAAATGTAGTGGTTAATGTTCTCTTTTCACTAGAGAGTTTAAAAGAACAGATTCTGTTGAATTCTGAACAAATTTTATGCTGTTTGTTGAATTCTGTTTTCGAGAAATGTAGCACTGATCGAACAAAAGTAGAAAGTGTGTCTGAAGTTCGTTATCTGTTAGATGAATGTTCAGGTCAAACAGACTTCTCTGAAAATAATCAGCAAGATTGTCAGGAGTTTTTAATGTATATGCTTGATATATTGCAAGTTGAGGGTGTAGATGTAGATCACCTGTTTGGGCTTTCTTATCAATGGCAGCATGACTGCGAGAATTGTAGGGTATCAAGTACTACTAGTGTAGACTCAGAAAGATTTATATATTTAACTTTGCCAGACAGTAAATCAGTCTCCTTTAATAAGCTAGTAAATGCAGCGGATCACAACATGGAGTGTAGCCAATGTAAATCTGAAATGATGTCAACATTACTTATACGTAGATATGGACAGTATGTCATTTTAATGATGCAACGATGTAGGCCTGATGGATCAAAATTGTCAACTTTAATAAAAAAATTTGTGGCTTCTCAGCTTTCAATATCAGGAAGGACTTTTGTAACTGTAGCAATTATCTATCACGATGGTCCTTCAACAACTTCAGGACATTATACAGCTTATTTAAAGTCTCGAAACGGCTGGTCATTCTGCAATGATTCCGTTGTAAGTTTAAAAAAAAAATTGCCGTTTGACCTTAAAAATTCTTACCTGGTGTTTTTAAAACCAAAATTTTAAAGAAAGAATCTCGAGATTTCCTGTGAAGAATTGGAAAAGGTTCATCAAGTTGAGGGAATGTAAGTCTGCAATGCTGTCTTGATTATTGGTCCAAAACTTTTAATTATAATGTTATTTTGTAAAATCCGACTATATAAACCTGATGCAAGTAAGTCTGCTTCATAGTAAGCAGTATCAGTGTCATAGGAAAAGGAGAACATGAGTGACAAAGAAGAGTAAGATATTAGTAGTCCAGGATTGTGAAAATAATCTCAAATGTTTTCTTTTTGCAAGTTGCGAAAATAGAAAATGTCGGGATTTGATTGGAAGAATTACAAGACTTGCGAATCGCGGCAACATGATTTGGCCTAGTGGAAACATGTGATAGAATGAGAGAAGTCTTTTTTTCTATGTAACATATTTTTCGTATCGATGGAGGTTTTCTTTCAGAAAGTGGCGGGCTGAAAATATTTATAGCACAACAGAGTGGATGCTGTTCATAGGAGATCCTTCGACGTCATTGAAAGTAAGTTAATTTTAAGGAGTTTAGAATTCAGATTTCTTAGGTTGTATGGGTTTTTTAAACACAGTCATTTTGATTGTGTTTTTTTTTCCCCGCTGTTACATGATGAATATCTTCAAGTCACTGATATAAGTGAAATTTGATACATTCTGAGAACAGCAAAAATAAACCATTTAACATGTATAATTAATGTTATGCTTTTTGTACTTATGATATACATTTAGAAATGTGAGGTAGATATGGAGAAGCTGATTTTCTGTAAGTGTCAATTTTAATGCTTACAGTGCTGTACTTCTGGGTACTGTTTTTTTTTAAAAAAAAAGAAATAGGCCTCACCTCAAAGAAAGCTCTTGAAAGTACACATCTTATTTGCATCCTAAAACAATCATTTAAAATGTTAGACACAATTTTATGATGGCTTTACATCTTTTTTGCGCTGCATTTGCATCACTATTGTGAGACATTAGCAGTGCAAAAAAAGCACCATGTTCCAAAATAGGCCTCAGTTATTCAACATCAAGATACAGTTTTTTGTAAAATATATATATTTAGGATTGTGTAGGGGACGTAGAGAAGCAGAGACTTCTGTAAATGTCAAAGTTGTTGAAAAACTGTTTGTTCTTGAACCTTTTCCCTTGTCTTTTCTAATTTTTAAGTACATGTTTTAATATTTTTGGAAATGTTTGTTCTCTGTTTCACAGATTGAAAGTATGAAAAAATATTTTAAAAAGGTAACAAGAATTATAAGGTAAATGTTTTCTACTCTTTTTACCCGCAATGCACTGCTGATGATGTCACTGACACTATCTCTCATTTACTCTTTATAGCTGTCTTTCTTTTTACATTATTCTCTGTTTACTTCCCTTATACTAACTCTTCTTTTTTTTAAAAAATATTTTTTTAGTTCGCTTAAAGTTCGCGAACCGGTCAGCGAACTTGAAGCGAACCAAAAGAAATAGAGCTTGCCAGAGTGATAAACATTCTAGCAATTTTATTTGAAAGGGGAGGTAGTTCTGAAAAGAACTTTTTTTTTTTGTTTTTGTTGTTTTATATATATTTTTTTTTTTCTGAACATTTTTTGATTTTTTTGTATTTTTAGAACAGTTTTATGTTTTTTTTGTGTTTTTTATGGAGGGGAAACAACAAAAAAACAGGCATTGAAAACGGCTCAACAGGAGCAAAAAAAAAATTACTTCTTGGGTGCATTAGGGCGCTTATGGTTTTCGAACACCATATTAATCAAGTTGATGCTCATGTTCCCATACGACAACATTGCACCGCAATATATACAAGTAAACCTCATATGTTGGAAATTTGGTTGAATATTTGGCACAGTTTCCTGTGCCTCTCTTCCTGACAAAGACATTGATGAGGTAGATCTGGCCACAGGAGTTGTCGGGGGATTGTCTTGTAGGTCCCTTAACTCAGCCCGGCTGTAGTTTAAGGGATGCCACCTGGTCATATGTCGATGCATAGTATAGTTGCCCATACTATATTTCTTCTCTGTGCCTCTTGACAATCTGTAATCACAGATGAGGCAGGTGGCATATTTCGCATTCACCTTCTTCTCCCCTGGAGGGATGGAAAAAAACTGCCAGATGAAACTAGTTTTTCTCTTTGAAACACGGGGCAACTCTGGGATAAATTGTTGTTGATCTGGATCCTCTTCTTCTTCTTCCTCCTCTTCCTGCTCTCTGTTGGAGGTAAATTGACTGGGTGGTCCTCTCTTCTTATGAGGAGGTTGAGGTGGTGGTGGGGGTCCACCAGCTGCAGCAAGTACAGAAGCCATTGCTCAATTGTAGGTAAATGGTCTTTCTCTCACCAAGATGAAAGTCAGAGTGAGGAAATAAGGAGGGGTTTACATGATTTGGGAAAAGCAAAAGTTCTGAACCAATGAAAAGTGTTATTTTTAGGTCACATGACCTAGTCATACATCATTTGGAAACCAAAAGTGAAATGAACCAATGAAAAGTTTGATAAACAAGTCACATGACCTGTTCCGCTTACGTTACGCGGTGCGCGCCGCGTCCTGGATCGCTTCCGGTTCGCGGTCTGGAGCACTTCCGGGAGCGCTAACGCGGCGCGTCATTAGACGTATTACGCGACAACGTGATACGTCGCGCTTCCGCGACGCGTCACAGTTCCGCTAACGTAACGTTGACCGGTTCGCGGACTAGGTCGCGGCATCAAGATGAGCTAACGGAAAGCTTCCCGGTTCGCGAACTAGAAGCGAAGGAAAAAAAATATTTAAAAAAAAATTATTAATAAACATCTAAAATATATTTTAAGATTTAAAGAAGAATACATTTTACAGTTACAGATGTTAGCTTTTAAAAAACCAATGAAATTCACAGAAAAAACCATAGGTTATAGACCATATATAGTTAGGAATTTGCATTTACAAAACCTTGAAAATTCAGTGAAAAAACCATAGGTTATAGACCATATATAGTTAGGGATTTGCATTTTACTTGCATAAAACCATTGAAATTCCATATATAGTTAGTTGCGCTAACTATATATCGCGCACCCGCAATCCACTGCTGATGATGTCACATATTACATCATTCATGACATGGTCAGTGACATCACTGATGACATCACTGATGACAACATCCAGTGACTGTATGTTTCTGTAAAGTGTAAATATGTCTTACATATTGAAGAATGAGTGGATGTATAAGTGTCTGGATGAAGGATTTAGTAGGTGCATGACTGACTGTATGAGTGAGTGATTAAATATGTCTCACTGAGTGCATGGGTTAGTGACTAAACTGTCTTAATTTGTTCATCATTATGTCTGTTGTTCTGTAAACTGCTGCATGTGTTGATAAGTAGCTATATGAGTAACTATATGGGTTATTGATTGGTAGCCCAGGTATTTGTATGGGAGACTGAGTGTGTGTGTGGGTGGCTGGGAGGTGTATGACTCTGTGCATAGATGTGTGAGCAGTGGATTCACTAGATGTATGGGTTCAAAAGTGCATGTGGAAACAGCTGTATGGGCGGTTGACTGTGTGCATGAGTGTATTGGTGAGTGAATGGATATCTCAGTGCTACATGTCAAAGTAAGTACATATGTAAAACACAGTACATGTGAGAGTTGACGTATATAAATAACTGTGCATAAGAGCCAGTGAATGTGTGAGTGGCTGTATGGATCATTGTGAACTTGTATCAGGGATTGTATAAGAGAGTAAATATGTGTTAGTATATGTTTGAATAAGTAAAGTTTGTATAACTGTATAGTTGAGGAAATGGAGGTGTGATTGATTCTTTGCATGACTGACTAGGTGTGTGAGTAACTCCATGGATGAGTGACAGTCTGTGAGTGTCTGTTTACACTGATTGTATCTAAGGTTATATTAGAGTCTGAAGAGGTTCATCGTATTATCACATGAATGATATCATCAGTGATGTGATCAGTAATGTCAAATGAGATGTCATCAGTGATGTCATCAGTGATGTCATTTGAGATGTCATCAGTAATGTCATTTGAGATGTCATCAGTGATGTCATCAGTGATGTCACTGACCATGTCATGAATGATGTAATATGTGACATCATCAGCAGTGGATTGCGGGTGCGCGATATATAGTTAGCGCAACTAACTATATATGGAATTTCAATGGTTTTATGCGAGTAAAATAAGGTTTTGTAAATGCAAATCCCTAACTATATATGGTCTATAACCTATGGTTTTTTCACTGAATTTTCAAGGTTTTGTAAATGCAAATTCCTAACTATATATGGTCTATAACCTATGGTTTTTTCTGTGAATATATATATATATATA
Source organism: Lissotriton vulgaris (assembly GCF_964263255.1). Classification (NCBI taxonomy): domain Eukaryota; kingdom Metazoa; phylum Chordata; class Amphibia; order Caudata; family Salamandridae; genus Lissotriton; species Lissotriton vulgaris. The sequence continues at coordinate 1,146,686,148 of NC_141694.1, read as the reverse complement.
TATGCCTTAACAAACGCCGCTTTCCTGCTGAACTTCTTTAGGCGGGTGCATCCTTCGTGCAAACGGCAATGCACGTGTAAATATCACTAAACAAACTGTCCCTCTTTAAAAGACACACTGGAGCACACTGGGATTGCAAAGCTTTTAATGCAAACAGCATGACGCGTTTCGTCTTGCGAGTTCCTCAGACGCTGTGTGCACAAGTTAAAAACTTCTCATTGTCAAAGTTTTAAATGTCAGCCGCGCTCCACCCCTTCTGGCAATAGTGAAGAGGGACTGTTTTCATGTTCCTCCCCCTTCTCAATCACTCTGCTTGTGGCTGCCATCTTATAGTGTGTTTGTTGGGCGTTGACATTCGTGCCATTCACCAGGTTCGTGGCTAAGTTCCACTTGAGTTGTCTTCCAATATTCCGGGTGTCAACACACTGGCCCTGCCAGGGGTAAGTTGTGGAGCTTGTTGGTCGGCTTTATCCCCATTTCGCCTGCCGCTGATTTCGGATCCCGTTTTCATGTAGACGATGTCAGTCATCGGTACTACCTGTGTTAGTCACAAACCAGATAACAGGATTCCTTTTCATTGGCGGTTCACGCAGGCTTATTATCCACAGATGCCTTAACAAACGCCGCTTTCCTGCTGAACTTCTTTAGGCGGGTGCATCCTTCGTGCAAACGGCAATGCACGTGTAAATATCACTAAACAAAGTGTCCCTCTTTAAAAGACACACTGGAGCACACTGGGATTGCAAAGCTTTTAATGCAAACAGCATGACGCGTTTCGTCTTGCGACTTCCTCAGACGCTGTGTGCAAAAGTTAAAAACTTCTCATTGTCAAAGTTTTAAATGTCAGCCGCGCTCCACCCCTTCTGGCAATAGTGAAGAGGGACTGTTTTCATGTTCCTCCCCCTTCTCAATCACTCTGCTTGTGGCTGCCATCTTATAGTGTGTTTGTTGGGCGTTGACATTCGTGCCATTCACCAGGTTCGTGGCTAAGTTCCACTTGAGTTGTCTTCCAATATTCCGGGTGTCAACACACTGGCCCTGCCAGGGGTAAGTTGTGGAGCTTGTTGGTCGGCTTTATCCCCATTTCGCCTGCCGCTGATTTCGGATCCTGTTTTCATGTAGACGATGTCAGTCATCGGTACTACCTGTGTTAGTCACAAACCAGATAACAGGATTCCTTTTCATTGGCGGTTCACGCAGGCTTATTATCCACAGATGCCTTAACAAACGCCGCTTTCCTGCTGAACTTCTTTAGGCGGGTGCATCCTTCGTGCAAACGGCAATGCACGTGTAAATATCACTAAACAAAGTGTCCCTCTTTAAAAGACACACTGGAGCACACTGGGTTTGCAAAGCTTTTAATGCAAACAGCATGACGCGTTTCGTCTTGCGACTTCCTCAGACGCTGTGTGCACAAGTTAAAAACTTCTCATTGTCAAAGTTTTAAATGTCAGCCGCGCTCCACCCCTTCTGGCAATAGTGAAGAGGGACTGTTTTCATGTTCCTCCCTCTTCTCAATCACTCTGCTTGTGGCTGCCATCTTATAGAGTGTTTGTTGGGCGTTGACATTCGTGCCATTCACCAGGTTCGTGGCTAAGTTCCACTTGAGTTGTCTTCCAATATTCCGGGTGTCAACACACTGGCCCTGCCAGGGGTAAGTTGTGGAGCTTGTTGGTCGGCTTTATCCCCATTTCGCCTGCCGCTGATTTCGGATCCCGTTTTCATGTAGACGATGTCAGTCATCGGTACTACCTGTGTTAGTCACAAACCAGATAACAGGATTCCTTTTCATTGGCGGTTCACCAGGCTTATTATCCACAGATGCCTTAACAAATGCCGCTTTCCTGCTGAACTTCTTTAAGCGGGTGCATCCTTCGTGCAAACGGCAATGCACGTGTAAATATCACTAAACAAAGTGTCCCTCTTTAAAAGACACACTGGAGCACACTGGGATTGTAAAGCTTTTAATGCAAACAGCATGACGCGTTTCGTCTTGCGACTTCCTCAGACGCTGTGTGCACAAGTTAAAAACTTCTCATTGTCAAAGTTTTAAATGTCAGCCGCGCTCCACCCCTTCTGGCAATAGTGAAGAGGGACTGTTTTCATGTTCCTCCCCCTTCTCAATCACTCTGCTTGTGGCTGCCATCTTATAGTGTGTTTGTTGGGCGTTGACATTCGTGCCATTCACCAGGTTCGTGGCTAAGTTCCACTTGAGTTGTCTTCCAATATTCCGGGTGTCAACACACTGGCCCTGCCAGGGGTAAGTTGTGGAGCTTGTTGGTCGGCTTTATCCCCATTTCGCCTGCCGCTGATTTCGGATCCCGTTTTCATGTAGACGATGTCAGTCATCGGTACTACCTGTGTTAGTCACAAACCAGATAACAGGATTCCTTTTCATTGGCGGTTCACGCAGGCTTATTATCCACAGATGCCTTAACAAACGCCGCTTTCCTGCTGAACTTCTTTAGGCGGGTGCATCCTTCGTGCAAAAGGCAATGCACGTGTAAATATCACTAAACAAAGTGTCCCTCTTTAAAAGACACACTGGAGCACACTGGGATTGCAAAGCTTTTAATGCAAACAGCATGACGCGTTTCGTCTTGCGACTTCCTCAGACGCTGTGTGCACAAGTTAAAAACTTCTCATTGTCAAAGTTTTAAATGTCAGCCGCGCTCCACCCCTTCTGGCAATAGTGAAGAGGGACTGTTTTCATGTTCCTCCCCTTCTCAATCACTCTGCTTGTGGCTGCCATCTTATAGTGTGTTTGTTGGGCGTTGACATTCGTTGTGGAGCTTGTTGGTCGGCTTTATCCCCATTTCGCCTGCCGCTGATTTCAGATCCCGTTTTCATGTAGACGATGTCAGTCATCGGTACTACCTGTGTTAGTCACAAACCAGATAACAGGATTCCTTTTCATTGGCGGTTCACGCAGGCTTATTATCCACAGATGCCTTAACAAACGCCGCTTTCCTGCTGAACTTCTTTAGGCGGGTGCATCCTTCGTGCAAACGGCAATGCACGTGTAAATATCACTAAACAAAGTGTCCCTCTTTAAAAGACACACTGGAGCACACTGGGATTGCAAAGCTTTTAATGCAAACAGCATGACGCGTTTCGTCTTGCGACTTCCTCAGACGCTGTGTGCACAAGTTAAAAACTTCTCATTGTCAAAGTTTTAAATGTCAGCCGCGCTCCACCCCTTCTGGCAATAGTGAAGAGGGACTGTTTTCATGTTCCTCCCCCTTCTCAATCACTCTGCTTGTGGCTGCCATCTTATAGTGTGTTTGTTGGGCGTTGACATTCGTGCCATTCACCAGGTTCGTGGCTAAGTTCCACTTGAGTTGTCTTCCAATATTCCGGGTGTCAACACACTGGCCCTGCCAGGGGTAAGTTGTGGAGCTTGTTGGTCGGCTTTATCCCCATTTCGCCTGCCGCTGATTTCGGATCCCGTTTTCATGTAGACGATGTCAGTCATCGGTACTACCTGTGTTAGTCACAAACCAGATAACAGGATTCCTTTTCATTGGCGGTTCACGCAGGCTTATTATCCACAGATGCCTTAACAAACGCCGCTTTCCTGCTGAACTTCTTTAGGCGGGTGCATCCTTCGTGCAAACGGCAATGCACGTGTAAATATCACTAAACAAAGTGTCCCTCTTTAAAAGACAGACTGGAGCACACTGGGATTGCAAAGCTTTTAATGCAAACAGCATGACGCGTTTCGTCTTGCGACTTCCTCAGACGCTGTGTGCACAAGTTAAAAACTTCTCATTGTCAAAGTTTTAAATGTCAGCCGCGCTCCACCCCTTCTGGCAATAGTGAAGAGGGACTGTATTCATGTTCCTCCCCCTTCTCAATCACTCTGCTTGTGGCTGCCATCTTATAGTGTGTTTGTTGGGCGTTGACATTCGTTGTGGAGCTTGTTGGTCGGCTTTATCCCCATTTCGCCTGCCGCTGATTTCGGATCCCGTTTTCATGTAGACGATGTCAGTCATCGGTACTATTTGTGTTAGTCACAAATCAGATAACAGGATTCCTTTTCATTGGCGGTTCACGCAGGCTTATTATCCACAGATGCCTTAACAAACGCCGCTTTCCTGCTGAACTTCTTTAGGCGGGTGCATCCTTCGTGCAAACGGCAATGCACGTGTAAATATCACTAAACAAAGTGTCCCTCTTTAAAAGACACACTGGAGAACACTGGGATTGCAAAGCTTTTAATGCAAACAGCATGACGCGTTTCGTCTTGCGACTTCCTCAGACGCTGTGTGCACAAGTTAAAAACTTCTCATTATCAAAGTTTTAAATGTCAGCCGCGCTCCACCCCTTCTGGCAATAGTGAAGAGGGACTGTTTTCATGTTCCTCCCCCTTCTCAATCACTCTGCTTGTGTCTGCCATCTTATAGTGTGTTTGTTGGGCGTTGACATTCGTGCCATTCACCAGGTTCGTGGCTAAGTTCCACTTGAGTTGTCTTCCAATATTCCGGGTGTCAACACACTGGCCCTGCCAGGGGTAAGTTGTGGAGCTTGTTGGTCGGCTTTATCCCCATTTCGCCTGCCGCTGATTTCGGATCCTGTTTTCATGTAGACGATGTCAGTCATCGGTACTACCTGTGTTAGTCACAAACCAGATAACAGGATTCCTTTTCATTGGCGGTTCACGCAGGCTTATTATCCACAGATGCCTTAACAAACGCCGCTTTCCTGCTGAACTTCTTTAGGCGGGTGCATCCTTCGTGCAAACGGCAATGCACGTGTAAATATCACTAAACAAAGTGTCCCTCTTTAAAAGACACACTGGAGCACACTGGGTTTGCAAAGCTTTTAATGCAAACAGCATGACGCGTTTCGTCTTGCGACTTCCTCAGACGCTGTGTGCACAAGTTAAAAACTTCTCATTGTCAAAGTTTTAAATGTCAGCCGCGCTCCACCCCTTCTGGCAATAGTGAAGAGGGACTGTTTTCATGTTCCTCCCTCTTCTCAATCACTCTGCTTGTGGCTGCCATCTTATAGTGTGTTTGTTGGGCGTTGACATTCGTGCCATTCACCAGGTTCGTGGCTAAGTTCCACTTGAGTTGTCTTCCAATATTCCGGGTGTCAACACACTGGCCCTGCCAGGGGTAAGTTGTGGAGCTTGTTGGTCGGCTTTATCCCCATTTCGCCTGCCGCTGATTTCGGATCCCGTTTTCATGTAGACGATGTCAGTCATCGGTACTACCTGTGTTAGTCACAAACCAGATAACAGGATTCCTTTTCATTGGCGGTTCACCAGGCTTATTATCCACAGATGCCTTAACAAATGCCGCTTTCCTGCTGAACTTCTTTAAGCGGGTGCATCCTTCGTGCAAACGGCAATGCACGTGTAAATATCACTAAACAAAGTTTAGCAAAAAACGCCCGCTTCCACCTGAACTACCTAAGAAAATTGAAACCATTCATCTCTGAAGCAGATCTGAAACTGGCAATCCAATCTTTAGTCATCTCTAGGATTGAATATGGTTGCACCACCTTAGCAGGCCTACCAAAAACATCTACAGCACCACTAAAAGCCTGCCTCAATGCTGCAGCGAGACTCATCACCGGATCTAGAAAGTTTGACCACATCTCCCCGCACCTGAAAGCATTGAATTGGCTACCCTATGAGGCCAGAATTCAACTAAAGATAGCATGTATCACCCACAGAGCACTCCACCACAATACTCCTAGATACCTATCCAAGAAAATTGAGCTATCAGGAGGCAACAGACCGGCCAGGAGTGCCAAAGAGTTGGTGCTGCGCCCAGCCATATTCAGAAAGAAAAAAACTTATGACAGAGCATTCTCAGGAGCGGCCCCCAGGATTTGGAACTCATTGCCTCCAAGCATTAGGAAGATTCCTAATACCTCAAAATTTAAGCGAGAAGTGAAGAGCTTCTTAATGAGTAAATATCTGATATAGACAAGGTTATGTCTCACTATGAGAACGAATGCTAGCAGAAAGGGAAGGACTGCCGTGAATTAGATGGAAGATAATGATGGTCTGATACTGTTGACTTTCCTTTTGTAACTAAACTGTATACCAATTGATACCTCTTGTCAAAGCTAATTCATACAACTATCTCACATCCTGAAACTATATAACCGCTACCTCATAGGTATGACAAAAAGGACAAATGACATAACCTCACGTTGTAAAGCAAATGCGTTTTATAACCGACGTACCCGAGTGGAATGTAGCTACGTAAGCACTCTCTATAGCCATATAACTATCTACCTCATATATATTTGTTTGTTTAATTGGTTATCTTCTTGTTAATATTTAAACTACCTTTATGTGAAGCGCTCTGATACCCACGGGTCTTGTTCGCGCTATATAAAACTTTAAATAAATAAATAAATAAATAAAAGTGTCCCTCTTTAAAAGACACACTGGAGCACACTGGGATTGCAAAGCTTTTAATGCAAACAGCATGACGCGTTTCGTCTTGCGACTTCCTCAGACGCTGTGTGCACAAGTTAAAAACTTCTCATTGTCAAAGTTTTAAATGTCAGCCGCGCTCCACCCCTTCTGGCAATAGTGAAGAGGGACTGTTTTCATGTTCCTCCCCCTTCTCAATCACTCTGCTTGTGGCTGCCATCTTATAGTGTGTTTGTTGGGCGTTGACATTCGTGCCATTCACCAGGTTCGTGGCTAAGTTCCACTTGAGTTGTCTTCCAATATTCCGGGTGTCAACACACTGGCCCTGCCAGGGGTAAGTTGTGGAGCTTGTTGGTCGGCTTTATCCCCATTTCGCCTGCCGCTGATTTCGGATCCCGTTTTCATGTAGACGATGTCAGTCATCGGTACTACCTGTGTTAGTCACAAACCAGATAACAGGATTCCTTTTCATTGGCGGTTCACGCAGGCTTATTATCCACAGATGCCTTAACAAACGCCGCTTTCCTGCTGAACTTCTTTAGGCGGGTGCATCCTTCGTGCAAACGGCAATGCACGTGTAAATATCACTAAACAAAGTGTCCCTCTTTAAAAGACAGACTGGAGCACACTGGGATTGCAAAGCTTTTAATGCAAACAGCATGACGCGTTTCGTCTTGCGACTTCCTCAGACGCTGTGTGCACAAGTTAAAAACTTCTCATTGTCAAAGTTTTAAATGTCAGCCGCGCTCCACCCCTTCTGGCAATAGTGAAGAGGGACTGTTTTCATGTTCCTCCCCCTTCTCAATCACTCTGCTTGTGGCTGCCATCTTATAGTGTGTTTGTTGGGCGTTGACATTCGTGCCATTCACCAGGTTCGTGGCTAAGTTCCACTTGAGTTGTCTTCCAATATTCCGGGTGTCAACACACTGGCCCTGCCAGGGGTAAGTTGTGGAGATTGTTGGTCGGCTTTATCCCCATTTCGCCTGCCGCTGATTTCGGATCCCGTTTTCATGTAGACGATGTCAGTCATCGGTACTACCTGTGTTAGTCACAAACCAGATAACAGGATTCCTTTTCATTGGCGGTTCACGCAGGCTTATTATCCACAGATGCCTTAACAAACGCCGCTTTCCTGCTGAACTTCTTTAGGCGGGTGCATCCTTCGTGCAAACGGCAATGCACGTGTAAATATCACTAAACAAAGTGTCCCTCTTTAAAAGACACACTGGAGCACACTGGGATTGCAAAGCTTTTAATGCAAACAGCATGACGCGTTTCGTCTTGCGACTTCCTCAGACGCTGTGTGCACAAGTTAAAAACTTCTCATTGTCAAAGTTTTAAATGTCAGCCGCGCTCCACCCCTTCTGGCAATAGTGAAGAGGGACTGTTTTCATGTTCCTCCCCCTTCTCAATCACTCTGCTTGTGGCTGCCATCTTATAGTGTGTTTGTTGGGCGTTGACATTCGTTGTGGAGCTTGTTGGTCGGCTTTATCCCCATTTCGCCTGCCGCTGATTTCAGATCCCGTTTTCATGTAGACGATGTCAGTCATCGGTACTACCTGTGTTAGTCACAAACCAGATAACAGGATTCCTTTTCATTGGCGGTTCACGCAGGCTTATTATCCACAGATGCCTTAACAAACGCCGCTTTCCTGCTGAACTTCTTTAGGCGGGTGCATCCTTCGTGCAAACGGCAATGCACGTGTAAATATCACTAAACAAAGTGTCCCTCTTTAAAAGACACACTGGAGCACACTGGGATTGCAAAGCTTTTAATGCAAACAGCATGACGCATTTCGTCTTGCGACTTCCTCAGACGCTGTGTGCACAAGTTAAAAACTTCTCATTGTCAAAGTTTTAAATGTCAGCCGCGCTCCACCCCTTCTGGCAATAGTGAAGAGGGACTGTTTTCATGTTCCTCCCCCTTCTCAATCACTCTGCTTGTGGCTGCCATCTTATAGTGTGTTTGTTGGGCGTTGACATTCGTGCCATTCACCAGGTTCGTGGCTAAGTTCCACTTGAGTTGTCTTCCAATATTCCGGGTGTCAACACACTGGCCCTGCCAGGGGTAAGTTGTGGAGCTTGTTGGTCGGCTTTATCCCCATTTCGCCTGCCGCTGATTTCGGATCCCGTTTTCATGTAGACGATGTCAGTCATCGGTACTACCTGTGTTAGTCACAAACCAGATAACAGGATTCCTTTTCATTGGCGGTTCACGCAGGCTTATTATCCACAGATGCCTTAACAAACGCCGCTTTCCTGCTGAACTTCTTTAGGCGGGTGCATCCTTCGTGCAAACGGCAATGCACGTGTAAATATCACTAAACAAAGTGTCCCTCTTTAAAAGACACACTGGAGCACACTGGGATTGCAAAGCTTTTAATGCAAACAGCATGACGCGTTTCGTCTTGCGACTTCCTCAGACGCTGTGTGCACAAGTTAAAAACTTCTCATTGTCAAAGTTTTAAATGTCAGCCGCGCTCCACCCCTTCTGGCAATAGTGAAGAGGGACTGTTTTCATGTTCCTCCCCCTTCTCAATCACTCTGCTTGTGGCTGCCATCTTATAGTGTATTTGTTGGGCGTTGACATTCGTGCCATTCACCAGGTTCGTGGCTAAGTTCCACTTGAGTTGTCTTCCAATATTCCGGGTGTCAACACACTGGCCCTGCCAGGGGTAAGTTGTGGAGCTTGTTGGTCGGCTTTATCCCCATTTCGCCTGCCGCTGATTTCGGATCCCGTTTTCATGTAGACGATGTCAGTCATCGGTACTACCTGTGTTAGTCACAAACCAGATAACAGGATTCCTTTTCATTGGCGGTTCACGCAGGCTTATTATCCACAGATGCCTTAACAAATGCCGCTTTCCTGCTGAACTTCTTTAGGCGGGTGCATCCTTCGTGCAAACGGCAATGCACGTGTAAATATCACTAAACAAAGTGTCCCTCTTTAAAAGACACACTGGAGCACACTGGGATTGCAAAGCTTTTAATGCAAACAGCATGACGCGTTTCGTCTTGCGACTTCCTCAGACGCTGTGTGCACAAGTGAAAAACTTCTCATTGTCAAAGTTTTAAATGTCAGCCGCGCTCCACCCCTTCTGGCAATAGTGAAGAGGGACTGTTTTCATGTTCCTCCCCCTTCTCAATCACTCTGCTTGTGGCTGCCATCTTATAGTGTGTTTGTTGGGCGTTGACATTCGTGCCATTCACCAGGTTTGTGGCTAAGTTCCACTTGAGTTGTCTTCCAATATTCCGGGTGTCAACACACTGGCCCTGCCAGGGGTAAGTTGTGGAGCTTGTTGGTCGGCTTTATCCCCATTTCGCCTGCCGCTGATTTCGGATCCCGTTTTCATGTAGACGATGTCAGTCATCGGTACTACCATAAAAATTTTATTCCTGCAAATACCGGCTGGACGTTAGGGACCATTCTTGCACGTGTTGAACCTGAAGGTGTTGCTCCACCAGTGGAGGTGCTGCTGCCATCTCTTCGTGCCTTCTCTGCCAGCCCCCTGACACTCTCCCTGGAGTAATTGTTGGGGTGTCTTCTTTTGACATGCCTAATTAAATTGGCATTTCCAAAGCTGTATTTTGCCTCTGGATAAAATACTTCCACATATTTTACAAGTTACTTTACTTGCATTAACTTTTTTTTGTCCTTCAGGGATGTCATAAAATTTCCAGATGAAGTGGTTCTTTGTTTTCTGGTGAGGAGCGTCCTCTTGCACAAATCCATCTGAATCACTGCTGGATGACTCCCTTGCAGTCATTGCTGTAGATCAGGAAAGTAATGAGTTGAAAATTCACAAAACACCTCTTGCTCTCTCCAAGTGCAAATCAATAGTGAGAGAAATGGGTGGGTTTCTCTAAATTTAGAAAAAAATAATTATTGAACCAATGAAAAGTGTTATTTACAGGTCACATGACCATGGGCTTCATCATTATGAAACCAAAACTGTTATGAACCAATGAAAAGTGTTATTTTCTGGTCACATGACCCGACGCACTTACGCGACGCGCCGCGGGGCGCGGCCAGAGGCGCACCGCGTAAGCGTGTCAGATGCCTACATTGCGGGATCGTATTCGCTCGAGTGCTTCCGGGTGTGCTTACGCCGTGCGTATCACACGGACGCGGCTACGCGATACGTCACGATCATGTTTTCATTCGCGATATTGGCGCTCTCGGGACGCTCCACGGAGCGCGCCTCGGGACGCTTTATAGAAGTACGCTTTTCGGGGCGCTCCCCGGGGCGCGCATCAGGAGCGCACAAAAAAAAAAAAGGGAAATTGTAGGGACAGGTAGCCCTATTCTGAAGTGCTTTTTACGAATATTAACTTTGGAAAAAAATGTATTGTGCTACATTGGGCTTTATATATGTTAGAGCAAAAATTTAGCCCAAATGTAGCCCAATGTAGCCCAAAGATGGCCACCAGAGACAAAAAAAAAATATAGCTTAAATATAGCCCAACTGTAGCCCAATGACAGAATGTATCAGAGTGTTCTAAACAACTAGAGCGCTAACAGTCTTACTTATAAAGTGAGACTTCTAGTTAGGAATTAGCATTTAAAAAACCTATGAAATTCACTGAAAAAACCATAGGTTTCACACCAGTTATAGTTAGGAATTAGCATTTAAAAACCTATTAAATTCACTAAAAAAACCATAGGTTTCACATCAGTTATAGTTAGCTGGAAAATTTTACTGACATAAAACCATTGAAATTCAACGTTATAGTTAGTTGGACTCACTATAACTTGCGCGTGTAATGCACTGCTGATGACGTCACATATTACATCACTCATGACATGGTCAGTGACATCACTCATGATATCACTGATGACATCATCCTTGTGACAGAGTGACAGACCTCCTTTCACTGTAATGTAACCCATGAAAACACATATTGAAAAATATAAATTAAATTTTTTTCAAAATGGAGATACCCATACCAGTTACAACAACCAATTCAATAATTCAATAATTCCACCATCTATATACACATTCACTCATTCACCAACAGTTCTATTTAGTCACTCATGCATATATACACTCATCATATGTAGTGATACACCTATACATCCTGTTACACACCGACAGTCATCCAAACATTACTCACACACATACTCACACATGCAAATAAACTATTGAACATCCATTTATTTGCATATACAGCTAAACACACACTACCACCTTACTTCTAAGGAAACTTACATATACTTACTCTCTTAAACAATCACTTATAGAAACACATAATTATTTAAACATGAACTCTTTCAATCTCTCACTCTCACATATACTCACTCATATACATCAATACTCACATACACTAGATTAAAACATATGTACTTACTGATAAAGACACTAATGAGACAGTCATTCACTCACTAACACATGCATATGCACACTCATCCACCCATACAGTCCTGCACATATGCCGTCTTCAAAAAACATACAGTGAGTCAGTCATTGATGCATCTATGTGCTAAGTAACACTCCCACCAAACCATACAGACACTCATACTGATACTAAAAAAACATCTAATAATCTATATACACACATATGTAGCTACTCACCAACCCATGCAGCCATTTATACACAAAGTGAAACAGTGATACATATATTTAAATATTTAAACATTAATCGTTCATATATGTATTCACTAAGATACACTAAATAAGCCAGTTAATCAATCATTTAAAAAAAAAAATATCTATTTACACACTTACTTAAACATTTATTGTTCCATCGACCTTTACATATACATATATAAAATATATTTATTTTTCAGAAAGCCACACATTCACTGGATGGTGTCATCAGTGATGTCATGAGCGATGTCACTGACCATGTCATGAGTGATGTAATATGTGACGTCATCAGCAGTGCATTACACACGCAAGTTATAGTGAGTCCAACTAACTATAACGTTGAATTTCAATGGTTTTATGTCAGTAAAATTTTCCAGCTAACTATAACTGATGTGAAACCTATGGTTTTTTTTCGTGAATATATATCTATATATATATATATATATATATATGTATATATATATATATATATATATATATATATATATATATATATATATATATATATATATCTATATATATATATATATATATATATATATATATATATATATATAGGGAATCCGCAACATTGTATTGGGAATAGCTTTGGCGCCGGTTGAGGAATCTGCCTGTAATTATACTTGAATTTGCCTCTCTGCGCTCCGCTCCTTCCCTGAAAGTTTGGGGGGATTCGCCAAGCGGGGTCGAGATAAAAGGGGGTCCCAAAACGTGTTTTCCCCATTTTAATTTCCATAGGGCGGTTGGACTCACTTTTAGCCCGAACGGCTGAATGGATTTCCACCAAACTTGGCAAAATTGTAGGGACTGGTAGCCCGATGTGCCTTTGCTATATCTCAAGATATGTGCTCCAGTGGATTTTGATTAAGTTAGGTTCAAAAAATATATAAATCTATAAGCGCGCCCTGGTACACGCACCGGGGCGCGCTACGCGAGTTTGCGAGCCGAAAGCTGATTGGCTCTCGGGTGTCTGTCAACATTCCAAACAGTCCGGAGCGGCCGCCATCTTGTGTCTCGGTAGGATCGAGTCACAAGAGGTGGCAAAAACAAAGGGGGAAATGACCAAAAAGGGGCAGGGTAGACCCCCCCTGACCCCCTAGGTTCGATGTGGGGGCCATAAAAGGGCCCCGCGGGGCAAAAAAAATGTTTTGGGAATTTTTGCGGGGGGAGCGCCCGGTACGCGCACCGGGGAGCGAACCATGGGGAAAAAGAAAGACAGAGTTTTTAAAAAATGTAGCATTTTTTTATAAATTGGAGGTAGTTCTAAAAAGAACTGTTTTTTTTATTCTTTTTGTTGATTTATAATTTTTTATTGTTTTTTGGAACATTTTTTACTTTTTTTAGCTTTTATGAACAATTTTATATATTTTTTGTAATTTTTATGGGGACAAACAAAAAACAAGGAATTGTAAACGGCTCAACTGGAGCAAAAAAAACCAGGAAAAAATTAAGGTTTGTTTTTGCACTTGTGGTTGTCTCCAGCATGGTTAATCAGTTTAATTCTTTGCTCTCCATAGCAAATTGTCCTTCCACAAAATTTGCAAACTATTTTGAAATCTCCAAACTGGGTTTGGATGTTTGGGACCATCTCACTTGTCTTTGGACCCGATGGAGTGGGTTGCTTACTTTGGGAGGTGCTGGGAGAAGATTGGGGAGGTTTTCTGGTCAGTTCTCTGACCTCTGCCGCAGCATAGTTGTTTGGGTGCCGGCATTGCATGTGGGGAATTATGGTGTTGTTGCCAAAAGAATACTTTTTGGCAGGGTTCCCCCTGGAAAGTACAGTGCCACAGATCAGTCAAGTAATCTTTGGCGCATTAACTTACTTGAGGCCCCTTGGGATTTAAAAAAACTCCCAGACAATGTGCTCCTTTGGCTTATAGGTGGTACTATCTTCAGGCAGGTACCGCCTCTCCTCCTCCTCCTCTTCTTCTTCTCCACCACTGTGGTGTTGTGGTGGTCCTTGTCGTGGTGGTGGTGGTTGAGATGCTCCTGCTGCTGCTGCTACTGTAGCCATTTCTCAGTACAAATAGGTACAAATAGGTCTGCAAACAGGTCTTCCTCAGTCAAAGTAAAAAGTGAGAATGAGGAAAAAAGGTGGGGGCTTTAATCATTTGAAAAACAAAACTGTCCTGAACCAATGAAAAGTGTTATTTTCAGGTCACATGACCCGGGCATAATCATTTGGAAACCAAAACTGTCCTGAACCAATGAAAAGTGTTATTTTCAGGTCACATGATCCGACGCACTTACGCTATACGCCCCGGAGCGCGCCCGGGGCACTTACGTAGCGCGATCGTATGCGCTCGAGTGCTTCCGGGTGCGCTTACGCCGTGCGTATCATGCGGACGCGGCTACGCGACACATCACTATGATGTTTTCGTTATCGGCAATAGCGTTAACGAGACAGTCACCGGTACGCGCACAGGGGCGCGCCGCAAGACTGCGCTTACCGGTGCGCTCACCGGTATGCGCACCGAGAGTGCTCCATGGCAAAAAAAAAACCATGAACAATATACATTAAAAAAAAGTATTACATAAATATACAATATAGGATTCATTATAAAAAATATTACATTTCATAGCTATAGAAATTTGCTACTAAAAAACCTTTGAAATTCACTGAAAAAACATAGGTATGAGGCCCTATATATAGTTAGGAATTAGCATTTAAAAAACATATGAAATTTCCTGAAAAAACCATAGGTTTCACACCAGTTATAGTTAGGAATTAGCATTTAAAAAAACCTATTAAATTCACTGAAAAAACCACAGGTTTCACACCAGTTATAATTTGCTGGAAATTTTACTGACATAAAACCATTGAAATTCCCACATTATAGTTAGTTGGACTCACTATAACTTGCACGCCTGATGTCATGAGTGATGTCACTGACCATGTCATGAGTGATGTAATATGTGACGTCATCAGCAGTGCACTGCAGGTGCGCAAGGTATAGTGAGTCCAACTAACTATAACATGGGAATTTCAATGGTTTTATGTCCGTAAAATTTCCAGCAAATTATAACTGGTGTGAAACCTGTGTTTTTTTCAGTGAATTTATTAGGTTTTTTTAAATGCTAATTCCTAACTATAACTGGTGTGAAACCTATGGTTTTTTCAGTGAATTTCATATGTTTTTTAAATGCTAATTCCTAACTATATATAGGGCCTCATACCTATGTAATTTCCAGCTAACCATAACTGGTGTGAAACCTATGTTTTTTTCAGTGAATATATATATCCTTCCGGTCACATTTGTGACGGAATTGGTTTTAGCCTCCCTGTAAATATGCGTTTTAAAGTGTTGGATACATTGATATTATACAATAACCAACCATAGATTTGAGACGCTGTTGTTCTATGAACACAGGGGAGCTAGTGTTTTGGTATTTGCAATGACAGTGAATATTTATATTTTAAAACATTTTAGAATAATATATATTATGTTTTATTATTATTCTTAATTGCTAAATGCCATTTTACCAAATGTATTTTACATTGTATCAATGATGTGCAATAAGTTTTCAATTGTGATATTAACGATTGTTACACACTTCAGTTCGTGATAAGACACTTAGTCACAAAGTATTTTCTTTATGTCTATGACTTTCAATGGCACAGTGCACTTTAAATTTGCTGTTCCGCCTCTTTGACACTGTCATGTGATCAAGGCCTCGCCAGGCCGAAACGCGTCATGGCAGAATGGTGAAGGGTTTGAAATAAATCTTCACGCACAAGAACTTGGGTTTGCCTCGTCTTTCCGTATTACTGGATGCTGGGACGACAACATACCGAACATATCTCCGAGAGTGCTTCCTCGGATTCGGCTTAACCCCTCCACACTCTGGGGAGGCACGGCTTGAAGCTGCAATTCCGGTTCCGGGATTTCCTTACAGCTCCGAGGAGGAATAGCCGCCAGCGCCCCGGGAGAAGCGGTATCTCCTAACGTGAACACAGGGAAGGTTTGGAGCTGTTCCGGTTTGGTGGTCGGCGGTGAGCTGGTCGAGGACAGGAACGGCAACGGCAGTACCTGAGACGCGGCAGGGAGCACCGCAGTAAGTCCCGTGTGGGGTGTGCATGTAACCGTAGCGTCCTTGATTTAATTTGGACCGCGGTTACGGACTGTATTTAATTGTACCCAAGTTCGCCATGTCTGCGGACACGTTAAGGGGGCGAATGGAGGCATCGAAAGGCATGTTCTCTGATTCCCCGGCTGGGGAACCTGCGTTGACTGTTACACCAAGTCCGCAGCAGCAAGAGAGCAACAATTTAAAGGACTTGTTCAGAGCTTTGGAAAAATGTATGAAAAGCGAACAGGCTAAGTGGTGGGAGCACACATCCCTCACTGGATATTTGGACAAGGGAAGAGTGCCTAGGGGCTTACGTATCATGCTGACTCCCTCATATGAAAACCCAGATCCCAATATGTTGAAGGATTGGGCTCAGTGTAACCTGGACTCGTCGCGTCGCCTAATTGAGATTTTAATTCAATATGCTGAAAGCGACAGATTGAAACTGCTCACTGAAATTGACAGGCTGAATGCAGAAATTGATAAATTACCTAGTTCCCCACTAATTGACAAGCACCGTGAGGATATGACTGCGAGATTAAGGCGAGAGGAGGATGTTATTAAGAAACGGAAAGCTTATAAATTCCAAAGGGACAGGCTGGACTACGAACACGGCCAAATCTTTACATTCGCCAAAAAATATGACAGCCTTAAAAAGAATCAAAAATCTGCAGCAAGTGGTAATGCGCAAATGAGACCAGTAGGCGAAGCCCAAACTGATGCTTCGTCAATTTCAGGTGAAAGCTCTGCAATTGATAGCGAACCTGACAGTGAGCTGATCAGAGGACAAAGGTTGGGGTTTCAAAGGCTGACTCCCGCACAGGAGCTAGAGTTTGTACAAAAGGACAGGAAACAGACACTTCGCTCCAGTGCCAGGGGTGTAAATGCCGGCGCAAACAAAACAGCAACAGCAAACGCGCAGAAAGGAGAAAAGCCTGCAAAGCAAAACGGCGGAAGGAAACAAAAGAAGAAACGCAGCGGGTGGCAACAGAACCCGGCCGATCAATGAATGACAACAATACAGTGATCAACCTCACGGACATAACGTTGACCCCTAGTGAAATAGCAACTCTTTCCTTGGGTTTGTCTTTTTGTGCACGTGATAATTTTGATTATGCCAGTACCAAAATAGACCTCTTTAAATATGTCCGGAAGATTAAACTAAAAAAGTATCACTGCTTGCATAAAAACACTGCTTCAATTGAACCTGAACCCGACGTCAATAATATTTCTGACTTTGTGACGGGAACGGCACTCACACAAGAGCTATTTGACCTACAACAGGAAGAAATGTCAGCCACACCAGCTCCGATCCAACAGGTGTCATCAGCGCTGACCCCAAGTATTTTCAAGCCTAAATCCAAATTTTGTCCTCTTATGATCAAGGACAACCTAACGCTTTTCATGATAAAGTTGTATCGGAATTGAAATCATTGCACACAAAAGTGTCAAATGCTGCAAAACGGAGAAACTATAAGGATATGGAATACCATAAACTAATCAAAAAAATTAAAACGAATATCAACATTGTTGTCAGACAATCTGACAAGGGAGGCAACGTGGTGCTGTGGCCGCGTAAAATGTATATGGAAGTGGCCCTTGGACAATTGAATGATCGTGATTGTTACAAAAAGACTAGTTTGAATGAGGTTCAAATGGCACACAATGACATTTATCTAAGACTGATGGCCTGGAGGAGTAAAGGTTTATTGAGTATGGACGAGTACAAATTCTTAAAGAACGATAAACCGACCATGCCTGTGATTTACTTTATTCCTAAAGTACACAAAAATAAACTGCAACCACCTGGCAGGCCAATCATTTCAGCCAGGAACAGCATGCTTGAGAATGTAAGCAAATACGTTGACTATTATTTACAAGAACATGTGAAGAACTTATCCTCCTACATCCTAGACACTGAAGATTTGTTGAGGAAACTGTCAACGTTCAAATGGGAACCAGGCTATCTACTTGTCTCTAAGGATGTAACATCCTTGTATACTAGTATTGTGCACAGAGACGGTACTAGAGCCATCCAATACTATTTGAATGCAAGACCTACCATTCAAAAAGAACATTCTAAAATGATCATTGATATGATTAATTTATGTCTTAACAACAATGTGTTTCTATTTTCCAACCAGCTTTTCCAGCAAATTAGGGGCGTAGCTATGGGGGCGTGTTTCTCCCCTAGCTACGCCTGCCTACACATGGGATATTGGGAGGAGCAGGTCTTGGCCATAGACTACAGTGATATTCTCAACACCAAAATAAAGAGGTGGTTAAGATATATTGACGACCTCCTCTTTATTTGGGATGGGTCCGCCAGTGAGGCTGCAGAATTCATACAACAACTAAATGTGAATAACTTAAACCTACAGTTCACCAGTAGCATCAGTGCAGTGGCAGTCAGCTTTTTGGATGTTGAGATAGTAGTAGTCAATGGCAGCTTGGAGACTAGACTCTTTCGGAAACCGACAGCAGGGAATTCCGTTCTACATGCTGCTAGTCAGCATCCAGCCCACCTAATACGGAGCATACCATATGGTGAGATGCTCCGTATTAGGAGAATTTGCAGCAATGATGAGGAATGTCATAAAGCCCAGAAAGAATGCAAGATCAGGTTCCTCGGCCGAGGGTACAATGATGAAATTCTGGCCAAAGCTATTAACAGAGCCAATTCTAAAGATAGGCAGCAGTTACTGTTTCCCACCATGGACAGTACACCAATCCAAGCCACAGATAATGAGACACGCATCATCTTTGGCTTTAGTACTCAACATAAGGCCATTCACAGGATTGTGAAAAACAACTGGTCGCTCGTTACTTGTGATCCGGTTGTTGGCCACTTAATGAAAAGTACCCCTAGTATCACATATAGGAAGGCCAGATCTATGAGTGACAGTCTTGTCTCTAGCAGTCCTGAGATTAGAGCTAATACATCATGGCTTGACAACAGTAGGGGTTTCTTGAAATGCTTTACTTGTAAAGCCTGCAAGAATGGCATGAGTAAGAAAGAATACACTACCCCATTTAGCCATGACCCCATTCAGATTCAACAAAAACTCAATTGCAGAACTGAATACGCTGTATACATACTAGAATGTCCCTGTGGCCTCAGGTACGTGGGAAGTACCAGGCCACAGGTGCACAAGCGCATTCTGCAACATCTCAGAGCCATCGTGAATGCTGATGCCGCATACCCCGTTGCGCGGCACTTCGATGAGTGTCATGGCAAGAATTCCAGTGGGCTCAAGTACTATGTAATAGACACAGTGCCACCCCAAAGAAGGGGTGGGGACCGAGAAGCCCAACTGCGCAAGCTAGAGACAAGATATAATATTATACAGTTAGATACCAAAATACCGAATGGCCTCAATGCTAGTGAGGATTGTTACACCTACCTATGATTAGACTCGGATAACTTAACATGACTGATTCTGTATGAAATAGTGTAAATTATCAACTTAACTATTTATCATTGCCTATTTATTATGAAAAAATGCCATCCATATTAGATTTTAGCACACTTATTTATTTTGTTTAATTCACTGGTAGCACTTCTTTTCACTTATAACAATGTATTTTACACATCGTTATTTATTTATTTATATGCCACTGTATAGACATATTTATGTATTTATTATGATCTGCGTAATTTTGCACACAATTTTGAATTCGCCCACTTGGGCTCAATCTGTCCTTCTGGTCACATTTGAAGTTGTGACGGAATTGGTTTTAGCCTCCCTGTAAATATGCGTTTTAAAGTGTTTGATACATTGATATTATACAATAACCAACCATAGATTTGAGACGCTGTTGTTCTATGAACACAGGGGAGCTAGTGTTTTGGCATTTGCAATGACAGTGAATATTTATATTTTAAAACATTTTAGAATAATATTTATTATGTTTTATTATTATTCTTAATTGCTAAATGCCATTTTACCAAATGTATTTTACATTGTATCAATGATGTGCAATAAGTTTTCAATTGTGATATTAACGATTGTTACACACTTCAGTTCGTGATAAGACACTTAGTCACAAAGTTTTTTCTTTATGTCTATGACTTTCAATGGCACAGTGCACTTTAAATTTGCTGTTCCGCCTCTTTGACACTGTCATGTGATCAAGGCCTCGCCAGGCCGAAACGCATCATGGCAGAATGGTGAAGGGTTTGAAATAAATCTTCAGGCACAAGAACTTGGGTTTGCCTCGTCTTTCCGTATTACTGGATGCTGGGACGACAACATACCATATATATATATATTCACTGAAAAAACCATAGGTTATAGACCATATATAGTTAGGGATTAGCATTTACAAAACCTTAATTTACTCGCACAAAACCATAGAAATTCGCATATATAGTTAGTTGCAATAACTATGAAGAAGTGTGGCTCACTGGTTAGAGGCGGCAGACCCGTAAGCAGAGGACAGCCCGGGACCAGGGTTCGATTCCTGACGCGGCAGGGTCGTGGACCAGGGTCAGCGGACTCGATAATTCTCGCCTCGGTGCCTACTCTAGTCAGAGACCACACTCGGCAACTCTGGGCATCAGCTTGTCTCATCTTCACAACGGCTCCCCCAGACCGCCGGGGATGCTTGGTCGCACCTTAGAGATACCCATCAGGGACCATCTCTCAGGGTGAGCCAGGACGGGTTCCCCAGCGGTCGAAGCGTGGAGATACTCCTCCGGGAGTCGATTCCTAGCGCTATATAAACCCGCAATTAAATTAAATTAAATTAATCGCGCACCCGCAATCCACTGCTGATGATGTCACATATTACATCATTCATGACATGGTCAGTGACATCACTGATGACATCACTGATGACATCATCCAGTGTTTGTATGTTTCTGTAAAGTTAAAATATGTCTTACATATTGAAGAATGAGTGGATGTATAAGTGTCTGGATGAAGGATTTAGTAGGTGCATGACTGACTGTATGAGTGAGTGATTAAATGTGTCTCACTGAGTGCATGGGTTAGTGACTAAACTGTCTTAATTTGTGCATCATTATGTCTGTTGTTCTGTAAACTGCTGCATGTGTTAATCAGTAGCTATATGAGTAACTATATGGGTTATTGATTGGTTGCCCAAGTATTTGTATTGGAGACTGAGTATGTGTGTGGGTGGCTGGGAGGTGTATGACTCTGTGCATAGATGTGTGAGCAGTTGATTCACTAGATGTATCGGTTCAAACGTGCATGTTGAAACAGCTGTATGGGCAGTTGACTGTGTGCATGAGTGTATTGGTGAGTGAATGGATATCTCAGTGCTACATGTCATAGTAAGTAAATATGTAAAACACAGTACATGTGAGTGTTGACATATATAAATAACTGAACATAAGAGCCAGTGAATGTGAGAGTGGCTTTATGAATCATTGTGAACTTGTATGAGAGATTGTATAAGAGAGTAAATATGTGTTAGAATATGTTTGAATTAGTAAGGTGTGTATAACTGTATAGTTGAGGAAATGGAGGTGTGATTGATACTTTGCATGACTGACTAGGTGTGTGAGTAACTCCATGGATGAGTGACAGTCTGTGAGTGTCTGTTTACACTGAGCGGATCTAAGGTTATATTAGAGTCTGAAGAGCTTCATCGTATTATCACATGAATGATGTCATCAGTGATGTCATTTAAGATGTCATCAGTGATGTCATCAGTGATGTCATTTGAGATGTCATCAGTGATGTCATCAGTGATGTCATTTGAGATGTCATCAGTGATGTCATCAGTGATGTCATCAGTGATGTCACTGACCATGTCATGAATGATGTAATATGTGACATCATCAGCAGTGGATTGCGGGTGCGCGATATATAGTTATTGCAACTAACTATATATGCGAATTTCTATGGTTTTGTGTGAGTAAATTAACGTTTTGTAAATGCTAATCCCTAACTATATATGGTCTATAACCAATGGTTTTTTCACTGAATTTCAATGGTTTTTTAATAGCAAATATCAAAAGCTGTCAAATGTCAAGTACGTAATAGGTAAAAACATTTTCGTGTTTATGCACGCTGATGTACTTTGAACGCTGCCCCCCCTCCCCCCCTCTTTTCTCCTAGGAGTACTCTCTCTTTGCAGATAGTGAAGGGTAGTTAACGCAGGCCTTTGCCCCCGTTGTAATCCTTCGTGCCTGCTTCTCTCTCCATTTGATTTATTGTTATCCAAGCATTTACTGTTTTAGAATTGGTTCTCTTTGGTTCATTCTCTATTTACAAACAAGCACAGAATTGCAATACTCTGTTTAGTCTTTGCAGATAGTAAAAAATCGTTTAAAAAAACAAAAGGAATCGAGCAAAATCAGTAGGCCACTAATGGGATCTCTTTTTGACCTCGCTAAAATAGAAACATTAACAACAACCCCTCATGAGAAATACGAAACTAGTGAGATGAACTGAGCTCCACACCATGATGGCTGCAAGACAGCTCGGCTCCGCCACCCACCCCACCCAAAATAACGACAAACCCTATGCAAATATTATAAATATATACAACACACCAGCAAAGTAACAGGGTAAAACATTTTATTAAATAACTATTTACATAACTATTTTATACTTTTTGTTGCCCGATCCGGCTAGCTCAATCGATCGAGCATGAGACTCATGCACTCTGATCTCCTTGGCCTCAGTGAAGCATCAATAGCAAGATTTTCATACATGAGTGTATGTTCATGGTTTTGGTCCCTGAGTTGCTTCGTTGTCACTGCCTTGCACAAATGGCATAAGTCCTGGATGTTGGGTGCCATAGTTCCGAGTTCTGAGCAGCGCTTGTAACACTGTCTGAAGCTTATTTGCACCTGCTGCAGCTTCACTATTCTCAAAGTAAGTGGGGGCCGTATGTGGACCTGACCGCATTTGAAAACAATGTGATGCGGTGCCTCCCTAAACCGCTTGACGGAGGCCCCCGAGGGGAGGTGTGATGGCGCAGACTCGGAGGGGGCGTTTGGCTCTGACCCCCTCCCCAAGTCTTGTTGCCCTGGTGTGGCCTGAGATCGCCCTGACATAGGCGGCCGGCTCCCGGGGTCAAGCGGAACTTTTTGCCTTTTGGTGACTCTTCCATTCTGGACCTTGTCCCACAATCCGTTCGACCTGAAGACACGTCCTGCGGTGCCCTAGTCCGACCATCACATATTCCTGCACCAGGAAACGGCGTGGGATGCACTAGAAGGGAGAGGCGGCGCGAACGAGCCTCCCCCACCTCCCCAGGTGGAGGTTTTTCAGGTACACCCCAGCGCTTTACGCAACCAGCTGAGTTGCGCCCGCTCTTGCGGCTACAGCGTCTCGCCCACCATCCACTTGAATTGCGCCCACTCTTGCAGTGCAGCAATAGGCGGCTGCCACAGGACTCTCAAAATGATGGCCCGCTCTTCGGATTTAGGCCTGGCCCACTAAAATGGCCCTGGGACACCTTGGAACTCGGACGCTTGACTGCTAGGGCATGTACCCCATTCCCAAAAGCGTCCCCTCAGCCTTGAAGATTCTACAAAAGTCACCGGGGCACTCGACTCCCGCAGACTTCCGGTGGGGAGCGACTGCCATGATTGCTCGCGGAATGGCCACGACATAGCCACGGGGTGCTCTCATGCTGACGCCAGCTTCAATCTGAAACATCCAGAAACACTGTAGACTACCAATTCGATCAGTTCCAGTGGAGCCCCAACGTGACCCGGTAGAAAAGAACTTGCCCTCCCCTTTTTTGAGTGATGGTTCTTGTTGCCTGTCCCTTCTGCTGTCATTTTACAGAACTTTTTGGACTACTGAAAGGGGTTGTGTTCCGACCGCTGGTTGGTGGAGACATTTTGACTATATTCTGGACCTACGTTGTCGCGTAATGCGTCATATGACGCATCGCGTTAGCGCACCCGGAAGTGCTCCGGTGCGCGAGGTGCAGCTTCCCGGAAGCGATCCAGAGCGCGGCGCGAAACGTAAGCATAACAGGTCATGTGACTTGTTAATAAAACTTTTCATTGGTTCATTTTAATTTTGTTATTCTAATGATGAAAGGCTTGGTCATATGACCTAAAAATAACGCTTTTCATTGCTTTCGAACATTTTTTTTTCCCAAATGATGAAAGCCCCACCTTTTTTTTTCTCACTCTGACTTGTAAAGCAAAGGACCCAGATGCATTTACAGTTTATCACTAACAATGTTCCAGGCTAATGTATTTTCCCGGGAAATTTACAACTGTCCTGCAAGTAAAATATTCCTTTTTCGAGAAAAAGGGCGTTTCTTCGTCCCATGAGGGAACAGTTGAGCAAAAGAGGCTCGGCCTGCTGTCTTAGTCGCTGATAGGCATGAATATCAGATTCTTATCGATCACTTTATGTTGCAAGAGTAGAAAACACAACAGCCCTTGACCATTTATCTTTACTGCGTTCCTGCGTATTATACCTTTTAACCGTCATGTAATTGGACTGCTTTATTTCACTTGCCTTTTACTGATTCGAAAACAGTGGCTATTATTCAAAACTTTACCAAAGTAAGTACTACTACCATGTTTTGTTTTAAAAACCTTTATTGTGAAAATGTCAGTATACAAATACGGGCCTATAACCACGTGGGCCGGCCACGGAGCAAACTGGAATCGTATATGATGAGGGGACATTTACACTGTAGAAGAACGTTACGGGTGGGCCATTAGGCTGCAAGAACTAAGGTGTCTAACAATTGCGGAATCGATGGACGTACATTTGATAATTAAAATACGACAAGCCAGTTACAATAAAATTATCTAGATATACATTTGCCGGCAAGTACCATGGGTGACGTTAATTCGAACTTTCAATAGTACAGTAATCAATAACACATCAGAACTTAATATCAATAGGGATGTCGAAATGTTCAATCAATTCTCGTCCCCGCCCGCCATGTGCTTCAAAACTGCATACGTATCTCGTGATATCAAGGTTGGGCAACTAGTACACAACAAGGAGTTACGAGTCCCATTTATACCGGCGACATTTTGGGCGAGGCCGAGCAGGTCCAGGATATAGTCAAAATGTCTCCACCAACCTTCGACTATGATAATGTTCATAAGCTCTATTGATTAGACTAACACTCCTCTCTCCACATGAAACTAATTTGCCGCAAGTTAAACATGTCATTTTCATTTGTCCAAAGTTCTTCTGAAGATTTAGAACCGTTTCCCTTGCCTCTGATGCTGTCACTGCCACTTCATTGGTGGATGTACTGGCAGGTCGGGGGTTATCCACCAAATCTCGAATTTCGGCAGCACTATAATTAATCGGGTGCCACCTCTCCATATGACGATGCATGGTATAATTACCATAACTATATTTTTTTCGGTTCCTCTGGAGAGTACATCGTGGCAGATGAAGCAGGTAACGTACCGGGCATTTACCTTTTTTTCATGTGGAGGAAAGGAAAAAAATTCGAGCGTCCGAGTTCCAAGGTGTCCCAGGGCCATTTTAGTGGACCAGGCCCAAATCCAAAGAACAGGCTGCCATTTTGAGAGTCCTGTTGCAGCCGCCTATCGCTGTAGCAGCAAGAGCGGGCGAAACTCAGCTAGACGGCGCCCCACTGCAGATGAAGTGCCTCCACCTGGAGAGGCGGGAGAGGCTCATTTGCGCCGCCTCCCCCCCGCAGCATTGTAGGATGGCCACACCAGTACGGCAACTTGCTGGACACCACCTCGGTGCCATCCAGATCTCGGCGCGTTGTGCTGCCTTCGGCCTACTGTAGCCGCAAGTGCGGACGCAACTCAGCTGGATAGCGAGTGAAACACCAAGGGGCGCCCCACTGCAGCCGAGGAGCCTCCATCTTGGGGGCGAGGCACCGCATCACATTGCTTTCCAATGCAGTCAGATCCTCAAACAGCCCCCACTTACTGACGCCACCTCACAGGCCAACAGGGCACCCCACGGCAACTTTCGGCGCAGCATTGTAGGATGGCCACACCAGTGCGGCAACTTGCTGGACACCACCTCGGTGCCATCCGGATCTCGGCGCATTGTGCTGCCTTCGGCCTATTCGCACATCGGTCCGCTACTGACGCCGCCTCACAGGCCAACGGATTTTTTGGGCTTTTTATAGCCCAGAGCCGCATAACAGGTCATGTGATTTGTTTTTAAAACTTTTCATTGGTTCATTTTACTTTTGGTTTCCTAATGATGGAAGGCTTGATCATATGACCTAAAAATAACACTTTTCATTGGATTAAAACATTTTTTTTCCCAAACGATGAAAGCCCCACCTTTCTTTTTCTCACTCGGCAATCCAAAAAGGTTCTGTTAGATGACAACAGAGGGGACAGGCAACAAGAACCATCACTCAAAAAAGGGGAGGACAAGTACTTCCCTACCGGGTCACGTTGGGGCTCCACCGGAACTCATCGAATTGATAGTCTACAGTGTTTCTGGATGTTTCAGACTGAAGCTGGAGTCAGCATGAGAGCACCACCATCTCGTAGCTCCGTCGTGGCCATTCCGCAAGCAATCATGACAGCCGCTCCCCACCGGAAGCCTGCGGGAGTCGGGGGCCCATAAGACTTTTTTAGAATCTTCAAGGCTGAGGGGACGCTTTTGAGAATGGGGCCCAAGCCCTAGCAGACAAGTGTCCAAGTTCCAAGGTGTCCCAGGGCCATTTTAGTGGACCAGGCCCAAATCCGAAGAGCCTGCCGCCATTTTGAGAGTCCTGTGGCAGCCGCCTATCGCTGCCCGCAAGAGTGGGCGCAACTCAGCAGAATGGCGGATTTTGGCACAGTGTACCAAAAGCGGGCGGAATGGCAACTGAAACGGTAAAGGGGTGCCCCACTACAGCAGACGAGCCTCCAACTGGGGAGGCCCGTTCACGCCGCCTCCCCCCCCCTCCCCGGGGCGCCCCATGCCGTTTTTCAGAGCAGCATTGTAGGATACCAAAACCAGTGCGGCAACTTACTGGACATCACCTGGATGCCATCCACATCTCAGCGCGTTCTGCTGCCTTGGAACTATTCGCACAACAGACCGCTACTGACGAGGCCTTCCCCCCCCCTCCCCGGAGCGCCCCACGTTTTTTTTTTCGGAGCAGCATTGTAGGATACCAAAAACCAGTGCGGCACCCAGGTGACATCACCTGGGTGCCGTCCAGAACTCAGCACGTTGTGCTGCCTTGGGACTATTCGCACAAAAGACAGCTACTGACCATTGTTGCTTCTTTTTTCAAAAAATGTTTTAAATGTGTTTACTGTTTTTGTTGCGTTGTATATATTTATAAGTTATTAAAGTTTTATAATCCTACTACTTTGTTGGAGTGCTATATATTTTTAATGTGACACATAATTGTAAAAACTTTGATGTACAAAATGGCATCCCTGGAATCTTCCGCTTCAGGCTCGGTCCCACACACCCTCACAGTGAGAATCCCTTCCTCAATCACAATACAGGATGGTTATCAGATAGTAGGAACGCGTGTGCTGTGACGGATCTCATGAGGTGGGGGCCTTGATCTACTGTAACTCGTTTGAACAGAGGTGATTCTTTAAAGTTGGGTCCATAAACTACATCCGCACGGCTAGGTCCGGCCTGGACAATCGGACACAGAGGAAGAGGAGTGTCAGAGGGTGCGGTAGTGAATAGAGTGAAAGGGTGGTGTCGGGCGGGCACAGGGTGTGATTCTCAGGGAAGAACAGCGCAGATGGGAGGAGGTTTATGGCCCATGCATGAGAGAGAGAGCGGGGGTGACCAGTGCGTGGGGGAGATGCTTGCGAGGGTGGGGAGCCATGCTGAGGATCGGCGACGTGCAGAGAGTGGGTCTGGTCAAGGCATCTAAAAGGGCTGCTGTGCACGACAAAATTGTGGCATTGGTAAAAAGGCAAGATGGCGCAGACAATGTTTATCAATACGGATTAATTTATAACAATTTTTTTTAACAAAATATTTACTCGCAGTGACAAAATGGCGGTCAACACTTCCTGATTTCCTTCGAATCGATTGTTAACAGACGTCACGCAGCAAAAAAAAAAACGCAACATATATGAGCCTCCTCAGCCACCCTCAGAAAAAATAAAGGGTCAGGATACGTCTCCCGTACCCCCTTATACCCTGTAATTTAATTAAAACAAAATACAAAATGGCGAATTCCCGTTTCGCTACCTGTTCGCGAACCGGGAAGCGCTTCTACCGTGAAAAATCAATTTTTTATTTTTTTTCCCACAGGACCCTTTATTAACCCCAACATCATTCCTAGTGGGTCAAGAGGGGTCTACCTTGCCCCCTTTCAGTAAATTCCCCCTTCGTTTTTTTCCTCCTCTTTTCTCTCGATCCTACCGAGAGACAAGATGGCGGATGCTCCGGACTGTTTAGAATGTTGACAGACACCGGAGAGCCAATCAGCTTCGCTTCGCAAAGCTCCGTTTCGCGACAAGTACGCGAACTGGAGCGCTATCCGGGACGCTGTCACAGATATATCTGTTTTTTAAAACGTTAATTTCTCAAAATCCACTGGAGCACATATATTGAGACCCAGCAAAGGCACATCGGGCTAACAGTCCCTACAATTTTGCCAAGTTTCGTGTAAATCCATTCAGCCGTTCGAGCTAAAAGTGAGGCCAAACGCCCTATGGAAAAATGAATGGGAAAAATGTGTTTTGGGACCCCCCTTTTTTCTCGGCCCCCCCTTGACGAAAACCCCCCACATTTTTCGGGGCTGATCAGAAACAAAATGTGCCATTTTCCTGAACATTTCAGCCGATTCCGTCCACAAACGCCAAAGTTATTAGACATAGAATTTTCAAAAGTTCCATAGAGAAAAATCCTAACTATATATACCTACTAGCGACCGCCAGTAGGTAATATATATATATATATATATATATATATATATATATATATATATATATATATATATATATATATATATATATATATATATACATATATATATATATATGTTATGTTATATATATATGTATATATATATCCATCACACCTCCTTTGGTAAGGAAATGAGTACGCACTCACAAAGTGATAACTTTTTTGAGGAGGGAAATTTCAATCTCATTAATGATTCTTGCTGATAGATTTATAACTCCCAATTCTTCCTCCTCAGGGTTTATACTTGACCAATTTATTTTTGATTCTTCTGGTGCATGGAGAAAGACCAGCCATGCAATGGCACTTAGATTAAAAAATCGGGTCTATAACAAGAAATTTATTGAAAAAGGATGGAAAAGGGCGAATGATAAAGAAAGGATGGATGCCCTAACAACAAAACGTGAAGCCATAAAAACCATGGCAAATACAAAACCAGAGGAAAGGAAAGTAAGACTCATCTTAGTCTACACAAGAGAATCCAAGCAATTTGTGGGTATTTTAAGAAGAAATTGGAAACTGCTTCAATTGGGTCAGACAACAGGCAAATTAAAGGGAAAACACCCACAAGTAACCTTCAGGTGGGCTAAAAACCTTAAAGATAGACTAGTACATAGTCATCATCAGGACCATACTAAGAAAAGGAATACAATGGATGAAAACAAAAGGCTTTATTAAATGCCAACACTGTAAGGTGTGCCAGATAGCAGTAAACAAAAATAAAGTATTGTTGCCAAATACCAAAATGTGGAAAATCAAGGAACTGATCACATGCTTAAGTACTCATGTTGAAATGTTATGCCCTAGAAGCAATTGTCCCACATGAAAGAGGTGGGAATAGAGAAAGAACTTTGAGGTGTGGAGAATCAAGCCAAATCCTCAATTTCAGGACAATGACCCCGATGGGTTTGAATCAGAGTGAAGAAATGTATGGACATTTGTGAAAATGATGTTGATGAACTGTGCATTGTTGTTGAGTAATTTGGAAAAGGATAGAGGGACAAGAAGAATACTAAAAATGTGCAATATATAAAATATTGGAAATGAGTTTGGAGAATAGAAAAAGGGAAAGAACTGGCATGAAATAATTGTTCCCTCTTATTGTACAAATATATAGGGACATCCCTAAACAAGAGTATGAAAATTTACAGGTTTCGATAGAGTCCGTATATTTCCACTCAATCCTCATATAATAGCCCACTAGAGGGCATCAAATGGCACAATTAAAGTGATCTGGACAATTGCCAAAATTCAATAAATCATTTATATAACCAAATATAAAATGAGAGGATTGAAATGATTAATTCCAGTATAACTTAGAGGCCCACTGGAGGGCAAAAGTGTAAAACTCAATCAAGTTGGATTTTCTAGAATTCAAAAACGGACATATCTATCGGACCGTACCATGAGCTGTAAATCGGCCAGTAATGTCTAATCAAAATACAATGGGAGTCCCCTTGATTTCAAGCTATTAATAAAGATGGGATATAAAATAATAAAAAAAAAGAAAAAATGATGCCAGAAATCATAAAATATTAAATTTAACGTAAGATGGTGTGTTAAAACTACATTTCCCAGTTAGTTCACTTCCGGTATTAGCAACAGGAAGTGATGCAATGATCACACAGTCTTTGGTGGGCCCTCCGTAGAAATAGGAGCGGCTCAAACTTTTCATAGTATTAACCATGAGCAAGCTACACGTTTGTAGCGAAACGCGTCGGATTGGATTTTTTACTTATATGCTGGAAATCACTGGGAATAAAATCTTGGGAAACGAAGGACTTTGTGAGTGCGTACTCACTTCCTTACCAAAGGAGGTGTGATGGATAAATAAAAGCGAGGCTCTGCTAAGGAGTACGGCACCGGTAACGAGAGTGCCAGGGGTCTGTAGTCAAGAGCAAAATTGGTTGGATGTATAGTGCTTTGTACATTTGGGACGAGATATGAGCAATGTGAACAGTAACAATTTGTGATTTAATAGGATAAGCCATTTGGATCACGTCCACTCGCAGATTAACTTGTATTCATACAGTTATCAAGATTAGTGGTCTTTTAAATGTGTAAATATATATTTATATATTTTATTAATTAAGCCACTTGTACATATAACATTGTATTTTTTGTAAAATGTATACAAATGTTAGCACATGAATATGCAGTATTTCATTCATGTTGGTTGAACCCATTTGTAAAATTGCGCGCGCACTGGCACTTTAAAAGATCGGCATTGGCTCTCAGCAACTCGCCCTGTGATCAAGCTTTGTAAAGGGGAAACGCGTAATGGCGGCGGCAGGCTTGCTGGCAAGAATAAATCACCTCGATTAAGCACCAAAAATTGGGTCTGTTCTTTCGTCATTTCTGGATTGTTGTTCTGAGGCGGCTGCTTCAGTTGTTGGCGAATTTGCTTGCATATATATACACTGACGAAGCCTGTGAAGGCGAAACGCGTCTGTAAGGGGTGAGGGGGGTCTTTGGTGATTAAAATTCTTGAAAGCGGATACCAGCGTGCCAGCCTTTCTTTTTCTGAAAACACACTGATACAGAAAACGTGCAGCGATATATATATATGTGTATAGTGAACAAGGCGGCAACGCCGAAACGCGTCTAAGCAGACACTGATCGAATAAATCGAGTTTGGATTCAGATTCATGGTGTCAGCGCCTTCTTTAAATCGTATAAGTTTGGCAAGACTGAATATATATATATATATATATATTATATATATATATATATATATATATATATATGTATATATATATATATATATATATATGTTGCCTCATGTAAAAGGGATGCATGGGCACATGTTGTACTCCACTGTCTGCTTGCTGGGAGCCGTTGGTCAGCCGTTGGTCAGCTGTGTCGTTGGTCGGTCGGCTGCGCAGTGAGCCGGGAGGCCCCGCGGCATCTGTTGCCAAAAAGCCTTGGCGGGGAATTGCGAGGAGCTGCAGGGGAGAACCACTCGCTCTCGTATTATGGAGCTGGCGGCAGAGCAGAGCGGGGACGAGATGAGACGGGGACGAGACGGGTGGTCCGGAAGCCAGGAAAGCAGAGCAGACTACGGACACGGAAGCTCTTTGACCCCCGCCCTGACCCCTGTTTCGTGTCAGAGCCGCACGGCAGAAAGGCTGAGAGGCGGCGCGGCTTGTGAGAGACTGAGAGACTGAGAGACTGAGAGACTGAGAGAGGGGGAGACCTGCTCGCCGCCCACACCCAGCCTCTGCTGAGCTCACTTTGCCGGCTAGTCGGCCATCCAGACAACCCAGACAGTGGTCAGCTAAGCGGAGATGAGCACTATTGCACAATTGAACAATTGAACTATGAACTGTCACAGGTGCAGCATTTATTGACCCCTAGGTCTTTCTGGACTCTCTGCTTCCCACATCAGCTACCGCTTTGCAAACTGTTAGCTAACTGACCCCCCTCGGTCTCTTGCCCACTGCCCACTGCCAATTGCCCACCTCCCGCCCGTCTTCCGTCTCGCCAGCTGCCATTGTTGTCCACCTTATAGAGTGGGTGGCCGCTGGTCAAGAAGGGCAGAGCGGGGCAGGGCAGGGCGGCGGGCTAGTGGACGGGCAGTTTGGGCGGTTTGGGAGCTGGAGGGTAGGAAAGAATTTCTGTAACGAAGGGGCGTGAGAACCCGCGCTCGAATCACCAGGCCATTAAGCCACAAGAGGAGATTGGGCTTCACCTTTTCACATTTCACCTTCAGCCCCAGTTCATTGGCGGGGTGCCGTTTGGGGGCTTGTCTGTGTTAACAGTCGTACGGAGGTCAAAGCTGGAAAATTCTGCGCAAACAGCACCAACAGGGCACATAAGGAGATTTGTCCGCTTGGTCTTGCTTGACACTCTTCAACCTATCCTCCAACTCATAACTAAGGGACCCAGGGCACAATATGAGATCAGGAAGGGTTCGAGGAGGCCCAACGAGCAAAGGAGGAGCAAAAAAGCGCAAACAAATAACTAAATCACCTGAGGAATCCAAAGAGTCTCCGCCAGCCAAATTTAAGCCCACGACACAGAGCTCCATAATTGACATAACAACGGACAAGCCTGCTTCCAACAACTTAAAAAGCGACCACATGGTCAATACAGAAAGGAGCAAAAAAATAAATCAATCCTCGTCTCAGCCCAAAATTTACACAAAATTCTGTTTTCTAAAAAACGCAGGGGATACCCTTTTCTAAAAAATCAACGAAGTATCAGCATTATAATCGCCCCTGGAACCATTTCAGCTACCCCTTCCCTATCAGTTTAGTGGCACACAGTCCCTACAGGACAAGGACAAGAGCAAAGGAAAGAACAGTACAACGCCCATAACCTCACCTCAAACAACATCAACACCTCAGCCTAATAACTGTGAGGCAGGGCGAAAGACCGGATCTGTGGGAGCCATAACAGGGAGGAAACTGACCATAGACACCAACCTAATTCAAGTACACTGGTCAAACAATGCAAAGGATAGGTCACCAAGAGCACCAGACGCTAGTAGACTCAGCATCAGCGACAATGCCGAGGGCAATAGTACGAGGAACAGGAAACGCCCAGAGGCCACAAGCCGGATCAAGGAATTCATAAACAAGGAGGAAATTGGAAATGTTTGCAAGGAAGAGAAGGACTTATCCCTGATAGTCCTGGACACCTCTTACAAAAAACAAGAGGCAGGAGATAAGACGACGGAAAGGACTCAAAGTAAAGAAGAAAGGCAAGTGAGCCTAGTGTCTGAGGTGATAGAAATATCCTCTTATCTGGGGAAGGAGGAGTGGGAAGAATTTATAGCTGCTCAAGACCATAGCAGCAGCAGGACGGTTTCAGACATACGGCCCATGAGAACTGAAGGCATGCAGGAAAATCAAGCAGAATCAGGCACGTCAAAAGGAGTAGTAAACTGTAAGGGGCCACCCGGAAGCCAAGAAAAAATTCTAAAACACTCTGGGCAGGAAAGCGCTTGGCCCAGCCTCCTAAACACAGTACAACTCCTGGTGGATGCACTACACTACCAATCGGAGAAAATGGACGCCCAACTAACGTTATTAGACACTTTAGCCGTGTTTGTGGTCGCCATAGATGGGAAGCTGGGTACGTTAAACACACTTCTCCAGAGCAAATTGGATCACCTACAAAATACAAACAGGAGCACCAGCAGTGGGTGCTGATGTGGCCCAATTATTGATAAACTATCCATCCTTCCAACACTATTGACAGACCTGTGCACACAGCTCAAAAGACCTGCCCAGCAAAACACCATGCTGGGCAGTGAGATACAGGGCCACCCAAAAACAAAAGACACCAAAATTGCTTTCCCTACACAAATAGAAGTGTACGAAATAGGAAAAATGGTGAAGAGCCAGAAGCCGTAAGAAAGATCAAACTGACGAGCACAGGCGCACAAGCACAAGTTAAAAAGAGTGATTTAACCAAAAGCACAGTGGGCAATGATATGGGACTAATGAGCCCTCTACCAATGGACACCATAGATGAAGATGACATTGATTCAAAAATTAACGCGAAACAGAGGCGAGCTAAAAAGCGTAAAGGCAGGAAACATAAGCTCTGCTCAAAACGCGAAGGATTTACGCAAATCTTTGGTCGATCTACCATTACAGAGCAAAGCAAATTACAATCTGGGGAAAAAAAAATCTCAAGTTATAACCCCAATGAAATAAGCCACACAACTGATAACCTGGAGAAACCAGCTAACACCGGATCAGACGAACAAAAAGCCCACTTTCAACACTGCCAATTAGTGTCTGCTCAAACATCTAGGAACAGAACAATGCCTACTGACTCTGGCCTGCCAATCGTGCTAAAAAATAACAAAAAGACCATCCCCAATCCCATGCAAAACATAGCACAAGGACTTA
Source organism: Lissotriton vulgaris (assembly GCF_964263255.1). Classification (NCBI taxonomy): domain Eukaryota; kingdom Metazoa; phylum Chordata; class Amphibia; order Caudata; family Salamandridae; genus Lissotriton; species Lissotriton vulgaris. Next base: position 1,146,651,389 of record NC_141694.1, on the reverse strand, counting down.
CTCTGGACAGAATAGACAAAGGAGTAGAAAGTCAAGGCACAGGATTGACTGATAGTCAACTATATGCTATCAATCAAGCAACTGCGTCATCACATATATGGGAAGACCGCACAACAACAGTACCAGCACCTGTAAATCTGACAGGTAATGTGCACTGGCTGTGCGGAGGGGGAGACACAAAGAACCCAAACCTCTCGCACCTAACCAATGCGCCAAGGATCAAGCCTCAGGCGGAGCGACCAAAATCGACACCTATCCGGTAAAAGCAAGACCAACAGAATGTGCAGACCTGAAAACATCTATAAACATCTATAATGGAGGGTGGCGTACAAACGACCAAGGGAATACCCCAGATGCTACATGGTTTAACCCAGATTACATCTCCAAAGGAAGACATGACACCCTCAACAGAAGCAATATATTACGGCTACTATCCCACATCCCTTCTCTGGCAAACGTATCAGGCACAGATTTGTTGTCCATCGAATTTATAGACTTAGAAGGCACAGGAAGGGAAGCGACAAAGGCGACTTGGGCCTCGGGAGCAATATCGCAGAAAATTCTATCTGAAGCCGAGGTATTCAAAAACTGGGGCATTACGATAAAACCTCATATAAAGCCAAGATACCCGGACATACTATACCCAGAAGTAAAGCTGGAGCCGAGGGATAAAGCAAGTAGCTTCAGGAACTCGGTTCTTAAAGGCGCGGTAGGGCCATGTGCAACAGGTAGCAATGAGCACATTGAAATTACTTGCTGGAGAGGAGCAGACAGGGTAGCTCCAAACGAGCTGAAAGATCAAAGATGGATTGTGAGAACCATAAAAAATAACAACTGACAAATTGGCCAAAACCCACGGGAGCATATGCTAAACCACCTGTGCATTTGCTCCTGGAATATCAATGGTTTAGCCGCCAAAATGCTGGATCCAGAATTTGTAGCTTACATAAGATCTTTCGACATAGTGGCCTTGCAGGAAACATGGCTCGCCGAACCTCCACACCTCCAGGGATACCTACGATTTTTCACAGGTGCCAAAAGGACAGCTAAGTACGGGCACCTTAAAGGCCGCCTAGCGACATGTGTAGCAGCCACTAGTTTTGTCAAGATAGAAGAAATCGGACCTTCTTCGGTAGCTACTCTTGCAATTAAGCTGGCTCTAGTACCCCAAGGTCCAGGCAAAGCCAATACTGACTGCATTCTGATCAACGCTTATATCCACCCTAAAGGGAAAAAAAGCAGCAAAGGAACTATACATCTTCTTGGAGGAATGCATTATGGGAAGATCAACAACTAACATTGTGCTTACCTGGGATTTTAACCTCAACCTCATGGGCATGCCTCAAGAAGAGGTAATTTCAGCTCAAAACATATCTTGGGACCTACCACTGCAAGAGAAACTTCAAACAGCCAAACAAACAAAACTGGAACACTTTAATATCAGAGCCCTAAATGGCAGATTTGTGGGAGATAGCCCGCCAGCCCCAACTTACCATTCTATAGTGGCAAACCGCATACTAAATTACACCTTTATCTCACTACCTCTCCTTCATTATACAACCTCGTTCCGGATAGGAAAAAAAAACTGATAGTGACCACTGCAAATGCCCCAAAAGAGACTATCCATACTATTAACTTAAAAAAAATTAAGTACTTGGTAGCGATGGGCGAAACATTAATAGGAAGTGTACAACACCATTTTATGGAGCGCACTGGATCAAAGGAAATCATAAAATGGGAACAATTTACAACCAGCATGTCGAACTATGCAACAAAGCCCAAAGCATTTACAAAGATCAGCAATATGGACAACCTATCTGGAGAGTACAGAGGAAAAATTAAGGAAGCAAAAAACATGATCTACCAGTTAATGAGGGAAATACAGTTGGATCCCAATGAAAAAGTAAAGCAAAAGCATCTTCGGACATTGAAACTCAAACTAAAAAAGCTGAAGTGGGTGGCAACCAAAACAATGGAGGATAACTTGTGGGCAAAACTCCACTTAGATATTAAACAGAATAATGGGGCAAGGTTTTGGAAAACCATTAACTCGCTAACATGTCCGGCAAACTTGGGGGGTTTCATCAAATATCACAGAGGAAACATGGGCACTCTATCTTGGAAAGCACTTCAATCAAGACCTACCCAACAATCGGGACTTATCTAACTCCAATATCAGAATAGACCACAAAGTTGATAACGCACAACAAACACAATTGTGCACAAACACTAAAGACAATTATGAATTAATTAATCCCTCAAAACTGCAACATAACATCAAATGCCAAATCAAAAAAGGCAGAAGAGAAGGAGATCTGGGGCCAAATGGGATCCCGCCAATCCTCTTCAAGCAAGATACGGTTACTGGGCAGCAGCTCTTGAACCTCTTTTTTTGGAAATCAGGAGCTCGAACATCTTGCCAGACTCCTGGAAGGGCTCTATCATCACCCCAATATATAAAGCAGGAGATAGGGCTCTCCCTCAAAACTACCGACTAGTGGCCCTAATCGACAATGAGGCGAAGTACTTCGCAGGTCTACTGCTGGAGGAACTACAGGCATGGGCTACAAAGAAATCCCTGATACCGGTTTATCAGACAGGCTTTGTTTAATCAGTGGGCACGACGACCAATATACTAACTATGGGCATACTAATAGACAAGGCAGAGACATCTCTGCTATATAGACTATAAAGCGGCATTTGACAACATTAACTGGAACCTTCTATGGTCAAAATTAAACGGCTGAGGGATCTCAAAACCACTGTTGGACCTGTTAATAAACTTGCACACGGAGACCTGCATACAGATAAAGGTGGGGGACGGCTCACTGCTGTCGAGGCGTATACCGACAAACAACGGCCTCAAGCAGGGCTGTGTCTTGGCTCCAACATTGTTTAATCTGTTTTTGATCGACCTGGTGCCACGTTTGATCAATTGCAACTCACATGCCCCTAAACTAGGAGGGCTTAATCTACTGTGCCTCTTATATGCGGACGACATTGTTTTAAAGCCACACTAAAGTAGGGCTTCAAAACCTCCTGAATACCACACAGAGCTATTCCAAGGCAAACTACCTAATAGTAAACCTCGAGAAAACCCAAACTATGACTATTAGCAAAAGAAAAAGAAAAATCTTCTCGTGGTATTGGAACAACTCTCGCATCAAAGACACGCCAACATATAAATACCTAGGCGTGAAGATTGATAACAGCGGTCGATTCAGTGTGCAAAGGTCTAGCATTAAAGGCAAAGGACTTGCTCTGGCAATTGCTTTGAAAACATTGAATAACAAGTTATCTGGTCCATCTCTAACACCTTTGGTACAAGTCATCCGAGCCAAATTACTGCCTACAATAACTTATGGAAGTGAGGTCCTACGAGGCAGAGATGCAACAATACTCAACAGCACAATAATAGCGGCATATAGAATAATATTTAGCCTCCCTAAGCGGACCTCCCTACCACAGATTAGGCTGGAGTTTGGCATTCAACAACATCTCCTGGCACGTCAGGGGGCCTATATCTGTGTATCGGACAAAGTGAGGAAATCTGCACAAGGAACACTGAACGAATACCTGTGGAGGGAGATGGAGCAGTCTCCGACTTCGCCAGCAGCTAAATATTTAGCAAAAAGTCTTGTAAACACCGGGCTTCCTCCACAGATCACAATACGTTTAATAAACTGGCAAAGAAATCTATCAAACAACAGTTGTGGGTGCAAGATAAAGCAGATTTCTAAAAAAAAACGCACGCTTGGATGATCTTGCACTCATATTCGGCAAAAGCTCCCCAGAATTATTTTGGCCTGGGCTATGCCAAAAAGACCAATATGTGCTTCTTAAGATACAGGCTAGGTCTGGTGCCCTGTATTCAGCATCTCCCACACTGGCTAAAAAAGGAAGCAGGTACGCTATGCCGGCTGTGTGGTAATATGCAAGAAGATATGCTTCATCTGCTATGATCTTGTGAGAAAATGCAAGAGGAGAGGAAACGTCTTTTGAGGCACCATTTTATCCGATACGGGACATGTACACAAAGGAGTGCAGTCCTTACCTGCTTCTCATCTCAGGACCCTCAACTGAGCTGCAGCCTTGTAAAATTTTTAAAGGCTGTGGAGAAAAAAATGCCAAGACTAGAATCTTGAACCGATCTGATCTTAACCTGTTTTATAACACAAATTATGCCTACTGTAAATACTGTGTGATAAATGAAAGGTCAACACGATTTTATAATTAGGATGAACAGAATAATAATGTTCACACTGTGATGGTTTAAAAATATATGTGATTTTATATTGTGTTTTACTTCAATCTATGTTTTGTATTGTATTGCATTGGTTTTAATTAACTGTGCAAATAAAATTTACCTTACTTTTACCTTACCTCACTGTCTGCTTACAACCCCAATTGCTGTACATCATGTACTTCACAGTCCATGCCATGCAGGAATGCGCTTTGGTGGTCCTAAGGTGATGTCTTGCTAAGCCTCACACATGAGCCTTAGCACGGCACTGCCCTGGGAACACCAAAGCAGGACCGCCCGACCAGTCAGAACCCGGTGCTCAGTCTTTGTACAGGTTTGGTGGTGTGGCAGCCAACTGCCACACCTCTAAACTCATAATCCGGCCCTTAAATATTTTGGTGGAATTATAGTAGTTGATTTTGTGTGAATCAATTTTTTTTAACTTATTATATGGTTATTTAAAAGTAACAATATTTTTGTTTGTGATTTTTTATGTTTTTGATATATGTACAAATTGCTATATCTAACCATGATATTTGTGGTCTCAATATTTGTGGTCTTTATAGTTATGTTGAGGGTGTCAATACGCTTGCTATTGAAATTTAATTTTGGATAATTTAGTGTTTTGATATTTTATATATCAATGTTTATGTTTATGTTTTTGTGATTTGTATTGCGCGCAAATACACGGAGGTGTCTCGGCGCATGTGTTTCCCAGGACAAAGCACGCTGAAAGAATCACTGATCAAATAACCATGTCTTGAGCAGTCTACGAAAGCTGGTGAGAGTGGGGCTGTGTCTGATGGACAAAGGAAGCGAATTCCAAAGTTTGGGGGCTGCCACTAGGAAACGTCTGTCTCCCCAAGTGGAGGTTCTAGTACGGGGAACTGAAAGAAGAAAGAACGAAGCAGATTGCAACGATCTGCTGGGGGCGTAGATGTGAAATGCAGTCCTCAAAAACTGTGTTCCTACATTGTGCATTGCCTTGTAGGTGATGCAGAGCGCTTTGAATTTAATCCTATTTCCGACCCTTAGCCAGTGCAATTGACGTATGGCCGCTGAGGTTGGTTGGCGTTTGGGGATGCCAAGCAGAACTCTCGCTGCCGCATTCTGAATCAATTGTAGTTTGTGGAGGACCTGTTCCTGAGCATTCAGGAACAGGGCATTACTATAATCCAGCTTAGAAAACACAAGAGTGGAGATCAGCGTTTTCCTGCAGATGGAGGAAAGTATGGAAGTATTTTCTTGAATTTCCTTAACAGTTGAAAGGAGGCGGATACCACTGAACTTGTCATCGAACATGATCCCGAGGTTTCTGACCTTAGTGACTGGCACTGGTGGAAGGCCTATTTCACTTGCCCACCAGATGGAAGACCATCTTGGCAGAAGGTTTCCAAAGGTCATGACCTCGGTTTTGTCCGAGTTTAACTTTAAGCAATTACTCGCTATCCAGGAACCGATGGCGAGCATCCCCTCCTGAAATCTAGTTGCCACAGCTGACCCGTCCTTTAGCACCGCCACCACCAGCTGGGTGTCGTCCGCATAGGTGGTTAGGCTCAGTCCGTGTTGTTTAATCACCCTTGCCAAGTCCGACACATATATATTAAATAGTGTCGGACTTAGCGATGATCCCTGGGGCACTCTGCACGGGAGGGTGAAGATGGGCGAGTAGTATTCACCCAGTTTCACTGATTGCGTGCGGTTCGCCAGGAAAGATACAATGATCTCCTTTGCTAGATGGTTAATCCCCAGGGTCGCAACACGGTCGATCAGAATGGAGTGATCGACCGTGTCGAAGGCAGCGGACAGGTCCAACAGAATGAAAGCCGCCGCCCCAACCTGGTCTAGAATAACCCTGATTTCGTCAGACACCTTTATTAATGCGGTCTCTGTACCATGACTCTTTCGGAACCCAAATTGGGTATCGTCCAGGAGGTATTCATGATCAATAAAATGTCAGTGATCCGTCCTGCCTTCTCAAAATAAAGGCACAATTCAGTTTTTCTTCTCTGATTCGTTTCTTTTGAGGCTACATATTTCCTAATAATTCCTAGCTGCATTGATTCTTTGAGGGGACGTCCTTTTTCCTCTATATCCTAATACGTGTTCATTCAGGATACACTCTCTTTTCTTGATTCTAATCAGGTTGTCGATCATCAATCTGTGAGCTCAGATCTGTAGATGCAGTGGAAGTGGTGGGTCTATTAATCACAAGATATGACCCTTTTAACTCTTCTTGAAGGCTATGATAAAATGCTCCTGCAGCTGTCTCATCAGTCTAGGTGGCTTCTAGCACCAATGGTTGATAATGACTGAGATGCAGAATCAGATCCTTGTTAGATTGATGTAAGATAAGTAAACCTGATTGAGCAGTTAATAAAGCCAGCTTCTTACCAAGTGCAGCTGTGAAATGTAGTATAACGTAATTAGAAAGTCATGGTCTCATATTTAAAATTAGCTAAGTTGAAGGGGCTAATGAGGCTTTGCTAAGATACAGTAACACAAACATAACTTTGGCGTTATCAGTAAAGGCTTGCTGCGGTTTAGCCATAAAATATAAGTTCTGTTGAGCCACGAATGACCAAAAGCCATAGTGATCTAAGGAAATGTTTTAAAGTGCAGCCATAACTTAGCAAAGGAAGTTGAAGCTATGGTAACACTTGCCATTACTACCTCCAGAGTCATGTTGAGCATGCTGACTATAGGTAGTGGCAGACGAAGTTCAACCTCAATTGGAAACACCAGAAAGGTTTATCCTACTACTTGATTAATTTTATCAAGTAAGAAAGAATTTTCTTGCTGCACAATTTCAAGATCATTTTGTATTTTAGTTATTGCTTTTGCATTGTTTGCAGATCAGAATTTTTTTGAATCTGAATTTGAATCTGTCAGTCTACCATATTATTAGTTCAGTCAGTGGTGAAGATGTTAAGCCAACTCCTCCACCTACTTTAAGACAAACACTCTCCTTTCTTGATGGAAACCCCAAGCTGAATCACCATCTGCCAGATTCATGAAACCCGAAATATGCGAATTCTAAATTGCGATTAATACCGAATCGCAATTTAGAATTTGCATAATGGAATTCATGTAAAAGTGCAAGTAAAAATAGCGATTCGCATCCGGCGACGAAAGCCGATAGCGATTTTCCGAAATCGCATAAAAATCGCTAAATCCGTACATTTTCGCGTTGGAATAGCGATCTCGCAATTAGCGAGATCGCATAAACGGGAAGTCGCATTTCGAGCACAGTGATGACATCACAACCAGGAAGCAGGCAGTTCCCTCCCCCATTGAGGACACTGAGGCAGACCTTGAAGCAGCACCACTCAGAGCTTCTCACAAACCACCTCCAGTCTTTGAATTTAGGACACTGCAGCTTGCAGCAATGGCACAGGAAGCAGCAGCAGGGCCCAGTGATACCCGGCGAAAGCGCAAGATAAAATTCTCAGAGCAGGAGCTGGAGCACCTAATCGATGGAGTTGTCAAAGACCACGACAAACTGTTTGGCAAGGACTCCAGGAGGGTGCCTGAGGCTGAGAAACAGCGACTGTGGCTGCATATCCGCACCAGAGTGAATGCAGTAGGAGTCACACAGAGGTCTTTAGACGACCTCAAGAAGAGGTGGCACAACCTCCGGGGTCGTGCCAAGGAGAGGGTGGCTGAGAGGCTTGGAGAGCGCCTTGCAAATGGAGGTCGAGAGCCTACAGTCCCTCCCAACACCCCCTTGGAGGATCGTGTGGAGGACACACTGCAGCCTGAGGCATGTGTTGGGGTAATCCGGCTGGACTCATCCCGACCCACCCAGGACGGCCAAGGTAGTAAGTGCCATGCGACTGCGACCCTGTCCCTTAAGAATGGCCATGACCCTATAGCCTCCCATAAGCAACCCCAGTCATGCAGCCCATGCACATCAGAACATCCCTATTGCATTGTGGGACATGTAGTCAGACCACAATGTACAAAAACTCCCATGCAGCCATACATGTCCCAATGTACGGTTTGCAACTGCCAGTCAGGGAATGTAAGCTAGCATGCATGTAGCAACTGCACATGTCAACAATACATGTTATTAATCTACGTCCACTTTCCATCACAGGTGGCGCAGATAACACCAGCAGTGACAGCGACAGGCTGCCGATAGATGACGCTCTGGAGGAGCATGAGGCTTAGGAAGAGGGAACAACCACACAACCAGCACCATCTGGCCAAGCTCCCGTGCCACCAAACATACCACCACCTGTAACGCCAGCTACATCAGGCACACCAACATTGCCAGCTGCAAGGCCCATTCCAGTGGCACCATCAACATCAGGTGCTGCTAGACCTGCGACACAGCGCACACCCACTGTGCCCAACCAGCACGGCAGGCATGTCAGGGAGCGGCGGCAGAGTACACCACGCACCGGCAGGAGGGGGATGGCTGTGCATGTGCCAGGGCTCTCAATTGAGCGTCGCATGCTGCACATGCACCAATTGCAGACACAACACCTAGGTGCAATACACCTGCAGCTGCACAACACAGGCAGGAATGTTGCCAATCTGTCTGATCGCATTGACCGGATGTCCACTGCCATGGAGGCAAACACTGTGGCCATGATCAGCCAGCGCAACCTCACCCGCTGCCGCCACCGCCAGCTACTCACACGCCTCTCGGCGTACACAGGTTCAAATTACGTGATAGGAAATGCCACCTCCCAGCTGTCCTGTCGGTCCCTGGCAATGCAGCTGCAGATGGTACAGTGCTGTGAGGACGTTGCACGTGCACTCGAGCAGGTGACCACTGCTGTCCAGGCCCTACAACCAACTGGCCAAGCCAATGCCGGAGGGGATGACATAAGCGAGGGGACATTGAGTATCAGCAGCCTGTCTGCGACACAGGTCGGTGTCCTACGCCGCAGCAGCAGGCCCAGTGCGGGATCACGTGCCCTGCCAGAGGAGGAGCCTGAGAGGCAACTGGGAGCTGCGCGCCGGAGGCGCCAATGACATTTCAGTACATGGGCAGGGACATGCTGCTGACATAAGCATGTCCAGTTAGTAATATTGAGCAGTATTGCGCAATACTATTCATATGTGACTGATGCAAATTATTCCTTATCATTGTGAACAAAACAATAATATTTATTCAAGCATTGAACATCGGACTCATGTCATTATTTCAATTGTCATGCATGAGTGAAGTGTTGGGTGAGGGGAGTGGGTGCACTAGAAACAGTTCATTGTGATGTGGTTGCGCCATCTGTGTCCTTCAGCAGGATTTTCCCCGCGTGCATGACGCGCATGTGCAGGTGGGCGGTGGTCCCCTTCCGACTCACTGCCAGATATCTCTACAGGTATCCGGCGCTTGGTAGCAATGTTGTGTAGTATAGCACACACAGCCACAATGAGGCAGCAGTCATCCGGATCGTATTTCAAGGCCCCACCAGTCTTGTGAAGTATGCGGAATCTGCTCTTCAGGAGCCCAAATGTCCTCTCAATGCAATTCCTTGTGCGTATGTGTGCTACATTGTAACACCGTTGCTGTGGTGTTGCAGGGTTGAGGTATGGGGTGAGGAGGTACTCACGGAGAGCATAGCCACTGTCACCTGAATGAGAGGAGCAGAGGGTGAAAGCCTGTGCTGCGCAGCTACATCGTCACAGTGTAACATTGTGGGGCAAGTGTACTTACCGAGTAGGTGTCCTTCACCAAAGTCTCCCCTGGCCAGTCGTGTGTGGAGGCCGCTGTGCCGGAATATGAAGGAGTCATGTGTGCTCCCAGGGTACTGTGCCACTATGTCTGTGATGTATGTCTTAGCATTGCACACCATCTGAATGTTGAGGGAGTGGTAGGCCTTGCGCTTGCGGTACATGTATTCCGTTTGTGCTGGTGGGCAGATGTGGATGTGGGTACAGTCAATACATCCTATCACATGCGGAAATTGCGCAACATTGTAAAATTGATGCTTGGTCTCATCCAAGTCCTGTTGGCTGGTGGGGAATGAGATGTGGTGGTGTAGCTGGGTCAGCATTGCATCTAGGAAACTCCTGAGGCAGCAGGACATGGTGGGCTGGGAAATCCCCCCAGCAACGGGAACTATCCCCTGGAAGCTTCCAGAGGCCAGTAGGTGCAGGCTGCACAATACCTGGACATGTGTGGGCACGGCATTGGCCCGCCTTGTGCCTTGTTGGGTGCTGCATCAGAGGGTCCAGGTCCTGGATGAGCTTGATTATCATTGGCCCATACAGGCGGTACTTAGCGTATATTTGCTCTCTGGTTTGGCCCAGCACTGGCGGAATATCCTCTCCTGGATCCTACGTCTGTTCTGTGCTGCTCGCTGTAGCCGGTGCCCTCTCACCACCATGTAGAGTCCAGGCATTGTGAATGTCCTAATGCTGCAGCTGCATCCACTTAAGTGTGTTTGGTCAGGCCAGCACCTGTTGCTGATTGGGTAACGTTTTTTCAACAACAAAAAAATTTGTCATTACTGATTACCACCTCATTTGGGTTCTCCTTAAATTGCGCCTCGCAAATAGCGATTTTTTGGGTTTTTGCAAATCGCGATGTTTCTTGAATAGCGATTGCGAATAATTTGCGATTTCGCAGATTTCTTCGCAGAATCCGTGGTTTCTCGCATTTACAGAATCGCAAATGGTGTACTACCAGGATTCTGCGAATAATATTGCAAATTCGCATTTCTATGTTAGAGAACTCGTAAATTTTGTTCATGAACAGCTTTTCATGTAATTGCGATGGCAATAGCTTTTTCGCAGCTATTGCGATCGCAATTTAGCTTCATGAATCTGGCTGCATGCCACATAATCTTTGGCAATCATTTAAGGTTCAGCAGCTTCCTCTCCTTGGAAGAGAAAGCACAATCAGTCGGGGGGGCTAACAAATAGTTACTCAAATTGTATCACAGAGTTACAGTGATGACCTATCAGAGTGCAGATAACTTTCCCAACAGGTACATAGATTCCCACTCAAGAGCTTAATTAAGTGGGAGCACAACTAAGGAAAACAAAACTAACAAACAAAAGGTCAAAATGAAGGGCAAGGAAAATAGAAGGACTAAGAGGGAAAAACAATTATGATGATGGGACGACTGTGAATTCAAGCATACGTGAATGAGTCACAATAGCTGCTATTGCCAGATTGAATGCTCATGCATGTGTTGGGTCTTTATGCTAAGCCCCATTTATGATCCAGAAGGGTGTCTTATTATGGCTAGTTCTAGTTCACTATTGCAGCGCAACTGATCTCCACTGCTTTGTCCTCTATCTTCCCTAAGCTTGATGTCCTTGGTGTTCCTTCTATGCTACTTTATTTGGTGACCTGACAACTCTCTGCACTGAAAGACATCAATAATAATGTTAATATCTGCTTGTGACAGTTGAAGTGATTTCATTACAGACTGGGGTGGGGGAAACACAGCAAAATCCCTTTAATGAACAAGCTGAGGAATGCCCCCAGAAAGGAGCATAGACCTCCCTCTAAACAGGGAAATTGGTTTAAGGTATTCCTATTCTACAAACTATTCTTTAGTTATTTATTCTTGATTCTATAGATTTCCATATGGTCATCTTATTCCACATCTGAAATATGGGGTATAATGGGATATACATCGATAAATCGGAATGTCTCAAGCAATCTTCTGTTGGTTCCCCATCTCATTTTGTGTGCTAGGAAATGGCCTCAATGGCAGAGTGACAGTTGACTCTGCTATTGTGAATGCCCCACTATAGCTCCTAAACTTGGTCGGTAATTTAATATTAGATACCAAAGTTTAAAGTAACTCCTAATAGATGAAGAGATTTACATATGAATATTTTTGTATCCAGAATGCCATAACACATCTTCAACTATTTATGCTAAATATCTGGCTGATTCAGAGAATATTTATAATATCTAAAATAATGTCTACTTATAGTATTATCTTAATATTTTTAAAAGTTTATTTGATGTCCTGAATGCTCTTGGTGTTTTGAGAGCAAGTGAAAGAGATTATATTAAAAATAGAAAAAACAGGGGGCAGATAGAAACTTCCTCCACTAAATAAAAAAATACCATATGCAGCCATCACATTTAGCAAAAGTCCTACAATGGTTATATAGCAAAGGTGCAATGTTCATAAGCCTGCGACCTAATCAAAGTCAATTTGAATTCTGATTTAAAAAATTCCAGTTCTACTATGTTAAGCCTCCTCCATATCCAAAGACAAAGCAAATTTAGATGGCAGATTATCATATGAAATTCTGCAATTGGAACTCTATCAGGATTTCAAAAACAGAAATGATGGCTTCATTCAATTCAAAGCCTAGCTTTCCAGGTTTTTACAGTATGATCATACATTTTTGAAGTAGTGAGAGAGTTACGTTATCACACATATTAGAAAATTCCAGTGGTAAACCATCTTCTCTTGGAGTCTTCAAAGTTGACATAACTTTTATTGCATCCCTCATCTTGTTCTTAGAAATATAACTTTCTACTAAATCTCTTATCTGAGAAAGACATTGTGGAACAACTAACTTATTCAAGCAATTTATTTCAGCTGTTTGATCTCGTGGGTATTCTGAGTTATAAAGTAGTACCAAGATAAAAATGCTTAGAAAGGATTCATAATCAATATTTTTGTATAATAGTAACCCCGGTCTAATATTCTTTGTAGTTCAGTGCTGATTATAATTCCTAGTTATAAAGTGCACTGATTTCAAAAGCTGACAGCCAAATCAAGCATCCCTTTTCACTTTGTCATGTTACAGTGCCATTCATTCTTATCATTTTCCTTGTAAATACATTTCAAGGATGTTTATTTCAGTTCAAACTATGAAAAAAGTTAAAACTTTTCAAAATCATTAAGTATACAAAAATACGCTTAAAAAAGGTACAAATCATGAGCAAAAACTGCAATCAATATTTGAGCAAGATTAAATTGTTACATTTCGATACAGTCCGTTCCATAATCCTAATGGCAATAGTTAACTCAAATACCTCAATTCATACCAATAGTTTCATGAATGATGGAACTCAATGTGCTTACTTGAACAATAACTATACAAAAGAAGGAAATATAGCATCCTCATTAATAACAATATATACTGCTACAAAACATCTTGTGTCAATTTAGGAATAAGCCTGATACTCTATTAATGTATTGCATATTCTGGAAGAGTATTTCAAGTATTTACAAACTGCATATAAATGAGTGAGGTAGATGCATAATTCAAATATTTCAGAGCATTTGAATTAGCCAAAATGCCAGTTGAGCTAAAGATAGATATAGGATGGGTCTTGCAGTCACACAAATAGACAGGGTAGAATGAAAACAAGTAAGAAAAATGAGAGAAAATATAGGTTGACTGGAGTGTCAGTCCTGGTCAAGCAACAGCCACAATCACTGTAAGCGTGCACCACAAACTAAAAAGTCACTAAATAACCTGTTCTTAACCCTGTGTTGCTTGGCACAAACAGTGGGCAGGCTTGACTTAGATGCAATGTGTAAAGCATGTATTGAGCACTCAAACAGTATGAAACTGAAAACACAACACAAGAAAAATCCCACACCATTACAGAAAAATAGAGTAAAGTTTATACATTTTATGATACAGAATGACACAAATACAATCAGTAGATCTGGAGTTATGATTTTGTTAACTTTTTTGTAAAAGAAATCACCTAAAAGATAGAAGCTCCAACCATGGACATCTAGTCATGCAAGAGCAGGTCAAAGTCTAATAGTATGGCTGACTGCGATGAAGCGCGGTTTAGATGTAGAAAGCAGATAGGGCCCAGTCGGCTCTTCGCTACGGACTTAGAAGAAATTTTGCTGAAAAGTTCTGAGGAGGTAAAGTTCAGTGGGGCAGGGGGTGTCCGGGGGACAGCATCGTCATCGGGGAGCAACTGGATGAAGTCACAGTTAAGATTTCTACATTCAGATTTAATCATTTTTTTGGAGGATGAAAATCTCCAATGGGACAAAACAGGAGGCTGTAGCCGATGAGAGGTCCAGGAAGCCAGATACCTCTTTGGCAAGGGATGTCTGAAAAGGATTTGCTGCTGAAGAGAAGAACATAACAGGAGCAGCCGCAAAGTCGGGCTAACCGGTGATGCACCTTGGGTGAATTGATGAGTAGATTGGTCCAGGTGTTCCCCACTGTTTTGGATTTTGGCTCTCTGGACAAATTTAGGACCACCATCAGTGGAACAGTACTGGGGGTCTACCACTTGGTGGCTTTGAACTCCCTCAGGATGGGTCCAGGTGGGGGTTCAAGGTGATGAGAGCTTGTTATGTCCCAGTGGTTTTAAACAGGAGGCCAGTCAATGCAGTCCTTGGAGGGTTCGAGGTAGGCTTCAGGCAGCAAAGCAGTCCTTCCAGGTTCAGCAAAGCAGTATTTCGGAGTACACAGCAGGCCACAGCAGCAGTTAGTCCTCTGAAAGTCCTTCCACAGATCCATAAAGTGAACAGAAGGATCGGTCAGAGGGCCCTAATTTTATATCTAGTGCCTTCTTTGAAGTTTCTAGAGGGTTTGCTTTGAAGTAATTGTAATTTCCTGACTCACCTGTCCTGGCTCGAAGCTGACTTTAGAGACAATGTAGGTACAACAAACCTTTGTGTGAAGGCAGAGCACAGCCTATTCAGTTGCAAGTGGGGCTGTGCCCACCTTCACTGTCCATCCCGCCAGCAGATGGTCCATTCAGGTACACCTAAACACTCTATTGTGTGATTGTCTGGGAGGAATTCACAAAGTCCTAACTTCCAACTACACTCAATCATTTGACCCGGGGGAGGCTGCAGGCACCAAATCGCAGAGGGCAGGAAAATGCTAACTTTCTAAAAGTCAATTAACAATGGTACTGCAGTGCACCTAAATTTCAAGTAATAAACACAATTTTCTTGGTCACTGTCATTTAAGTAATTGAGGTGAAGGCTCGTTGAAGAGCGTTTCCAGTCTCCTAAGCGAGAATGCACACCGTTCAAGTTGGTTGGGCTGTTACGATGAGACCCCTGAGGAAGGGTCGCCAATGACCCGAAATTGAGGTTTAAAATGCTTCACAATAAAACTGCAACAATTATCAAGACGTAATCGGTACATAAGAATTTCCCAAATCAATGAATAAAAGGAAATAATAAATCATTGATGACTTGGAATTAATTGGAAAGTACCTTTAATAAACTCTTTAAATCTAGAAAAGAAAACAGAACGGTACCAGTATGTGGCAACCTTGGTTAAGCACCCTGAGAGGCCCATATGGTACCCGGAGTGTCTGGCCCTATGTTAAATGCCCTACCACTCCTCGTGGCTCAGAGTCCTCCCCAGATCTTGAACCCACCTGGTGCAGCCTGCGTTGTATGTGTGTGTATTAGTGAACAGCAGCATTTTGTAGATGTCGGATATTATTTTCTTATCGAAAGTGCGCATTACCAACCACTTTTCATATGTTGTCAAGAGGCGCTGCGCTTGTGGCCTAACCGTGGGGTGTAGTGCCCAATGGGGTACCTGCAGATATGGCAATTGCTCCCGTTCTGAGAGGCCATAGTCCTCCCTAAATCGGGAAAAGGGGATGATACCTTCCACGTTGGCGTTGGTGCATTCATTCCAGATCAGAAACTCTCCGAGTGATTCTGGCCCGCTTGCGGCTCCTCTCCTTATTATCAGCAGCAGATATAGCTATGAAGACTCCCTGTATAACTGCTTTTAATGCCCCCCACTGTGTGGCCGGCGAAGTGTCAGCTTTAGCGTTAAGGTCAAGAAAATCTGTGAGAGCCTTCTGGACTTGCTCCACCACAGAAGTGCAGTGCAACAGCGCATCTCGCAGGCGCCAGTACCGCTGGGGTCGTGCTGAAGCCCGCAAAAGGAAGGAGGCCAGAACCGGGGAACGGTCGGAGAGAGAAGCTGTGAGAATATCAACGCTTATTGCATGGGACCTAAGGGAGGAGGAGCAAAGAAAGTAGTCTAGTCGTGCATATGTTTTGTGTGCCCCCGAGTAAAATGTATAGCTAGCTACGAGTGCGTCGGTGTAGGTGGCACCAGAGATCGAGTATCCCCAACTCCTGAAGGTGGACTTGCCCCCTGAGTGTAATTACCCCTGCCTGGTGTGTCCTTTGACAGGAACGTTCCAAGTCATTGTCGAATACAATGTTGAGGTCACCCCCAGCAATAGATGGCGATCCGCAGTAGCGGCAACGTGCCGGAGAGCATGTAGGAGGAAATTGAGCTGACCTTCGTTAGGCGCATAGATGGAACCCCCCACAAATGTCACCCCGCCTAGGGAGAATTGGTAAGTAAGTAGACGGCCCTTAATTTCTGCCTCTTTCTGAAGGACCCCTTCCCCGAAATGAACGAGTGATCAGTATGGCAACCCCAGCTGTTTTGGATGTATTGGAGGAGAATAGCTGCGTTGGGAAAGCCCGGGACCTCAGCCTGTGCTGATCTTTAGAAAGAAGGTGCATCTCTTGTAAAAGACATATGTCTGCAGTGGAGTGCTCAAGGTAGTTAAGGATCGCCCTGCGCTTAATGGGGTTATTTAGACCCCGTACGTTGAGTGTGAGGATTTTAAGTGGGGCGTGTGTCACCAGGGAATAGCATGGTGGTTAGAGTGTGATACATGGTGTAACCTGTGTGGGGGAGCAAGTGTCTGTGAGACACCCGTGTTACACAGACGCTGGGGGAGAGCAAAACGGACAACAAAAGAGGGTGGACGGGGGGGCCCATAATCGAAACCAAGACCCCAAATGAGATATAGTCCCAATACACGTACTAACTGCAACAAGGGAAAGAGAAACAAGGAAAAAGGATATGTCCAGAAAGAATGTCGGCCATCCCCGGTAGGCCAGGAGGTCGTCATAGCGGGCTCATATTATAACCAAAGGAAAGGATCTTGCCTCCCCTTGCCATCCGCCGCCCATCGGGGAGCCAGATCCGAGCTTGCATAGCTTCCACCTGTCACTCAGCCGTCTGGTCCGCCCCAGCCAGGGCTTCTGTGACTGAAGCTTGGGCCTCCCGCTGACTCTTGGCAATGTCCGCCTTGTCCGGTTTCCGAATCTGTCGGCGTCGTCCCTGACATTTCCACCCTGAGGGTGTTACCTCTGGCCCTAAAGTGCCGCTGCGATTGGCGTCGTCCTCGCTCGGGTGCGCTAGGCCCAGAAGCTGACAGGAGTCAATGAGGGAGCGCATCTGATGTAGCTTGCCCTTGAGTCAAAGTATAAGTCTAAACAGGTGTCCCCATGAATATTGGATACCTTGCTGTCTCAGGTGCCCCCTCACTGGGCGGAACTGGTGGCGAGGTTGCAAGGTAATCAGGGGCAGGTCCTGATAAAGCACCGGGATTGTGTCCCTTGTAGGAGATTGGGTGAAGAGATCACGCTTTGGAAAGAATAGCTTCCTTTATCTTGAAATCCTGTAGACACACCAAAATGTTCACCGAGGGGTCATTAGGCTCACTTGGTGGGCCAACACGATGTGCCCTGTCAAGCACAATCGCCATGTCGTCGGGGGCCGCCAAGATGTGTTGAAAGAGGCCTGTGGTGTCCTCTGTGGCCTTGACGCCCTGAATTCTGATGTTATGTCTGTTTTTACAGTCTGTATGTCCACCCGAAGAGTGTTAAAGAGTGCCTCCATGAAGGCCTAAGTGATGGGCTTGTCACCAGTGCCAGGGGCTTGTTGTAGGGACACCATCTTAGGTGTGAAAGCCGTTGCGCCGGAGACGGGTAGAGCTCTACCAAATATGTCCATCTGGGCCTTTGGTTTCCTTGTTCTGGATGAGGACATACTTGTGAGTGCTGCAGCGTGTGGCGACCACGGACCAGCGCCAAGAGCCCCACCGGTGCACACAAACCCCTCCTTCCAATCTTGTGGGGCTCGGTCTTCTGGTCAGAATGTACCAAACTAAGGGACCCCTTCCCGTTGCCAGCAGGGTCCTCCGCCGCGTGGAGAAGTATGTGCGGGGGCCACCTGGTGGGAGTGCGCAGTGCTGTTTACACAGTGATCATCTGGGTGCCGACATCTGTAGAAGCTCTCTATGGCCAAGATCAAACCTGGGCCTCAATGGGACCTGTGACAGCCAAGCAAATCAAGCACAAGTCTTCACAACTCTCCAACCACGCTCCCAGGCCTCTCGCTGCAGACACCTCTCCTCGGTGCACCTCTAAGTGGGCCCGGCTTTGGCTTTACCCTCCACGGCTGGTTCCAGGCGCTGAGCCACTCTCAAGGAGTCCGCTGGGGTAGAAGAGCTTCGTCAGAGGGCCCGGTCACCGCCTCACCGCAGCCACCTGGGTGTGCCACCACACTGGGGCCCAAAGCGGCAGCACCCATGGCTCTCACCTTCTGCACCCCTCCTCCGTGGGCCGGCGGTAGTCAGCCGCCTGTTGCAAAATGGTGACCGGGGCCTGCCGTGTCAGTCACTCAGGAAGGTAGCAGCGGGGGGATACAATAAGGCCACACTTGCTTGTAGTACTGCTTCCTCTCAGCACCTCTTCCAGCGCCGATCGTAGGCCCGCGCTCACTGTGCCCCTTCAGTTGCAAGCTTGTAGGCCGCAGCACCGTGTGGGCTGCGGGATACCTTCCAGCCCACAGGCTGCCCCCACTCTGTTCCGCCACCACCAACCTGCCGATAGAGTCGCTTCTCAACCCCCACCGGGAGCGCAGGGCCGACGGGCAACTGCCCGCAACAGTCCATGGTCCGAGTTTGCGGCCCAGGGCAAGAGGGTGATCACAGTCGTCTGTGCTGGTCATGGCAGACCTCACCTCGGTCTCCGGCGGCAGCTCCACTCAGGCTCCGACGGGGCTGTGGCGTCCCAGGCAGCCGCCGTTCAGGGTCCTCAGGCAGGCGGCTAGTAGCTCCGGGACATCGTTATGCTACCCGCATGTCTTCCAGGCCGCATGCCTTGGGTCTCCGTGAAAGAAGCTGGCCTCGACAGCCCCCAGCTGGGGCCGCCCCTAACTCAAGGCCGCTGCCGCAACGTGGTCTCCGCGAGCCGGGCCGCACCCTCTGTACGTCACCAAAATCCGCAGTCCGCCATCGCCTGCCCCAGGTATTGAGGGCCGGGGGGTCACAGGTGTATCTGCTGGCCAGCAAATGTACACTTGGCTCACGTGGCTGCTAAAAGAAAATGATTTTGGCGGACGGCGAGAAGGAGCTCGAAGAGACACGTCCTACCTCGCCTCCATCTTGGCCACACCCCCATTAAAGAGGATTTATAATTATGATTTCATAGATACCAAACATGAAATGCTTACTAAGTGTAGTAAGTCAACCCATTGTTATCCTATGAGACAGGAAGGCCTCATAGTAGTGAAAAACACATTTTTCATTATCAGGACATGTAAAACCTAAAAGTACATGTCCCACCTTTTAATAAAAATGCATCCTGCCCTATGGGCTACTCGGGGCCGAGTAACTTATAGGTAAGAAAAAAAGTCAAATTGGCAGCTTCAACCTGTAGTCAGGCTGCAATGGCAGACCGGGACACGTTTTAAGGAGCTACTTAAGTGCGTGGCACAATAGATGCTGTATTGCCACTAGTAGTATCTAATTTACAGGCCCCAGGTATAGCATACCACACCACAAGTGACGTATAAGTAAATTAAATATGCCAATCAGGTAGAAACCAATGTAACCATATTTAGAGGTGTGAACACAAGCATTCTGGTGCATCCTAAGGCCTACAAAAAGGAACGAAGCAAAAATTGGAGGCTAAATACAAAACATTTGGGGGTGACCCTGCAGAGAGGGCCAGGTCCAACAAAAAAGTTTCAATATTGTTCTCACAGTGAAAAAAAATAACAATATTATAGGTAATGTTGGCAATAGGGAACAAACCATAGGGGTATTTTTAATAAAGAGATTTCACCTTATGTTTTCCATGACTAACCCAGGGGGCAAATAATTGAACTGCTCAATCACAGCAACTGACTTGTACATATTTTTTGATATACATGTTTTAGTGATGATCTTAGGTCATGGATTTATAAAAGAAAACACTGTTTAATCATTTGTACACCTATTTTGTACAGGACAAGAGAACCATTAGTAAATTACTCATAAGGCCCTCATAATGATGAGAGTCGGAAAAGCTTTCCAAGCCTCAGAGCAGTTTCAGGTTTGACCACTGCATTAGAATGCAGGCGGTGTGAAACCGTTTGATCTTTCCGGCTGGATTCTGACAGGCTCTAGGAGCCCATCAGCCAATCAGAGGCCTGGCCGTAATCCCTATGGACAGTGTTTCCACTGTAAGAATCACAATGTTAGTTTCCGGCAGGCTTTCCATGTCGGGCTTTTGGACATGGAAAGCCTATTGGAAAGCTACATTGGGGGCCCCTAGTAGGGCCCCCTTCACTCTGTGACCTCTGGTTGGAGGCCGAGGGGCACCTATGATGCTCCCCTGTTTATCCCTGCACTGTGTTGTAGGCACCCTGAGGTGCCTGCATCACTTGCAGGGAAGTACAGATTATCCCATTTGTCTATGGGAGATTGTGCTATGGCCGGTTTATGGCACAGCCCAATCTCCGATAAACAATGGGAGTATGCAAGCGCATCATGTCCAGTTGCATTTTAATCGCGGTGTCAGTACCGCCGACCGGAGGTCAGTCGGTCCCGAAACTGAAATGATGCTGTCTGCCTGACATCGTAGTTAGGCCCTAAATATAAAAAGGGAGTAGCTACATCAAAAAAGGCCATCCCACAATAGGAGGTGTCTTTGTTTTCATGTGAAAATAACATGCACACTTTCATCTTACTTTGCCTACTCCTCTAGCTGCTCTTCCTATTGATTGTCTGCCGAATCATTGCTCAAGAAACTATTACTTTCACAATTCAAAGACATGCCACATAGAATAAACATCCAAAAAGATTTCTGATTATATCCATCCATAATTTATACTTCCATGCCTTCAGGAGCAATTCATAATCCCTTTTCAGGTGCTGCCATTGATCTCAGAATTCTTGAAACCAACACCCATGACTCACAGACAGCAGCTTCATACAGACTATTTCTCTTTACATTAGCAAGAGCCAACACTTAAATTGCTCTCTCATTTTATGGTGCAGTACTGTCATACCAAAATAACTCCTATTTGGTTAACCATTAATTGTTAAAAGCTCACCAATCATTGCTAACAATTATCCACCACTCATTTCAGAATATTAATTCTAAAATATCTAAACCTAATGCCATAATTAAATCAAGAAGCGGGTTAAAAGTAAGATCTGTGAGATCAAACCGCCAACTTGATGTCTGTCAGTTAGGCTTCTATGTATTTTTAAGAGCAAAAGGCTCATAATATCAGCATAGCCAAGACATTGACAGGGCACTGAACCCCAGCTCCCCCTGCAACACACTTGGGTGATGGAACAGGGTAGGCTATCACTAAGGATTCCATACAGCTAAATAGACATATCCAACATAAAACATCAGTAAGTGAACCCACTATATTCAGGAACTATTGACCAGACACAATTAAAAACAGTCCCTTAGAGTTCCCAAAATAATATACCACCCCTTCCAGAGATTGATCCGTTCCAAAGGCAAATTCTGCGATTCTGCATCAACAGCCTAGGAGCCTCAATAAAGCCTTACCTCCACCTCCACTGAAATCTGCTTTTTCTACCCTTCAACAATTGGAAAAGAGTAAAAATTATGAAATTCCCTCACAAATAAAATATGTACTGAGACTTAGCAGCTGTGTCTAGAATCTTGTATGAAACAGCTCATCTTCGTTGTTATGAAATATCACAATCATGATAAATGTCTAACACCTTAATATTTTCTTTGTGGTCCCTTTAATATGTTATCATATTTTCCCTTCACAATAAATAAAAATATTGGTATACCAAATATTATCATGGAATATGAATTTACATGATAACATTAATAATAGCATCAAAGTATATCCTCCACAATCATAAATCTGGGATCCAACATTTAAGTCATTGGATCTTCCGTAGCTAACATTCAATAAGAGCTCCTCTTCCTGCTGGGCGAAGAAAATAAATTTACTTTTACATGCCAAAAACCATTGCTACTTGTGTACCTTGAGATAAAACTGGGAGAGCTGAAGCAATTAACAAGTATGTTTTTATCTGTCCTTGAGTCAATCCAGTTCTTTCTTTTGTTCAGCACCCAACAAGTATGGATCAGGCCAAGGGAATTAACATAATGCTTCATAAGATTAAAAGTTTGGTATAAGCATCTGTCACCTAGCCGAAGGACTGAAGCCGATGTGAGAGGACGTGGGCTGCAGAGCTCTGTCCACCACCTATCCCTATAATCATCAATCTGGAGCACTGGCGCCAGACACAAGCACTGATTTGCAAGCCGTAGCACCCTGAGAGCCTGGAGTTACAGAAGGTGTATTGCCCCCAGAGAAGTCCGGACCAGTGAAATGCAAAACAGCCTGGTGAGGCGACAGTGCACCAGGATGGTGAACGCAATTATCTTAGCCTGCAGAGCTGCCATCTGGGATCCAGACATTGGCCAGAGTACTCAGGGGTGGATGAGGTGAGTCTGAGTCACTCAGACAGCAGTCCCTGAGCCCCGGTCGGGAATCATAGTGGTGCACTGAAACTGGCAGCAAAATGGCGGCCGCACTGCAATGAGCACGGAGAGAACCGGCAGGGCAGTGACGGCCCCCTGATAGAGTGGAGTGCTCTACCCCAGCACGACCCCGCCGGTGGGAACCTAGAGGCCGCAGCAAGTGGAGACTACTCAGCCAGTCCAGAACCCGGCATCACAGCACTGGAACAAAGCTGCAAGGAGGGGGAGGACAGTTGGCGCCCTCCTCCTAATGAGACATGCCAAGCATATTGAGATACTGAAGAGGCGCAAATAGCACTGAGCCGGTGACCCCAGGGGCTGCCCAGCGGGGAGAGAATTACCTCCCTTAGTACATAATAGGAGCCTGGGGCAGTGCTGCTACTTGCAAGGGAGCAGGAAAACCTAGCTGATTTGGACGCATGTATGAATTGCCCATACTAATGGCTACCCCTGGGTCACAGCGACGAGCACAGACAGTCCCTTTACACTGCTTTGTATGACATCCAGTAAAGAGCTGGCCTGCAGCAGCCTGGACGAACCTTTGGGGTTCATTTTAAGGAGCTACTCATGGCCACCTATGGGATAAAGGCCTAGAGAGCGGCGCATAGTGACTCCACCAGCTTACAGGGAACCAGCCGCACCACGCGGGCGGTAGAGAGCACCTTGAGGACATGGAAGGCAATTTGGATTAAGAGCGCAGGCTAAGCAGGAAGCCTTACAAGGTAAAGCACCCTCAGAACACCCAGACAACCCACTGCTCAATGGACTGTAAGCCAGGACCGCAGGCCAGGGAACTACGTTGGTCACTGCCGGGGCAAAGCCGCCTCACCAGTGTCTGATATAGATGTGCATAAAGGAGAGCGATCTAAGTGCAGTCAGAGTCAAGCACATTTGGCACCACAGAGGAGGATACCATATCGAATAAGCCACTACGGTAGTTGTGATAAATTGCGGGTTTGAGCCTGTTGGAGGCGCAACAATGAGAATCACCCACCGCACTGACCCATGGCTGCCCACTGCCCTGCAACGATGATCCAAAATAGAACAGGGATGGAAGGAGGGGGAACAAAGCTGAAAGGAGGGGGAGGAGGACAGTTGGCACCCTCCTCCTAACGAGACGTGCCAAGCAGATTGAGATACTGAAGAGGCGCAAATAGCACTGAGCCGGTGAGCCCTGGAGCTGCCCAGCGGGGGGAGAATTACCTCCCTTAGTACATAATAGAAGCCTGGGGCAGTGCTGCTATTCGCAAGGGAGCAGGAAACCCTAGCTGATGTGGACGCATGCATGAATTGCCCATAATAACGGCTACCCCAGGGTCACAGCGACGAGCACAGACAGTCCCTTTACACTGCTTTGTGTGACATCCAGTAAAGAGATGGCCTGCAGCAGCCTGGATGGACCTTTGGGGTTGATTTTAAGGAGCTGCTCACGGCCACCTATGGGATAAAGGCCTAGAGAGTGGCGCGCAGTGACTCCACCCACCTATAGCAAACCAGCCGCACCACACGGGCGTTAGAGAGCACCTTGAGGGCCTGGAAGGCAATGTAGATTAAGAGCACAGGCTAAGAAGAAAGCCTTACAAGGTAAAGCACCCTCAGAACACCCAGACAACCCACTGCTCAATGGACTGTAAGCCAGGACCGCGAGCTAGGGAACTACGTTGGTCCCTGCCGAGGCAAAGCCCCCTCACCAGTGTCTGATATAGATGTGCATAAAGGAGAGCGACCTTAGCGCAGTCTCAGTCAAGCGCATTTGGAACAACAGAGGAGGATACCATATCAAATAAGCCACCACAGTAGTTGTGATAAATTGCGGGTTTGAGCCTGTTGGAGGCGCAACAATGAGAAGCACCCACCGCACTGACCCGTGGCTGCCCACTGTCCTGCAACGATGATCCGAAATAGAACGGGATGCCAGATTCTACTCGAGGCGATGGGGGGAACCCAATAAGAGGAGAGGCTACACAGCCCTTAATGTGGAAGCCCCTGGTGCCCAGACGTATGACGATGAAGAGGTACTGGAGACAGGAAGTGGGGCAACACCCAGGAAGCCTACGCTAACGGCTATCATGCGGGTGATCACAGCCTCCAGAGAGGCCCTGGAGGAGAAAATAGGAGCGTTAGGCACAGACTTAAACCTCCTAAAAGATGACCCCTGGAAGCTTAAGGATCCTATGCTCACTACCGAGAAGGAACTGGGGGACATCCCTGACAAGATGACGGCGACGCAGAAGACACTGACTGACCTGGCAACTAAGGTAAAATTGCTGGATGTGCGGGCTGAAGATAGCGAGGGGCTATCTCGCAGGAATAATATGCATGTCATCGGAGTGCCGGAAAAAGTGGAGGTTATGAACAGGGTGTGTTTCCTGGAAGAGTGGCTCCGAACGGAAGCTGCCCCGGCGGGACTGTCCACCTTCTACACATTGGAAATAGCCCATAGAGTCCCAGCAAGGCCTTCCAAACCTGGTGCCCCCCCTCGTCCGTTAGTAGCAAGGCTACTACATTTTAGAGACAGGGACCACATACTACAACAAGCTCGCTGTAGTGTATTGGAAAAGGATGACATGATGCTTCTTAAGGTAGGAGAACTGTTTAATGTTAGCACCTCACCCAACAGTGATCACTGAGAAACTGCCATACACAGAATCTTTTCTCTTGCAGAATTCTCAGCCAGAGTTCCAACACTGACCTCATCATACAAGAGGTTCCATACCACACTCTCATACAACAAAATGGACAATGATGCAAATGAACAAAATGCAGAACACCCAAAACCCAGACATGAAGATACAATCAGAGATCAAAACAATATCTTATAAGACATCTACAAGGTTAAGCATAGTAGTACAATAATTGCAAATGTAAGGGTAAAACCAAGAAAGAAGTGAGACCCATCTCAAATCTCAAGCAACAAAGTCATTGAGACAAGAAGATAAACTTACAAAACAAAATCCTTGAGATATGCAGGTTTCCTGGGCTCCCTAACACTCCTCTTGTGAACTGCTGGAGTATGCATAGAAGAACATTGTAAACCTGAATCACAGACCACACACCTACATGGTTGTGAGGTAAAGGTTGAATTGTTAGACGAGACATGTGACTGCCTAATAACAGGAAATGTGAGTGGTGGTCGATTGTGCATGCTTCAGTATCACTAGTGATCCTGGTTATCCAACCTAGAGTGATTAGCATGCTACACCATTTCTATGACTGCCTAGCATATGTAAAATACGTGTGGAGTGGCCACGTTCCTGAGGCAACTTGGACTAAAGTGTGCACAGCTGTATTAAGATAAACATCAATTGCAACAAATACTCAGAATATTTTATGTCATTCAAGAATTTTTACTAATTAGCAATGCAACATATAACTCAAAACAATCCATTGCACATTGTACATAAAAGCAAAAATTCAGTTTTGAATCATTGTAACAAACATTTTGTGCTTCAGAAGCTTGAAGAAAACAGTGTCAAAGGTATTTCGGGACGGGTAGCCCCTTCGTCAGAGGCCAAGCTGTTAACAAAAAAACTACCCGTCCTGAAATGCATCTGCCACTGTTTCCTTCAATCTTCTGAAGCACAAAAGGATTGTTATAATGATTGAAAGTTTAATTTTTGTTTTCATGTATAATGTAGGATGGACTGTTTTGAGTTATATGTTACATTGAATATTAGTACAAATTCTTGAATGAACAGATAAAATATTCTGAGTATTTGTTGCAATTGATGTATATCTTAGTACAGCTCTGCACATTTTGTCCAAGTTGCCTCAGGACCTTGGCCACCCCCACATGCCTAATAACAGCAGCTACTTAAACCGCTGATTTCTAGCGGTCAGGTAGCAACCCTTAACCCAGTCCTGAGGCGGAAGCCGGGGCTGGAGGTACTTAATTGTTTTAAAACTGTTCTTTGCACTACGCTCGCTTTTGTGTGGTGTCACTGCTAAACTTGTATTTTTAAACGCACGAACGAAGCCCTAAACCAGCGCTCACTTGCTCATACCTCAAAGCGCTTCAGCGCTCAGCTGACTTGGATAGCTGTCCGCTGCCCCCAGCTCCTCGCTCACAGCCGCCATCACCTGCGGCGTGCGCGGTGACCACGCCCACTGGAGGCCACGCCCACTGGAGGCCACGCCCCCTTCCCGACCTACTTAAACCGCTGATTTCTAGCGGTCAGGTAGCAACCCTTAACCCAGTCCTGAGGCGGAAGCCGGGGCTGGAGGTACTTAATTGTTTTAAAACTGTTCTTTGCACTACGCTCGCTTTTGTGTGGTGTCACTGCTAAACTTGTATTTTTAAACGCACGAACGAAGCCCTAAACCAGCGCTCACTTGCTCATACCTCAAAGCGCTTCAGCGCTCAGCTGACCTGGATAGCTGTCCGCTGCCCCCAGCTCCTCGCTCACAGCCGCCATCACCTGCGGCGTGCGCGGTGACCACGCCCACTGGAGGCCACGCCCACTGGAGGCCACGCCCCCTTCCCGACCTACTTAAACCGCTGATTTCTAGCGGTCAGGTAGCAACCCTTAACCCAGTCCTGAGGCGGAAGCCGGGGCTGGAGGTACTTAATTGTTTTAAAACTGTTCTTTGCACTACGCTCGCTTTTGTGTGGTGTCACTGCTAAACTTGTATTTTTAAACGCACGAACGAAGCCCTAAACCAGCGCTCACTTGCTCATACCTCAAAGCGCTTCAGCGCTCAGCTGACTTGGATAGCTGTCCGCTGCCCCCAGCTCCTCGCTCACAGCCGCCATCACCTGCGGCGTGCGCGGTGACCACGCCCACTGGAGGCCACGCCCACTGGAGGCCACGCCCCCTTCCCGACCTACTTAAACCGCTGATTTCTAGCGGTCAGGTAGCAACCCTTAACCCAGTCCTGAGGCGGAAGCCGGGGCTGGAGGTACTTAATTGTTTTAAAACTGTTCTTTGCACTACGCTCGCTTTTGTGTGGTGTCACTGCTAAACTTGTATTTTTAAACGCACGAACGAAGCCCTAAACCAGCGCTCACTTGCCCATACCTCAAAGCGCTTCAGCGCTCAGCTGACCTGGATAGCTGTCCGCTGCCCCCAGCTCCTCGCTCACAGCCGCCATCACCTGCGGCGTGCGCGGTGACCACGCCCACTGGAGGCCACGCCCACTGGAGGCCACGCCCCCTTCCCGACCTACTTAAACCGCTGATTTCTAGCGGTCAGGTAGCAACCCTTAACCCAGTCCTGAGGCGGAAGCCGGGGCTGGAGGTACTTAATTGTTTTAAAACTGTTCTTTGCACTACGCTCGCTTTTGTGTGGTGTCACTGCTAAACTTGTA
Organism: Lissotriton vulgaris; assembly: GCF_964263255.1. Lineage (NCBI taxonomy): Eukaryota > Metazoa > Chordata > Amphibia > Caudata > Salamandridae > Lissotriton > Lissotriton vulgaris. The sequence goes on along the minus strand of NC_141694.1, from coordinate 1,146,623,330 downwards.
TTTTTAAACGCACGAACGAAGCCCTAAACCAGCGCTCACTTGCTCATACCTCAAAGCGCTTCAGCGCTCAGCTGACTTGGATAGCTGTCCGCTGCCCCCAGCTCCTCGCTCACAGCCGCCATCACCTGCGGCGTGCGTGGTGACCACGCCCACTGGAGGCCACGCCCACTGGAGGCCACGCCCCCTTCCCGACCTACTTAAACCGCTGATTTCTAGCGGTCAGGTAGCAACCCTTAACCCAGTCCTGAGGCGGAAGCCGGGGCTGGAGGTACTTAATTGTTTTAAAACTGTTCTTTGCACTACGCTCGCTTTTGTGTGGTGTCACTGCTAAACTTGTATTTTTAAACGCACGAACGAAGCCCTAAACCAGCGCTCACTTGCCCATACCTCAAAGCGCTTCAGCGCTCAGCTGACCTGGATAGCTGTCCGCTGCCCCCAGCTCCTCGCTCACAGCCGCCATCACCTGCGGCGTGCGCGGTGACCACGCCCACTGGAGGCCACGCCCACTGGAGGCCACGCCCCCTTCCCGACCTACTTAAACCGCTGATTTCTAGCGGTCAGGTAGCAACCCTTAACCCAGTCCTGAGGCGGAAGCCGGGGCTGGAGGTACTTAATTGTTTTAAAACTGTTCTTTGCACTACGCTCGCTTTTGTGTGGTGTCACTGCTAAACTTGTATTTTTAAACGCACGAACGAAGCCCTAAACCAGCGCTCACTTGCTCATACCTCAAAGCGCTTCAGCGCTCAGCTGACTTGGATAGCTGTCCGCTGCCCCCAGCTCCTCGCTCACAGCCGCCATCACCTGCGGCGTGCACGGTGACCACGCCCACTGGAGGCCACGCCCACTGGAGGCCACGCCCCCTTCCCGACCTACTTAAACCGCTGATTTCTAGCGGTCATGTAGCAACCCTTAACCCAGTCCTGAGGCGGAAGCCGGGGCTGGAGGTACTTAATTGTTTTAAAACTGTTCTTTGCACTACGCTCGCTTTTGTGTGGTGTCACTGCTAAACTTGTATTTTTAAACGCACGAACGAAGCCCTAAACCAGCGCTCACTTGCCCATACCTCAAAGCGCTTCAGCGCTCAGCTGACCTGGATAGCTGTCCGCTGCCCCCAGCTCCTCGCTCACAGCCGCCATCACCTGCGGCGTGCGCGGTGACCACGCCCACTGGAGGCCACGCCCACTGGAGGCCACGCCCCCTTCCCGACCTACTTAAACCGCTGATTTCTAGCGGTCAGGTAGCAACCCTTAACCCAGTCCTGAGGCGGAAGCCGGGGCTGGAGGTACTTAATTGTTTTAAAACTGTTCTTTGCACTACGCTCGCTTTTGTGTGGTGTCACTGCTAAACTTGTATTTTTAAACGCACAAACGAAGCCCTAAACCAGCGCTCACTTGCTCATACCTCAAAGCGCTTCAGCGCTCAGCTGACTTGGATAGCTGTCCGCTGCCCCCAGTTCCTCGCTCACAGCCGCCATCACCTGCGGCGTGCGCGGTGACCACGCCCACTGGAGGCCACGCCCCCCTCCCGACCTACAAATGTGCATACACAGGACGCGCAGCGGACGAGCGCAGCGGGAGCGCCTAAGGCAAGCCCGTCTGCGCCCGTCATCGCCAAGACATCGCCTCTCGCCAGTCCCCCTGGCCTAAATTCGCCTCCCCTCCCCCCCTATGACAGAGAGGTACTACTTAGCCTGAACCCAGGACGGTCTTGTGCCAACATCACAGGTAAGCTCGGCTTCACCTGCCTACAATGTCAAAACTGCAACTTTATCACTGCTGAACCCCACTCCATCCGACAGCCCATTACCCTGGAAAAATCCACCTCCATCTCCATATTCCACCTCAACGTGAGGTCTCTTGCCAAACACCACCTCGAGGTTAATACCCTTATTCTGGATGAAAATCCAGACATTCTCTTCCTCTGTGAAACTTGGCTATGGGACGACACTTCCACCATTCCCAACCTCACACTACCTGACAATTACTTGATGTCGACCATCAACAGAGATGGAAGAGGAGGCGGTATCGCTGTAATCTACAAAAAAACATATTCCTGTGCATTTGTTAAAGAAGAAATGCCAAACTGTGAATGCGCCCTCTTTAAAATAACTATAAATCCCAATTTCACAGTGTCGGGTCTCTACATCTATCGCCCACCTGGCCCGCTTCTAAATTCATCGAGGCCCTCCTCGAGTCAACAACCTCCTTAATAACCAAAAATTCTAATTTCACTATTCTGGGAGATCTGAACCTTCATTTCGACCAGTTAAATGACCCTACTATCAAAACGCTCCTTGCAGACTTCTCCGCACTGCAACTCAACTCTTTCATTTCCACTCCAACCCACTTAGCTGGCCATATTCTGGATCCTGTTTTCTCAAATCTAGACAAACTTACCTCTGAGCCTCCCCTACCAATGGGATGGACAGATCACTCCCTTATCAAACTCGCCATTCCGGTCACCAAAAGCCGAGGTAACACGGCTCCTACCCGTCGATTAAAAAGACCATGGCACAAACTATCCCATGACGACCTGCACACGACCCTAGGGGACTTTCACCTGGACGCCCACTCTGATATTAACGCCAGCTACAGTGCGTTCCATGAGTGGATCACGGGCGGACTAGACAGCCTCATTCCGATTAAATGGACAAAAGGTCGCAATACCCCATCCAACCCTTGGTACAACGATATCCTCAAAAACCTACGCAAAGAATGCAAAAAGGCGGAACGCCTCTGGCGCAGGGACTACAACAAAGAAGAGAAATCGAAATATCTAACGCTACAGAAAAAGTACCACAAAGCCATCCGCGCGGCGAGATCCGCCTTCTACGCCGATAAGATCGAATCCAGCCCCACCCCCTCCAAAGAAATCTTCAAACTTGTACAAGAACTGCAGAACAGCAAAGCCCCCCTCCCCACTATCTCTTCCGAGCAGCAGTGTGAAGACCTTGCCAAGTTCTTCGTTGATAAAGTACGGAAAATTTATACCTCCTTCCCTCAACCCGACCCCAACACCATCAGCAACTCCTCCTCTTCTCCCAACTATTCTATCATGTCACATATCCCAGACATTACGGATGACATCCTCTCCAGGCTATGCAAAAAGGTCAAATCTGGTTCCCCCGCAGACCCTATGCGCCCGGTTCAATTCTTAGAGTCACTCAACTTCTTTCTTCCTACTCTCACCGCCATTCTGAACCTCTCCTTCACTTCTGCATGTGTTCCTTCCGCCTGGAAGGAAGCGTGGGTTTCGCCTATCATCAAGAAACCCACCCTAGATCCAACCAAACCGGAGAACTTTCGTCCTATCTCTTTGCTCCCATGGCTATCTAAACTCGCCGAAGCGCATGTCAACACCACTCTATCCCAGCACATGGTTGATAATGACATCCTCGATCCATCACAAAACGGGTTTAGACCAGGCCACAGCACTGAGTCTGCTCTGTTAGCCACCACAGAGCACCTCCGAGTGATCTTAGATGCAGGTCAAAGTGCCGCGCTGATCCTTCTAGACCTCAGCGCGGCCTTTGACACGGTATCCCATGCCATCCTTCTCAACCGTCTGGAGACCTTCGGAGTGGCTGGTCACGCCTTGGACTGGTTCAGATCCTTTCTCGAAAACAGGTCCTTTCGAGTTTCTGCCCCCCCCTTCCTATCCAAACCTCACCCCATCGCACAGGGAGTTCCGCAGGGCTCCGCACTGAGCCCTTCCCTTTTTAACCTCTACGTCCAGCCTCTGGCAGCTGTAGCCAAAGAGTGGGGACTAACACTGGTATCTTACGCCGACGATACACAGCTGGCCATCGCTCTCTCTGAAAGTCCCTCCATTCTATCCTCTAATTTCAAAAACGGACTCGCTGCAATCGCCCGATGGATGACAATAAACTGTCTACAACTTAACGGCGGAAAGACAGAGGTACTCCTCCTGGGCAAAAACACCAGCCTCTGGAATAACCATTGGTGGCCAACCTCCCTGGGAACCATCCCCCCCCCCAAATCCCTAGTGAAAAATCTAGGTGTGTGGATGGATGACTCACTCAACTTTCGGGCCCACACCAAGAAAGTTGCCGGCACCTGTATTGGCCTGCTGAGAAGCCTCAGCCACATACTAGTTTTTTTTGATGCAAAAACCCGTCAACTAATCATCCAAGCCACCATCCTCTCGCGTCTAGACTATGCCAATGTGCTACTTCTTGGTGCCAACAAATGCGAGATAGCACGTCTCCAACGTGTGCAGAACTCTGCAGCCAGAACTCTGGTCGGCCTACCCCGTAGATGCTCAGCCAGAGCGACCATCAAAAAACTTCACTGGCTACCCGTCGACTCCAGAATCAAATTCAAGACCCTCATTCTATCCTTCAAAATTCTCAAACTCAACAACCCCCCTCTGCTTCGACCTCTCCTCAATCCCTATGCCCCAACTCGGAACCTAAGATCTTCCAACCAAACTCTCTTATGCGTCCCTCGCATAAAACTCAGCCGTATGGGCGGACGCTCCTTTAGGTACCTCGGAGCCAAGATGTGGAACGATTTGCCACAACACATCCGCTCAATAGACAATCTACCTGCATTCCGGAAAGCGGTGAAAACACTTCTATTCCCCTGCCAATAACCCCTCCTCTGTCCTGTCCCCCCCCCCTCTGACCAGGTTCTGGGTTCCTAGCGCCGGGACGCCTCATTGCTGAGGCAGCTGTTGCGCTTTACCAAAACCATAGCATAGCATAGCATGTGTCTTTATGGCATTCTTGAAACATTTGATCACCTGTACCTTCTTGGTAAATTTGGACCAATCGGCACACCCTTTGGGAGTTCTAATTTTGACAAAATCTCCTACACAGACATCAACATCTCTCACATACTTGTGGGAGTCAAAATGTTCTTTCCTATTGTGTTGTAAAGAAACCTCTTTCTCTCTCCAAACATCGCGTGTGTTGTCAACACAGCCTTTGCTCGAGCCCATACAAGCAGAATACATACTGGTCAACGGGGATCTTCCTTTGAACAATTTGAAAGGAGATTTGCCTTTGGAGCCATGTGGGGAAAAATGATAACCCATCAACCTATTAGACAACTCTTTCTTCCAGTGCAAACCATTCGCTCTTGCCAGTTGTATACCTTCCTTCAATGTTTTGATGACTCTTTCAACTGCACCATTAGACTTAGGGTGATAAAATTCTAATTTCTTATGTTCAATCCCACACTGAAACTGAAACTGAAAAAAGCTTTTATTGTTCGATTATTTAAAATCATTACAATATGCTAACTGTAAAAATAGTTATCTAAAAAAGAATCGTAAGTTATATTCCCTAAACTTTTTCCTCCAGTCAGTTAAACGTAAAACCTTCATAAAATTTCATGTTCTGATGGTGCAGTTTAAAAAAAAAGTGCATTAGTGTTTTTAAATTGGTGGTGTATCCGCCTCTCTCCTCCATCCATACCTACAGTTTCCTTTTTGCAGCTCAGCGTTTGCGGACAGTGGCCTGCTAAAGTCACCGAAGCCCACGTGAATAGGATCCTGGCCGACCATCTCGCCATAGCTAACATCTTCGATCCCACGCAAAATGGATTCCGTGCAGGCCACAGCACGGAGACTGCCTTGTTATACATGGTTGAACATCTGCGCTCCGTGCTGGACACCGGACGAACAGCGGCACTCCTGTTGTTAGATCTGAGTGCCGCCTTCGACACGGTGTCCCACGAGATCCTTTTGCGGAGATTAGCTGAAGCTGGGGTTAGGGGTTCGGCTCTAGGATGGTTCCGCTCTTTCCTCACCAACAGATCCTTTCAGGTTGCGATACCACCTGGCAAATCCACCTCTCACCCGCTCACCCTGGGAGTCCCACAGGGTTCATCTTTGAGCCCCACGCCTTTTAACCTTTATGTGAGCCCGCTGGCTGCAGTAGTCAAACGCTGGGGCCTAACAATGGTGTCCTATGCGGACGACACGCAGCTGGCGGTCACACTAAGTGGGGACTCAGCCGTGGACGCCCACAACTTCTGTGAGGGGCTACGTGCCGTGGCCAATTGGATGAACCTAAACTGCCTCCAATTGAACACAAAGAAGACCGAGGTGATGGTGGTGGGTAAGCAACCTGGATGGTGGAATGACAACTGGTGGCCCCCCGAGCTAGGAACGATTCCTTCTCCTGCCATCGAGATAAAAAATCTCGGGGTATGGCTGGACCCTACATTAAGCTTCATCTGCCAAACTAAGAGGGTGGCTGCCTCCTGTTTCGGCATAATTAGGGGTATCAGGCCGGTGCTTAAATTTTTTGACGCCCCCACTAGACAGCTTGTAGTCCAGGCCGCGATCCTATCCAGGATAGACTATGCCAGTGTCTTACTAGCAGGTACGAACAAGGCAGAACTCATGCGGCTGCAACGAGTGCAGAATGCCGCCGCAAGAGCGGTACTAGGATTGCCTCGTCGTTGCTCGGCGTCTAGAGCACTGCAATCGCTTCACTGGTTGCCTGTCGCTCGCCGGATCGAGTTCAAGGTGCTTTGCCTAGCTTTTAAAATTTTGAAAGGTATGGCTCCACCTATCTTGAGTAATCTACTGACCCCATATGTTCCTTCTCGATCATTGAGATCGATGGGTCAGAATTTGGCTGTTGTTCCACGCTTTCTGCTTAGCAGGATGGGTGGCCGCTCCTTCCGGGTAGTGGCGGCCAAGTTGTGGAACTCTCTTCCCAGTGAAATCCGAGCATTGGAAGATCTACTGCTATTCAGACGTGCCATCAAAACTTTTCTTTTTAACTAATTTTTCCTGACTTTGCTGCGTTCTGTGATGTTGTGTTTATCTCTCCTGGCGCCAGGACGCCCCTTTGCTGGGGCAGCTGTGCGCGGTACAAGAACCAATAACATAACATAAGATAACATAACAGTTCCGCGCGAATTAGGTCTGTAAATTTCCCCAGCCGTGCTACTGTTTGACTTGCTGTAGACAAAAAATTTTGCAGCATCAGTTGAGGCCCTGAGCTCTTCAAATTGGGATTACCAACCGTTGACTCTCTCTGGCTAACTTTGGGCAGCAACACAACAAATGATACCAGGATTCCTGGTGGTAATCACAGAGTCTGCAGGCTACTGATTTGTCCGGACGGGCCCAGCTTGGGTTGAACTCCACTATAGGTAGTGCCAAGAGCCTCATGTGAGTGATCTTTTTTCGGGATTGAATGGGCAGAGCTTGTTCAAAGTAGGGCTGTGCTTTACCCACTTTATAAGAGGCATCCAGTGAGGAGAGATTTGGGTGATGATGCAGACTAGCGAGATCTCTTGCGAATGATATTTGCTTTACCTGTCGGTTCACTGCTCTTTTCCATGCTGCAATTGAGATGTTCGTGTTGGCCAGGTTTTGCACCTCTATTTCCAGCAATTGGTTAGCTAATGCCAGTTGCACTTGCCATGGCGATCCGCTTTCTTCAAAGATTGTTTTAATTTGTGCTTTCATCGCCGTTGCTGGAGCTCGCAGGGTGCTAATGTAATATTTTATTGTGTCTCCCAGGCAAGAGATGTCGGGTCGGGAAAGCCCCAGCTCCAACCTTACTCTGGCTCTCCTAGCCTGTCGTGGGATGCCCAGCACTTTCTTATATGCAGCAATTTGAAAACTCATATAGAAGTTGGAAAGGGCTCCGGGGAAAATTAAGTGACCATAGTTGACTGAGGGCAATACTTTAGCTTTTAAGACTTTCAAGATGGGGTCCATGGATGGACAATGTAATTTTCGATTGGGGTTTCCCAGAATGCAGATGATTCCTGCCCCTTCACTTCTTAAATGCTTCAGATGAACTGTTGTCTTTGCCCCCTCCGTTAGCCTGAGTCCCAGGTAGTTATAATTTTTGAAAGATCTAATTTGCTGGTCACCCAGGTGCTATATGCTTTCGATGGTACTTCCCAATGATGAGAATCTTACTCTTCTCCTGGTTTACCAATAAGTTATTCTTTTGATTAAACCTGTTTAGCGCATCTAGGGCTTTCTGTAGGGCTATCCTGGTATGATCCAAAATTGCAAGGTCGTCGGCATATTGAAGTATTTGGAGACGCTTGTTCCCCAGTTTTGGAATGACTAAGTTTGCCCCCTCCAGTGCTTGGCCCAGGTCGGATGTGTAGATGTTGAACAAAAGTGGTGCAAGAACACACCCCTGTTTGAGGCCGTTATTTGTTGGGACCTTATTGGTCATCAATGATTGGCTGGTCTTAATCCTTACCCAGGTCCCTTCGTGTAGAGACCTTATTGCATTTAGCAGCTTTTCAGGGATGCCCCAGTTGGTGAGTTTACTCCATAGTATGCCACGGTCCACACGGTCGAATGCTGCACTATAGTCCACAAAGCAGCAAAACAAGGGAGGTTGAGAGGGCTGAGTCGCACGTTTGGACAAGTATCCCAGTGCTATGATGTTGTCTACAGTGGAACATTGTGGTCTGAATCCAGTTTGAAAAAAAGGCAAGATGTTGTGCTCCTCCTCCCAGCTTTCTAATTCCTTCAACAGCCCTCTAGCGAATGCCTTTGCTTCGATATCTAGCAAGGCCACGAGCCGGTAGTTTTCAGGTTTTGTGCGATCTCCCTTTTTGTATATGGGGCAGAGTAATGAGCCTTTCCACGATGATGGGATGGAGGCCGTTTCAAAGGCGTGCTTGAAAAGTGGGGTAAGCTGTTCTGCCCAGAATCCGTGTGCCTCTTTGAACACCGCCGCTGGGACACCGTTGGGGCCCGGTGCGCTGTCTGTCCTCATTTTCTTGATCAAATTAATTATCTCACTTGTGTTTATGAACAAGCTCTTGACCTCATCTTCATTATCTAATGGGTTTAGTTGTTCTTGCGTGACCCTCATTGCCTGCTCTGTTGTGTACAAATGTTTTGCGTACTTGACCCATTTGGTGGCTGCCACGCCGTGTTCTTTACTTTGGTCAATGTGGTTTAATTGTCTGATGTGTCTCCAGAATCGGGCGTGGCCGTTTTCTTTGAGCATATGAAATATTTTCAACCACTCCGCCTCAACTTTTTTTGTTCGGATTTCCCATATTTTTTTCCTGTGTTCACGTCGAAGGGCTTTTATTTCTGCGCTGAGATGAGTTGTCACTCCTTTTCTTCTCGCCTTCAGGGCTTTAGAAAGGCTCAGTTTCGTTTGCTCTAAGTCTGTGGGGTTTGGCTGTAGTAGGTGGGTTTGCGGGTGAAGGCGTTTGATTTTCAGGGACCCATTAACCTGTCCTAGGACCGATTTTAATTCCAGAAGTAGTTTCTTCCAGTGCTCCGTGGGAGAAGCCGTTGTTTGGCACTGCTCTTTGCGGACGACTCACTCTATGAGCGCTCGGCTTGATTTTATGGACCACTTTATTCTGTTCAATGCTGTGGTGTTCTTCCTCGGTAGAGAAACCCACTGTTCCGGGGTGTTTTGCGGTTTTCCCATTTATTTCTAATGTGACCCTCAGTGTATTGTGATCGCTTTCCTCCCTGTCTCCCACCTCGAAGTCCTTAAAAAGTGTTGCAAATTTCTTTTCGATGAAGATGTAATCGATTGTTGACTTGTTACTGAAGGTGGGCAAGGGACGCCATTGTGGGTCCACTGCTCTCATGGTAGCGCGGGTAGAGACCATGTTATGCGCAGTCAACAGCTGAACTAAGGAACCAATTCTGTTATGCTTGAAGTGTCCCTCGTGTCGTCGTCTAGCCCCCTGATGTTCAAATCCCCTGCAATGATTGGGAAGTGAGATGCGTGTTTGTTTAGCAGGTGATCCATTTTTTTGGATATTAATTTTATAGCTTGCTTTTTTTGCCTTGTGGCAGGGTTTATGTAACAATTGAATATCAACAAACGTATTACGTTATTGTTACTTTTGAGGCCAGAAATCAGGACTGCTTGGAGATTCACTGAATTGGTTTCTATTGAGTTTACCTCTATTTTACGGTTGTGGTTGTTGTAAATTGAAAGCCCGCCTGCTGCTCTCCCGAAGATATTACTTTTTATTGCTGCGGTGTGAATCTCATAAAACCCTGATAGAATTAAGAGTTCTGTAGCCCATGTCTCTTGTAGACAGAGTATATCATTTTCTTGAAGATACAAGCTTGCTGCTTTACAGTTGAGCATTCTATTCAACCCTGCGACATTCCATGATAAGATGGACAGTAGAGTGTTGTTCCCCCTTTTTTGGGACTTATTCCAGTAGCTGGCTCCCTTGTCTTTGTTGGATGTGCCGTCGAGGGCTCATGTCCCCCGGGCCCATCGACATGTTTTGCCTTGCGATGTGATTTGGATCCGTGTGGAGCACTACTCTTTGCTCTGCAGAGCTTATTATCGTGTAGGCCTTGTAGAGTCTTGCGGCCATGGGCGCACTTGTCCCTGTTTGATTAACTCCTGTCCCTTTTAACACCGAGTAAACCTCCTTTATTGGGGAGTTTAGTGCTAGAACCTGTGGGTATTTCTCAGGTATGGGAAATGCTATATCAATTCCCCAGGTGGCCATCATTGCTGTTTCATCAGTTGTGAGCCGCACTTGGGATTGTCTGCTCAGTCCAATTGAGGTTGATTCACCATGGGTGTTGCTTGTTAAACTTAAGAATTTAACCCAGACTAAGTCATCTGATTGAATTTTTGTGAGAGATGGTATATGCTTAAATAACCTGAGTAAGTTGCCCCTGTTTAGAATATCATGGTTACCTTTGATGTGGTATCTGGGGGTTAGAATCACCTTGTATGCTGTTTTACTAATTTGATTTGCATTTCCCTGATCCTTTAGTTCTCCTTCGCTGCTGGAGGCGTTGCTTCTAATGCCGTAGGACCGTTTGCCTAAGGCCGGCTGCTGGGCTGAACGTTGAAATGGCAGTTCTGCTTGGTCACGCGTTTTCAGCCCCCCAGGGGTGAGGTGACCCTTAGTTGTACTAGCCCCAGAATCAGGTGCTTGATCCTTGCATGCACCCTCTTGTTTTCTGTGCTTCCTCATTTTGTTGTTTAACTCCGGGGGAGGATGGACTCCGCCAGCTTTGAGCTTTGAACGCCCTCTCTATCGGCGATTGGCTGTTTGTAGCTGCCCCTCGGATCTGTCTTCCCCGGGGAGAGTAAAACTGTGCCTATTGAATTATTTGAATTATTTGAAGGCTGAATTTTTGTAAAGATTGGAAAAAGGCGTCTTGTTTCTGTATTACTTTGTGATTTTTGGAGATGAGATGGGAAACGGAGGGCGCGTTTTTTTGCTGTCTTAGCTTTTTTTTCCTGTTTCTTAAGCTTTTTCTTGGCCCTCCTCGACAGAGGAATCTCCTTACTTGTCTGGTTGAGGTTAATGCCTTCTGGTTGTTTTTCCAATGAGGAGTGGCTACTGTTGGATTTGCGTCTGACCGGACTACTTGGGGCTTTGTTCGATGACGAGGAGTCGTGTGCTTCTAAGATTATTTTTGAATCACCCGATTTTCCTCCTCCTGCTGTACCTGACTGATTTTCAAGTTTAAAGTAAGGACTGCAACTATTCTTGTCGCTTGGGATTCCAGTTTGAGTTTTTAGAGCTTCCACCATTTCTTTAAGAATTTCTGGCAGTGTTGCCCATGTGTCCAAGAGTGCAGCGCACAAGCAGGTTCCTATGCTGTTGATCTGGGTGTCTCTCAGCTTTTTCTCCAGGAAGTCAACCTTATTGTTCAGCTCCGCTAAACGTAGCGCGATAGTTGCTAAAAGATCAATTTGTAGCTCCATTTTCTTTGATTGCCAGAGCAAGGACCTGGCCATGTTTTGAGCTGTTTCTCCGGGAGGGGATGATCCTTGTTTCAAAATGGAACTGCTCTCCTGATGTTTTTGGCTTTGGGGACTTGGTGTAAAGGAGGGTGTTTTTCGGTCCTCGTTAGAACTTCCGTAAAAAGTTGGAGTCAGCTCCAATGTACTTTGTATCTTGGATTCTAGATTTTGGAGGAATATTGGGGATAGACAACCCAGATTTTGCGGCCTCTCTGACGTGCCAGAGCCTGGATTTAGTGACAATGGCCTCAGCACCGGGGAGAGAGGAATCGATTGATCCTGGCAGTGTATTTGGGCAGTTGTAACATGCTCTGTCTTCTGGCAGCTTGGTGCTGGGGTGTCTCTTACTGAATCTGGTATGTGACCCAACCCTGAGCAGGCGTGAGAGCGTCGTCTTTCTAAACTTGTGGTCCCAGGGCTTTCGCATTGTGTTTGCATGATTGGCAGCTTATGATGGAGCTGATTCCCTGAGCTATTGTCTGTCCCATCGCTGCTTATGCCTCCTTGTTGCACAGGCATATCTGAAGTGCTCTCTGGGTTGGGTGTAAGTTTCACCAGAAATTGTGTGATGAGTCTCCCTGAAGGCGATTTCAAACAGGGCTTTTTTTCTTGGTCTGTGAGCTTTGAGCTTTGTAAAGTTCTGAGTGGAGCTTTGGGATGATCTATTGAGTTTGCATGGCCATTTTTGCTTGCTGAGTAGGTACCTGGGAAAACTTTCTCTCTTAAACACACCCTCCAGAAATCTGATGACAGATGAAGATGAGATGTCCTGTACACACAAGACTTCAAACCACCTGGAGTATAAGTCCATCAAAAAATGATGTAAGGGGTAGCATGCACACCTCTAATAGGCACAAAAATGTCCATTCCAACCTCTTTCCAGGGATATTTGGGAAGAATCCTGCAAACCATGGGCATCTAACTAGTCTTAAGTCCCTTGTCACAAACAACGCACGCAACACAATCTCTTATCATGCACTCTATGTCGCAATCACGTGAAGGCCACCAAAAATGTTGCCAAAGTCTCCCTTTTGTTTTAACGATACCTATGTGTCCCTCATGTGCTAAACATGAAATCTCACCTCTCAAACTCACAGGAAGAATTAATCTAATGCCTCTCAAAATAATCCCTGTTTCCACGGCAAGCTCATCCACAATGTTCTACCTTCCTCCTTCACAATCTTTGAGCTCGGATTTGCTCCTCATACCCAAACTGACTATATCCCTTACTTTGAGCAAGGTTTCATCATTCAGCAGTTCGGACAACCACTCCTCTTCACTGAAGGTACTTTCTGTCACTTCACACACACTCACTCTTGCTTCATTATCCAACTCATTGCCAAAGTCAAACTGAGAGTCAGACAAGTCAACAAGTCTAGACAGGCAATCTGCAGAATAGTTGTTTGATCCAGGGAAATACTGGACAGTGAAGCAAAAGTCTTGGAATCCCACAATCCATCTCCGTATACGAGATGAAATTAAAACCAGACATTACTTTGTGAATACCTCAACCAGTGGTTTGTGATCCATCTGTATGCCAAACTAGATACCCCAGAGAAATTGTTTAAATCTCATAATTGACCAGAACAACGCTAATGATTCTCTCTCAATGACAGAATAGTTCTGTGTCTCTGAGAGTTCTCGAGATGCATGCAATTAGGTTTTCTTTGCCATCTTTCAATTGAATGAGTGGTGCTCCCAAACCCTTTCCACTGGCATCACACACAATCTTTGTCCCACAGGAAGCCTCAAAGGACTGAAGGGAAGGAGCATTGTCCAATTCCTGTTTTACATTAGCGAATTCCTGAGAAAATTCAATCCCCTACACAAAATCAGAATTCTTTTTTAACAATTTCCTCGTGTTAAATGTCTTGCAAGTGAAGTCTTGGATGAAACGGCGGTGATATTTGACCATTCCCAAAAAGTACGAAAGTTCCTCTTTTGTTTTGGGTTTTTCAGGGCTTTTACTGTGTCCACAAGCTCTTTTTTGGGTCTGATACGAGGTAACTTACTTCAGTGATGCAAATTTGCATTTCTCAGCTTTCGATGTCAGTCCTGCTGCTTGAAGTTTGTGTAACACTTTGCAAATGCGTTGGTCATGCTTCTCACTGTTAGACCCAAACACAATTATGTCGTCCTGATAGCATTTCATGCTGACCAGATCTTTCAATATGTCTGACATAATCCTCTGAAAGACTGCAGCAGCAGAGATTAAGCCAAATGGCATTCTCTTAAAACGAAAAATGCCAAAACGAGTTGTAAAGGCAGTCAGGTCTAGTGTGCTAAATACCTTTGCACCCGTAAAAAGTTGTGAACATCTCTTTAATGTTAGGCAAAGGAAAGCTGTCAACTACAACCTCCTTGTTTAGCACCCTCAAGTTAATGCAAAGGCAAAAGTCACCACAACAGGAACTGCATGCTCCCTTAATTTAATTTTATGTTTGCAATCAACCAACTTACCAAGTTTGTTTTGAAACAAGACATTGAATTCCTTCACAAATTTGTTTTTTTGTACATTCAATCTCATTAATTTGTACCTGTGGGATTTTATTTGGGTTCAAGCTGACTCCCAACTTCTTCTGGTGGCTCCAACCCAATTGGTGATCACCATGACAAGAAACATATATTTTCCTGTGCGTGGTTTTCCCACGCACACCAATGGCTGCTTAAAAATACCCTATCATGTCAATTCTGCACCCCCATAGCCTCCAGGTTGTATGTTCATTTTAAAGAGTGACTTATTATTGCAGAACAACCTTGTAAATGTTTTCTCAGAAATAATAGTGATAAGAGAGCATGAATCAAATTTCATCAAAATATCTTTGCCATCAATATTTACAACTTCAAAAGGGAACACTTTTTTGGTATCCTGCACCTGTAACACTATTTCCTGGCACGGTTGCTTGTTCCCACCCTTGCTGATTCTTTTATATCTGTTCCTGCAGCACACACTGAAATGTCCCTTGATCCCACTGGAATTGCAAACTTGAGACAAAGCGGGACAAAATGTTTCCTTAGCTGTGTGTCCTACATACCCACATCTGAAACAAGTGACCTTGAAGTTCTGCTCTGCCTTCCAAGTTCTTTGCTACCACAGAACCACTTTGGGACTTAACTGCATTAATCGTTTCTACGTTTTCTTTCCCAGAAGGATTCACCTCCTTTCCTACCTTCTGTTCTCCCACACACTTCATCATGTGCTCCACCTGTTTTGCGACAATAAGAACATCCTCAAGTGGTGGTTCATACTTCATCCAAAGTTCCTCTTGTAATTTGTCACTGTTGCATCGCAACCCAAACTGATCTCTAATCCTCTCTTCAGTTGCACCTCCAAACTTGCATTTTGAGGCTAATTTTCTCAAAGCTGTCCCAAATTCTTCCACCAATTCATCCTTGCCCTGATACCTCAAGCCAAAATGGTATCTTTCTAAATTAGTACTTACACATGGTAAGTAATGACGATCTAGCTTTGTTATTGAAATTTCATATTCATTTAAGTCACGCGCTCCTGCATGTGGAGGTACAGGTAAGTTGTATAAGACATCCTGCCCGTCCGCCACCAAACAATGTAATAAAATTGCATGTTTTCTCTCTGCACTCAAATTAGTGCCACAAACACGTGCATAGTTTCCAAAAACTTTTTTCCATTTTGACCACCCAATTAACGGTTCACCTGGGGATGAACGGAAAAAGGTGGAAATGTAACATTCTGCGTTTTGTATTCACCTTGATGTTTCTAAAATACACAAACGCAAAGTGAATGTAAGGTGGTACACCAACAACATGTAGAGATGACATCACACAGTTAAATCTTGACAAGAAGCACTACAAAATCGTAGCAAATAAAACAAAAAAAAGGTTTGATTCATGCACTGTCACAGAACCAGAATAATAAAGTTAGAGGAAAGTGAACCAATGTAACCCAGTCAATTTGTAGTCCTGGAGGGATGATGCTTCTTTAAAATTGCAATTGACAAACAGAGCTGATTTTGATTTGAGAATAAAAACAAACAAAAAAACAGTTGGGAGTGAAATTGACGTTCCTCCGTGTCTCCGGCGCCTAAATCTTTAATGTGAGTGACAAGAAAGAAAAAAAACAATGATGCTCTATGGATTATCGCGATGAGGACAATCTTACTTTAAACAGATGCAAACACAGATTGCTGGACATCAACCAAACGGGCTATGAGCTAGGGGGAGAATGGACGTTCCCTTGAGCTCTGGATTAGGACAGTCTCATTGATCTGTGCAAAGATGACGATCTTAACTCAATTCTAACGCATGCGCAGATCACTCGGAAATAGACGTGAGAGTTAGAGGGCGAAGTTGGAACAAAAATTACCCCTCCAAACCCCAACAGCCCTTTCGGCCAGCACAGGGGGGTGACACGGCCACTAGGAAATGGAGCAGTGGTGAGCGAAAAGGGGTGTGCTGGGATTTTAACAAGCGTTCATGCACCAGGACACAAGGCACTTGTAAGTTCAAACACGCATGTTCCTTATGTGGCCACCCTTCCCACCCAGAAACAGCCTGCCGCTCTAAAAGTAACACCTCTGGAAACAGGGGAAGAAGGAAACAAGATTAAAGGGGGAGAACGGCTGGTAGCTCATTCACCCATTGACGTTCTGACGTTCTGGCTATGACTCCTTGGCTGAACAGGTACCCAGACCATGCCTCTGCGAGGATGCTGCAAGAAGGTTTTTTGCAGGGCTTTAGGATCCCAGTGGTGGGTTATACCGGGACTCCAGAATGTAGGAATCAACTCTGAGTTAGGCACAACCCAGAGGTAGTGGCGACAAAAATTGTTTAAGAGCTGCGCTTGGGTAGGATAGCGGGTCCTTTTAATGACATCCCGGAACCTATTTTTGTGTGCTCGTCCCTCGGCGTGGTCCCAAAGAAGGAGCAAGGTGAGTACAGGCTCATTAATAACCTATCAGCACCTAGAGGCACCTCCTAAAACAACGCTATAAATTAAGACATTTGTCGTGTTAAGTATGCATCTTTTGACCAGGCAGTGGAAATGTTGAGGACTTTCGGACCTGCGGCCTTGCTGGCCAAGTCAGACATTGAATCTGCTTTTCGGCTACTGCCAGTCCCCACCCTAGATCAGCACCTGCTAGGTTTTGCTTTTCAAGGAGAATTCTATATGGACATGTGTATGGCCATGGGGTGCTCTGTTTCATGCGCCTACTTTGAGAAATGTAGGTCCTTTCTGGAATGGGCTTTCAGACAAACAACGGAACACCACCATGCCATGCATTACCTGGATGACTTTCTCTGTCTGGGCTCGGCGGGCTCACAGGAGTGTGCGTGGGCATTGAAGGAATTTTGTGTGCTCATGCAGGCTTTTGGGGTCCCGCTGGCACCTGGAAAACTGGCTACCAACTTGGAATTTTTAGGCAAAGAATTGGACTCAGTGGAGGGTTGTTTCAGGCTACCAAAAGACAAAATCACGAAATTTAGAGCAACTCTCCAGCAATGCTTGGTTAAGGAAAAGGTGACCATCCAGCAATTACAGCAGACTGTGGGCCATCTGAATTTCGCGCTAAGAGTAATACCTATTGCACGCCCCTTCTCACGCTCAATCTCGCAGGCCATGACGGGTCTGTGGGAGAAACACCATCGCACTAGACTTTCGGCCGAGTTTCGTCAGGACATGCGTATATGGATTGCATTTCTGGAGGATTTCAACAGCAGAGTAATGTGGTGCGGTCCCCCCATTACGCTGAGTTAGGCCTATGGACTGACGCTGCGGGCAGTGTGGTGTTTGGCACCATCCTTGGAAACAAGTTGGTGGCCCGACGGTGGGCGGTTTGGTGGGAGGAGTGCGGCTTGACAGGTAACATTGGCTTCTTGGAGCTATTTCCAATCTGGGTGGCATTAACAGTTTGGCCTGATCTGTTGTGTAATCATTCTGTGATCTTCTGGTCAGATAACATGACTGTAGTTGAATGTATCAACTAGCATGCGGCGCGGTGTAAGTTTATACTCCGCCTATTGAAAGAGATTGTGCTGGTTTGCATGAAACTTAATGTACAGTTTAGGGCCAAACCCGTCCCAGCTGATGCACTTTCTCGCTTTAAGATGCAGGTATTCAGCGAACATCTACCATCCGCAGAGGCGACACCTGCACACTTCCCAACAACACTCTGGCAGATTGGTGCCCCCAGCTACAGAACCTCGTGGCAGCTAGCCTAGCAACCAGGACCAGAACAGCTTATGAAGGGGCGTTTTTTTTCTTATTGCTCCTTTTTGGGACAAGACTGGGCAGAGAAATTGGATCAGGAGGGGAATTTCACTCAGTACATAGATGCATTGCATAAAGAGGGGCGCTCAGCAGTGACAGCTAGCAGGCACATGGCGGCTGTATCTTTCTTTGCGCAGCTTAAGGGGGCAAAAGATCCCACAAACAGTTTCCTTGTGCGGAAGGCACTGAGGGAGTGGCTGGGCCTGCAAGCAACTGCCACAGATTCCAGACAACCGATAGGTCTAGAACGGCTGGCATCATTATTGAAGGCCTTGTCAGACACCTGTAGTTCACCTGGGGAGGTACTTTAATTCAGAGCCGCCTTTTCATTGGCCTTTTATGGGGCAATACGGGTCAGTGAGATGGTGGCTAGCAGCAAGCAGGACATGCTAGGGGGTCTTCGACTGGAACACAGAAAGATACTGGGCGATACGCTGTTGGTTACCATATGTAAATCCAAAACTGATAAGGAGTCCCGGGGGATAGTCTGGTACTACATCGTGCACGGACTAATCCTTGCTGCCCAGTTTTCAATGTAGAAGCCTTTATAAAACAACGTGCTGGCGCAGCGGAGGTAGCATTGTTAATGCACGCAGACGGTACCCCATTGACCAGGTTTCAGTTCCAAAGAGTGCTGGCAAGGACTATTGGCAAGGCTGGTCTAAATGCAAAAGAATTTGGGACACATTCATTCAGGATAGGGGCAGCCACTGAAGCGACGGCTAGAGGGTTGCATGTGAACAGTGTAAAAAGGATTGGGAGATGGTCTTCCAATTGTCACAAGCATTATGTGCGGCTGCACATGTTGTGAGGTACCAAGTAAGTTAGGCTGAAGCCTGTCTTGTTGTTTGCTTGTATTTCAGTTTCTCGAACCTGTCACGCAGGACGGAAACTATTACCGGATCCCCGACACCAACCATCTTCATCACGGTGGACCCAGGAACATTGGAAGGAGACTCAAGTGGTATGGGTGGTTGATCACTCATATGTAAAACAAATTAAATCTGTTTTTTTTCAGGCAATTATAGACAGAGGGCGGAACAGGGTGGTTTCAAGGTTTCCTTTCATAGGAGGGGTGGTCTTTCCCTCAGTCAGTTTAGTTTTTTTTTTTTTACGGAAGTGCTCGAGAAACAAACCCCACTGCCCTCGTGGTTATTTTACATCTGGGTGGCAATGATTTGGTAAGTCTGGGCAGGAGGGTCCGGATGGAAGAGATAATCTCAGTAGTGAACTGGTTAGCCAAGATGCACCGGGGCTGCACCATAGTGTGGTCTCAGGTGATCCCTAGGCTGATTTGGAGGGGGGGACTCTATCAGGGCTTTGAATGACTCTGTAAAGAGGACCAACGACAAGATAGAGAAATTATTCTAGTCACCTCAATTGCAGAATATACAACATGGATGCATCTGGGGGGAACATCTCTTCTTACAAGACGGGGTCCACCTGACTAGGGCAGGCAACGAGCTGTTTATGGAGCATATTTTGGCATGGCAGGGAGGGTTCTAAATAGGCATGACCTTTCAGGAGAGAAGGATTGGGGGGGCCAGATAGTCGGTCAACCATGCTGGCCTGTGGCGGTAAGGTCATGATCGGTGAGCAGTCAATTTAAGATCATTAGGAGGCGTCACCATTCTTGAATGGGGCCGCCCAGGGGGAGGGGCAAATAATCTCTCCCAGAACTCCAGGGGCGGTACATCAACTTGGTTGGATGGGTGTGGGGGAGGGGGGAGTCACGCTTTCTTTGGGCTGGGTAGCCACCCAGCACGTACACTATGATGTCATTAAACGGCGCAGAGTGCAAGGGTCCTCCCTTTTGGGTACTGGAGTTCACAGAGCGTACGGGGGTAACCGGGATGGGGGCGAGTACCCTCTCGGTAAACGGGCCTTCTGCGCATGCGCACTCAGATGTGAGGGCATAGCTGGTTAATAAGGATCTGACACCGGTTAGCGACCTTGCCGTAGGCCTAAAAGATAGGATATACAGAAAAAGTTTTTAAGTATGATGTTAGATTCGGTTAGGAACACGCTGTATTAGACATTTGTTAAGGTTAGCCCTTTGATACCCGTCTACATTGATTGTAATCGAATGTCAACATTTTTCTGCATAAATGCTTGTGTGTAAATATTGTTTATTTCATTTTTTAATTTGTTTTCATGTTTTAATAAATACGGCTGGGGGGTCGTGGGACCCCCGCCTTCCAAATAATCTCCTCTCATGTCCAATTACTTGAATTGCAATTCAATTCGTGTTGGTGCTCAAGTGGGGGGGAGGGGGATAGTCGGTAGTCCCTGACCATATAGCCATTCCCCTGAGCTCACGAACAAGAGATAAGCACATACCTAGCTGTCCCGATGGGTGCACAGGAGAGGAGCGTCTACTTTTCCTTCAAACTGCAGTGTTCTATGACATACAACTGCACAAGTTCCCAGCCGGAGGCAGTTTCTTTGAGTTGGCAACAGTGGGGTGATAGACTTGAGGCATACTCCTCATGTTTAGACTGCAGTAGTTTACTTCAGGTCTCCGGAATGAAGAACAAAGTGAAGCAGCGCCCAGCTCCGTTTTAAATGTTACAGACATGAGCAAGACATGCCTCGTGCCTTGTTGAGGTGTTCTCTGTGGTCTTCCTTATCGTGGGTTCGTGTACCGTCCTTCGTTGCCAGTAATTGTAGTATATTGGAAAAGGATGACACAATGCTTCTTAAGGTAGGAGAACAGTGTAATGTTAACATCTCACCCAACGGCGATCACCGAGTAACTGCCATACACAGAATCTTTTCTCTTGCAGAATTCTCAGCCAGAGTTCAGACACTGACTTCATCTGACAAGAGGTTCCATACCACATTCGCCAAAAATAGGCTGCAAATCAACAGCGCAGTGATGATTTTTCCAGACTTTGCAAGGTAAGTGCAATGAAACAGAGCATCCTTCCTAGCTGTCAAAATGTAGCTTTACCAGCTACAGTTGCCGTATGCTATGCCGTTTCCTTCCCGCCTTCAAGTGGCCGATACCGCGGGCCCCCGATTCTTCCATACTCCTCAAGAGGCCTGGGAATGGCTGGACACACAGAGATCACCAGCACGCCACAGCAGCCCAGTGAACTCCTTACCACACAGCCCTGGCAGTAGCAAAATGGGGTCCAGAGCTCCATCTCATAGGGAATTCAGCTTGGAGCATCGCAGAGTGCTGCAGGAAGTAGCGAAGCATAGCAAGCAGGGCTCCAGTCCCGCTTCAAGTAAAACCGGCATGAGGGCAGAACAATCAGTGGGTTCGCCAGCTCCAAGTGAAAATTGCTCCTCAGAGACAGAGCCGCCACAGGTCACACCCCAGATGGCTATTCCACATGGGTCCACTATGCTGCTAATAATGGAGAAATGTTCTGGACTGTCCCGAGTGGGAGTGGCGTATGGAGGGCTCAACTGCTGATAGTGACCTGGTGAGGGACTTCAGATGGCTGTTCCGGGGTGACGTAACTGTTGCAGGTATAGAGGAGGGCGGTGGGTGGAGATCTGGACTGTCAGCTGGTCACCCCTGCAACCACTAGTGGACTTTGTGAGTTTATGTGAAGTTTCTATGTGAACTTTTTCACCGGTGACTGTCCTTGGGAGGGGGAGTTAGGGTTTTTATTTGGTTACTGGGGTGTTAGATGAGTACAGGCGTGTCACAAAGATAGAATGTAATGCAGGAAAGATATACCACACGCAATGGGTCCCTCCCTAGATCTAAAATGTACTTCATGGAATGTACAGAGGATGCTCTAGATAATAAGGCGTCATAACATTCATGCTTATTTAATGCACAGGGGGGTCCAGATTGCGCTGCTCCAGAAAACCTACATTATGGCGGCGGAAGGTGCGGCACTACAGTGTAGATGGAGGGGCAAAGTGTTCCATACTAATTATTCAGCATTTGCACAAGGGGAGCTGGTCTAGATCAGGGTGGGTGTACCCTTCTAATGCAACAAACAATTTATAGACCCGGAGGGCAGATATGCAGTGGTTTCCGGTAAGCTGGATGGGAGGGACATAAGCCTGGGGAGTGTCTATGCTCCTAACTCAGATCAATAAACCTTCTTTTCACATCTCTCTGGGAAACTGGCCTCCATACTTACAGGCTCGATTCTCTTGGGAGGGGACTTTAATTCCATTACTGATATTGCACTTGATCGCTCTCTCCCACCACTTCCTGATGCCCCCACGATTAAAATAGCAGAGTCACGTAGGAATTGGCAAAAAAGGTGGGGATTGGTAGACTCCTGGGGAGTCCAGCACCCGGATATCCGGGATTACTCCTTGTTTGCAGCATTACACGAACTCCACGTTTGTCTAGATGCCATATTGTGCTCCACCGACGTGTATGAAGGGGTGTGCAATAGAGAATACCTCAGATGGACGACCTCTGACCATAATCCAGAGTTACTAAGCTTGCAGTGGACTAGACCGAGGCCCAAAATACCCACTTGGCGGCTGAGCCCCTAGTCCCTAGAGGTCCAGATATTTCATACCGAGATAGGAGTCTCCATTGAACAATAGTTTAAGACAATGCTAACTCAGCATCGAGTTCCCTGGTGGAGTGGGACGGGTTTAGGTTGGACATCAGAGGGTGCTGTATCTTGGGGATGGTGGGTACGTGGAAGACCCTTCTGCAAGATATACAGAGGGTGGACCAGCACCTCAGGGAGCGAGAGCAGAAAAGACCTGAGAATTTGGATAAACAAGGCGAACTCCTAGAAGCTAGAGAAGCTGTAGTGTTAGACGTAGAGCGCCTTCGTTGCTTTGACTATTAAACCTACATAACTCGAGCACACATGGAGAGAGACAAGTCGGGAGCCCTGTTGGCTTGGCTGGCCCACCCAGCCAGGAGGGGGTAGGTCATATTGGAAATCAGAGAACAGAATGGTGTAGTGAGATATGAGCGGCAGGGTATCAACAACCTGTTTATAGATTACTATGCCAGCCTCTAAAAAAGGAGACCGACACCAACAGTAGAGGACATAGATACATTCATAGGGGACATGGAGCTACCATTCTTGGGCAAGGGTCTGGCGATTAACCTGGGTCTGGATGTGGAACTTTGAGAAGTAAGGGGAGCTATTCAGCATATGGCACACAACAAAACTCCGGGAACAAATGGCCTACCCATTCAATTCTACTTAGCCTATATTGACTTGCTAGCCCCATAACTGGTACAGCTGTACAACGATGCGAGGCAAGCGGGACATCTACCTGCCTCGACCAGGGAGGTGATCATTAAACCCCTGCTCAAGCCAGAGAAACCAGCTTGGGACAGAGCGGCATATCACCCGCTCTCCATGCTCAACCTGGACTACAAAATCCTGAGTCGTATACTAGCCACTCGCCTGCTCCCGCATATGACAGCTCTTATACATAGAGACCAATCTGGGTTCATACCCACCGGGAACACAGCCCTCAATGTCTGGCACCATACAGGTATTAGAAGCAGATACTTACAGGAAAGAAGATGCAACGTTCTTTTCAGTGGACATAGAGAATGAATTTGATGGCCTGGAATGGGCGTATTTATTTAATGTCATGCTGAGAGCCGGGTTGGGTGAGAGCTTTGTGGGCTTGATGGCTCTCTTATATGCCGACTCTACAGCTAGGGTGAAGACGGGGGTACTAATATCAGACACCTGCAAGGTGGGGCAGGGAACGAGACAGGACTACCCACTCTCCCCCCACTCTTTGCCCTGGCAATGGAACTGTTTGCAGCCCGGGCTAGAACAGGGCAACACTATCATGGACTAAATGTACTTGGTCGGATGCACCATATTGCGCTATACGCAGATGATCTGTTGTTGTTCCTGGCAGACTCAAGGGAGGCGGTCCAGTTGTGAAAAGCTTACTACAAGCCCTAGAGGACGTAGCGGGGCTGAAGGTGAATTGGACAAAATCTTGTCTTTTCCCAGTGAAGGAGGGTAGGATAGGCCCACAAGAAAGCTAGGGAGTGAGTTGGGAGAATAGGATCATGCCGTGCCTGGGTACTCAACTATACCATACCCAGGTAGACATCCTAGAGGGTATTGTAGGGAGAGCAATTAGAGGTACAAAAAGTAATTTGGAGTTTTGGGGTTCTTTTTCCATTGTTGGTGGCTAACCTGTTGCTCTAATTAGGATGGTAACACTGCCAAGATTACTGTATTACTTCAGAGCCCTGCCATTCTGAATACTAACAAAGTGCTTCACCCAACTCAAGTTGATGGTGTTCGGGTTCCTGTGGGGGAATGGCAGTCGGAGAGTGGCACTTAGTGTTCCAATGGGCGCGAGAGCAGAGGGAGGGCTGGAGGTGCCTGACATTGAGGCCTACTACCTGGCAGCACAGCTACAGTGGCTAACGAAGTGGGCGGCAAGCCGCATCCGGGGACTGGAGGAACCGAGAGAGGACACCGTGACCCTGAGAGAGATAACCCAGATCGCACTGAGGCTCCCTGTTTGATCTTTAGCCCTCTCCGTGGAACTACGTACAGCCTGTCAGCGCTGGCATCGATACCTGAGTCAAAATAAAGTACACTTATGCTCCAGAAATTCCGATACTTATGTGTGAGGCCCTGCCGCATGGAGGCAGTTGGCAGAGACTGGCGGTTTGGTCGGAGCAGGGACTGAATATGCTGGGTGACTTGTATGAGGAGGGTGCCATGATACCATTTAATGATCTACAAGTTAGGTTTGACCTGCCCAAGGGAGACTTCCTATTGCACTCCGCCCTCACCACGGCCATTCAAAAACAGTGGGGAGCCAGACTCACTGAGCCACTGACGTCGTTATGGTGTCAGTATCTGGTACTGGCCCCAGGGACATTTAAGGTGGTCATGTGCCTCTACCGACGAATAACGCAGGAAACAATACTGGCCTTGGCTGAGCTGAGATTAAAATGGAAAGCGGACATTGGCAAGGTCATTCCAGAAAAGGCATAGAGGGAGATAGTAGAGGGGGCTTGGAAGAACACCAGAAACTCCAGATTCCAATTACTGCATGTTTACATCCTACACAGGGCATACCTTACGCCGGAGAAGATCAGCCAGTATTTTAAGTCTCAAGAGGCGGCTTGTCCGTGGTGTAATAGATAGGGAGCTGGGCTTAGACACATGCTGTGGGATTGCCTACTGCAGGGTAGCTTCTGGGAAGAGGTAACCATGCTACTGGCAGATATTATTGACGGGGAAGGCGAGGCATTGCAGGGATATTGCCTGCTACATTGGTTCCCCCCACAACGAAAAAGAAAATCATGACTAAATTCAAAGATAAGGGATTAGTAAAAGCCAAATGGGATAAAACTACGCACTGGAAAGCAATGCAAGGGCCAAATACAACTAGATGGAAGAAAGAACTCGTTAAGTGGGCAGAGTGTGAAGGGATAGTTGGGATGCAAATAGCAAAACTCACAAAAAGCTAGAAAGCGCTGGAGCCAGCTAGAGCGTTGGAAGGCTTAGTGGTTTTACTTCGAGCCCCAGAAGACGCTGAAGACAAAGATTCTATAGAAGAACCCCCGGTAAGAGTAAATTAGGCTTCCTACAACCATGACCATCAAATTGCTCCTGAGCTTTTGAGAGTATTCATAGTGCACCGCCGGTCTTACAGGCAAAAGGCTCCTACAGTGGTACCTCAGATAATTGCAAGGCTCAGCCTGTGCCAGAAGCTTAACACAAATGAGTAACATGTAGATAAGTGACACACCTGGGGGGAGGGAAGGGAGGGGGGAGTTGGCGGGTGGGAGTTTAAGGTTGGGCATATTGATGAAAAGAATGATCCTGGAATGACCGCAAATGAACCCTAACTACTGAGCTGATGGGGGTGGAGAGAGGGCTTGTAAGTTCAGCATGGACCTGAGTTTCTTTTATGTTGTTGTGCTATGGAGCTGTACATATCAGAATCCAGTAAATACATATTTGCATACATGATAAATGCGAGGCACTAATGGCCTCTGGAAAAGTCTGTAAAACCCAGTAAAGTTTATTTACAAAAAAATAAGCATCTGTCACCAATGATGGAAGCAGGAATATTTTGCCAGGTCAAATTGGCAGTTTACTGCTGCACTGCAGGCTGCATAGGCAGGTCTGAGACATCATTTCATTAGAGGGTGGAACCATAGGTGCTGCAAGCCCCTAGTAGCATTTAGATTACGGGCCCTGTGTACATCTAGTACCACTTTATTAGGAACTTATAAGTAAATTAAATGTGCAATTTGGATGTAAGTCAATTTTACCATGTTTCAAGGAGAAAGCACAAGCTTATTAGCACTGATTAGCATTAGTAAAGTACACAGAGTCCTAAATCCCCTAAAACTGAAATTTGTTGACCGGGCAGAAAAGCGGCGGACGGTCTTCCCGTCCGCTGCATTCACCCTGCCATACTAATGTGGCGGGGCGCAAATGGGTGGCGGGCAGGGACAGATGTAGGGCGGATCGCCACCACCATGCGGTGGTGGCGATATGCCCTACATCCTAATGACCCCCTTTGTTGGGCAAACCCTTAAAGTCAATAAATTAATCTGAGCTCAACCCCCTTAGTAGCTATGGTGCAGAGCAGACAGGCATAACTTAGGGCAATGTGTAAAGAATGTATGCATTGCCAAAACTGTAATAAAGTCAAAACACCAAGCAATATAAATACCAAACTGACTTTGAAAAATAGAAAAAATTTAAGTACAAAAATCACAAAAAAAATGTAAAAAAAATCCAATAAGGGTAACTGGAGATATGAAGATTTACATTTTAAGTATTAATAGCTCCAACAAGTGCCAATGAAAATCTGATGTTGCTGTTGCCAGGATCAAGGCATGATTTGAGGCTCACAGCAATAGATCCCCCGCTAGATGCTTCAACCCAATTCATCCCAATCAAATGTTTTACCTTCTCACTTAGGGCCTGAGTACGATCTTCGCAGACAAGGTTACTCAGTCACAAATGTGTTGGATATCCCATCCACTGAATTGCAAGTTCATTATATCCTTTGGAACTTGTACTACAGTGGATGGGATATCTGTTACCTTTGTGATGGAGTATCCCATCCTCTAAGATCGTAATCAGTCGACACCTTTTAGGGTTTCTGGAGCAATTCCTCCAGATCAGATCTAAGCTTCCCAGGACTTCGGGGGCAACACTTAGGGATCAGGACTCACTGCTGCAGAAGCTACCAGCAGAGTTCTGCACAGGTCCTGAAGCTCCTGTTCAGATGGACATTCCAGGGAAAAGGGTTCTTACAGCTTGTTATGTCCCCGTAGCCACACAGGAGGCAGACAACTGACCCTTGCAGTCCGGTTATTTGTCCTGGGGACAGAGGGCAGCAGGTCCAGTCCTTCATGGCTCCTCTTAGCTCACAGACATGAGGCCCCATCCTCTTCTATTCTTTCACAAGCTAAAGATTGTTCTGTCTAGTTGCCTTTGTGTGCCACATTTATCCCTGACACGAGCTAGTTGGTGAGAGTGATTCCTGGGCACTTCCTAACCAAAGGGGTGAAGGTTCCATGGGTCGTTTATACCCAATTACTCAGTTGTGCTGCAAATAGGCTCAAACTGCCATGTGTCAGGGCATTTTAGAGATGGAGAACGTTTTCTGCCTCATTGAATCTGTGCTCTGAGGGTTATGGGTATGTAGGAGTGCACTATGTTGATCACTAGTGTCCACCCCCGTCTAACACTAAATTCCAGTTTGAACCAGGCATTGTACCCACAGCTAACCTAGAACATGAAGTCTAGTAGGAAGCCAAATGGGCCAAAGTGTTTCATGTGGCTCAACAGACCTGTCAGGCAATATGTGACACTGCAGTATCAACAGAATATCTAGATCCTTCACAGTCTATATTCCATTGAGTTTAGATATATCATCTCTGCATCAGCCCATTATGTGCTCCAAGGAGGGATTTCACACCACTTTCACCACTCTTACCGGGCTGAACACAAACTGTGAGTTGCTGGATAATTAATGCAAATTAGCTTCAAAGAACTTCAGTCAGGGAAAAGGTAAAAAGTGGTTGTTTTCAACTCTTCCTTGGCGGATCACAGGCTTGGAGTTACTTTAGAGTTAATGCAAATTAGCTTCAAAGAACTTCAGTCAGGGAAATATAACTTTTTAAAATATACTTTTCCTCAATATTTATTAAAATTCCAACTTGTTTAAATATATTTCTAGATCGTCCTTTTTTCCAATGCATAGTATTAGTATTTTAATCTGCACTCAGATTTCCCACATAGGAAAACTAGGCCTGCCATGGTGTGAATAGCATTTTGGGTCTTATTACTACTAGGACATAGTAATATTAATGTTCTACCTCTCCAACCTTTAAAAAACACGCACCTTGCTTTGTAGGCTCCAAAGTCTACATATGGATGTCTTAATAACATTAAGAGGGAGGTTTTTACCCATCAATATGGGCTGTTTTGACAGATGGTACAATAAGCAGCAGCCAGGCTACACAGTAGTAGATGGCACAATAGGTGCTCTAGTCCATGAGAGACATTTAATTTCCAGTTCTTGTGTGCACTTTCTATCATGTCCAAGGGAGGAACACCGGCACTTTACTCCTGGTTTCAGGAATCAAGAGTACCCGGTCCTAAAGTCAGCAAATATAGGGCTCAGAATGAGGCAAAAAATCAGGAGTGACCATGCAGACAAGGAAGATTATCTCCTGCCAGCAAAAGCAATGCCCTTCGCCCGGGGCCCTCCGAATCGGGCCTGTGGGGGTAACCTTGGGCCTCCTTTCCCATGCATGCACAGTGTACATCCACCATGGGGTACCCACCACAGTCTGCAAGGTTTTACCCAACTGCTACTTTTGTCAATGGGAGCCTGTGTTCTTGTTCGGAACACAGGCTCCCATTGAAGTCAATGCAAATCTGACTGAACGATGTCTGGAAGCATCATAATCGTTCGGTTGGACTTGCAGAACTTGATTCATTTGGAAATTATTCCGAAACGGATTTGGTTGAAAGACTTTCCGGATGACAGCATAATTGCCCCTGTATTGTGAAGCCAGCTCATCTATTGTTATAAATAATGAGAGGTCATAAGCATTGCATTTGTTGTGTGAGTTGTGGTCTGTATGGCAGGTTTGCCTCCTTCAATCTAAATTCAACATCATCAAGTAGGTTTCGGGTTAAAACATAAAACGTTAAAAGAGGAATAAAAATTAATATTTATATTCAAATACATGTTTGAAATGTCTAAAAATGAAAGTGCAATTACCCTCCAACTTGTATACTAAAAATAAGTACGTACAATAAATTGTCCATTATTATGAGTTTGTCAGTCCAATGGACCGCCGAACCCATGGTGGCGGTCCGCAGAGAGCCAGATTTACGGTCCGCCCAACGCATTACAACTGTGGCAGTTGGACTGCCATGGACCGCTTCTGCCGCCGGGGATCCATGATCCCTGGTTAGTGGCGCAGTTGTCTGAGGTCCCTCATATGCTGGCAGAACCTCTGTGGCACCGCCAAGCATATTAGGAGTTTCCTTATTGCCACACTTTTCATGGCGGTGCAACTGTCGTGAAATGTGTGCCGGTGAGGAAACAGCCCTATGTGTGCATGCACCCCCAGTTCCTGCAGGGCATGAACTTGACATTCCATGCTCTGCAAAACTGCCTTTAACACTCCCATTCCTGTGCCTTTTTCAAATGCACTGGAGTGAGACCTCCAAAGAATGGGCCGCAAGTGTAAAAATAAGTCAAACTCTGGCTGGTGGTCGTATAATGGTTTTGGTGCAAGGCGAAAGCGTGGCCATAATAAGGCCCTTAATATGTATTCAATGAATTACTTAGGATAAAACAATTTGGGGAAGTTTATAAAATCTCCTAAAACAATAACATTGTCCATGATATGTTTAATGGCAGTAAAATGTTAGACCCCAAATGTCAGATATTCAATCTCTCATTATATTTAATAAAAAAAGAAACTCGCTCTGAAGTCGACTACAATGAGTCTGCTTATTTTCACATGTTTTGAGTATCTTTGGTAATCAATAGGAATTGAATCACCATTGAACTTTGGTTGATACCAGTTTTCTCATTTTTCTTAAGTATGGCAATTCCCTGTCTCCCCCCCGATATCACATACAAAATAAAAGATGACACGTTTCCTCTTTCATCATTAGTGACACAGAAGGGCCAATTAACGCAGTAAGGAAATATTTACTTGTCATTGCCTTTGGCACATATTTTGATTACATATTATCACAAATAAATGAATGACATAACTTTATGATCAACATACTATCATACTCACAGGAGTTACGCTCAAATATCATCCAATCCAAATACATGAGAAAAAATCTCTGGAAAGTCAGCATGATAATGGTGTCCCATAAACGCTTTTCAGAGGTATGACTCGAATTTGAGTCTTTCAGTAATTTGTATTCTCTTTAGGAATGAGCCAGGGGCAGCCATCTAAGCATCCAGTTTCAGTGCAGACATAGAATCCCTAATGTGGGTAAACTATGGTATCATAAGCACATGCGGGGAATGAGATTTTGATACCCTTTTAATCACTTAGATATTAATCTCATTCATCAATTTGGATCGGTTATTTTCTGTCATTGAGTAAAAGACAAACCCCACATAGGTTAGATGAACCCCATAAACTGACGCAACTCTGAAGAACCACTTACGACTGATAAAGTTTAAAAGATTTAATATAAAATTAGGAAAAGTTGCAAATACAATCCTCTCAGGATAAAATTCAGCAAATATACAGGAACTAGAAGAAACATATATTCCCTAAAGAACCTCAATCTACAAACGAATACAATTAAAGTCAGTTCCAGAATCAACAAATTAAAAGCATAGATATGATGTGGTTCCATTGCGTCATCTACAAAAAGAAAAGAATACAAGTTAAATCTGTCCCTACTCTATACTAGGTGACATCCCTACTTCGCAAATTCCTAGTACCCTAAAAAGGTGTCAGCAGTTTGACTTCCAAAGAAGTTCAAACTCTCTTAACCTCTAAAGGTAACTTAAGTTTAAGAAGCAGTACCCTCTCTGCCTACCCATCCGCTCTCTAAGGGTACTCGGCCTACTGCTCCCTTGCGCTCTGATCTCTCTCTCTGGACATCTGCTCATGCCATCTGCGCTATCTTCCTACTCTCAGAGCTGTTCGCCTTCGCCTTCGCTATCTTCTCCCCGGGGTGCTGTCCCTAAAATACACAATCACAGAGTGGGTGGAACGCCCCTTCGACGCCCACCACGGACTTTCCCCCATGATGTCATTTTCTAGCTCTTTCCATGGCTTCGTCTCTTCGCGTCGTCCGTTAAGTTGACCTTTCTTCTTAGACGCCATCTTCGTCTTCTTGCTGGTGACTTCATTGACATTACATTTGACACTTTCGGAGCAAAAGTCTATCACCTCATCAGAACTTTACTCTTTACGACTATATAAGTAACCTTTCTTGGTCCTGTGAATGGTCATTTCAAAACAAGACTCAAATTCCAAGCGTCTCCTCTCACGTTTAGGCAATAAACTTCGTCCGACATTGTCACCTTAAATCTAACAAGAACTAGACTCCTTGGCTCGCACGTTCACATCAAGTCTATTCACGACTCCTGTGAGCCCACTAAATTACCAACAGCGGACTACACTCCTGCGAACCCTTGGTCAGTCAGGTTAAAATCACAAATGACCTAAACTCTACAAAACTTCTTCTACACAGTATAACCTTTAACACACATTTATATACAATCGCATTTAGCAAATCCTTTGCTTATAAGTGAATACATTTTACATAGAATACAAATTACATAGAATATAAAGTTATCCTCGTTCCTTACATCTTTATGTATGCTCTCTGCACATTTCTCCATGTTACATTTCTCGCCGTTTCTCCATTTAAAGTTACACACGTACATGAATTCTACTTTGCACGTTCTTCCATTCGTAAGCATTTCTACACATTTCTACATTAGCCCACTATGTATACGGCCTTCTAAATCTAATGCAAGTTCAAGAGTAAATACAATTACATTTCCTATATTACTTTGGTTACGTCTGTTAACTTTATACTATAAGTGTCAACTTCACGTTACGATATATATTTCATTCTTACGTTTATACGATATGCTTGTAAATATGACTCGGATATACGTTTTATTCAAATTGCGCTCTCTCAGTTCCCCCCTTTGATGACCTTTAGGAGTCATCACTAAATGCAATTTGAATAGCACCTTTAAACAGAACTAGTTACATCATTCCCTCTTTTTATCCTTTCGAGTGCTCTTAAACTTTTATACTGTTGATCTTGTAAAGCAGCTAATCTCCTTTCTTGTTCTCTCATGGATCTTTGTAACCAGTTTGTCCTATACCATTTATACAGTTTTACTAACCCTAACAATGTGAATATGCAAATTAATACTATTAATACAGGTTTTAATATATACCATACAATGCTTTTACCAAGGTTGGCAAACCAACTTCCAACCTTTCCCATTCCATGACCTACTTTTTCCCAAACATTTATCTTTGTCAAATCTTCGATTTCTTGATGTATCTGTGTAATGTTTCTTATGACCTTCTCAAGTGGTTTTGAATTATCAGGAATATAAGTACAACATTCCTGAACCTTCAAAGCCTTGCAAACTCCGCCTTCTTTTGCTAATAGTACATCAAGAGCAAGTCGATTCTGAAGAACCATTGCTCTAATCGATTGCATCTCGCCTTCTACTAGCATTAATGACCTTGCAGTACTTGCAGATAATCTATCTACGACTGTAGCTAGTCTCCTGATCTTAACATCGTTAAGTATTAAACCTAACATAGGAAACATCGCTCCAAATACGTCTCCTACTACTTCTGCATCTCCTACTTCTCTTTTCGTTCTTGTCGAATCCTTTCCTTCTATGATCGCTAAATCCTTTGCATGATATATTTTGGGGAAGACAATTGCCAAGTAACACGAACCATACCAATTGTCAGGCAGTTTTACATAGGCATTTCTTCCGCATACAAAATATACATTAGGAATCACTTGCATCTCTTTCATAAAATCTTTCGTATAGTACTCTAACCTAAAAGCATGTTCGCAATTTACTTCACCTACAAATACACTCTCATAATATGTCTTGCTTCTAGTTAAACATAACTTTCCTTTCTGCGTTCTATCCAAAGCTATTGGACCATTGCTACCTTTCCTTTTGTGTGCCTTCTCTTCTTCGGTCCAATCAGTTTTCCACTGTCCTGACATTTTTAGAATCTTCTGCCTTCTGTATCGGTCATCTACTTGTCCTATGAATTTCTTCTCAATCTCTGACACCTTGCAAGTCAGATTATTTCTGCGTGCGTATGATGTATCTAGTGTATCCCAAGGAAGAAATAATTTGGCTAGTCTATCCTCCTTTTTGTAATAGTCCCACTTATTCATTTGTTTATAATTCGGAACTTCAGGCACTACCGAATCATAATTTGAAAAGTAGTACTCAAACCCTTCTCTACCATAAAATATACTGAGCAGTAAACTACATGTTATCCCATAAGTCAGTGGAAGATGATGATATCTGATGCCTTCATCTACAGAAGCCGGCAATTGCATACATACATAGCAATCTTTGGCCTCCATGGCATCGATATACTCGTACAATAGTTTGGCATATGCATTTGACCTAAAGTTTCCCTGTGACTCGTCTACGTGTAATCTACGAGCTTCATCTGCCAGTAACGCCTTTTCACGGATAACATTGCTCTCCTCCTTCTTCCCAACAAGAGCAGGTTTCAAAGTCGTTACAGGCTTTACATCTGCTGTTTCTTTATCACTTCCATGTCCTACTATGTATGATATTGTCACTACTGTAACTATGAGAAAAATTACTAATGCTATTAGTGTACCTATTATGCATTTGGCTTTTCGGTTTGGGTTGCCGTTCTCCATGTCATCAAACAGCGTAGCTCTTTCCTTTCCTCGAAGAAAAGTTTTCTTTCTCAGTCTGTAAAGTGCTCTTTACCAACAAAAGTCTCTTTTTCACAACAATGTCTTTTTCTCTTCAGGAACAGACAACCCTAACCCTTCTCCGTCCTCTAAATGTAATCCCTAATTTTATTCTTCTTTCCACTCGGCACTAGGTTATCTTCTTCTTTATAGCTTATACACAAAAGTCTTTATGCATCTATAATTATTTTCGTACCTGCAGCTTTAATAACAAGTTCCAATAATTCAAAACGAACAACTTTTTCTTCTTCTTCTGGTATTTGATGACCAAAAGTTGGAAACTGTAATCGATTTAGCACTAGTTGTTTGATCCGACTCAGGTATGGGGGTATGGGAAGTGTGAAAGTCAGTAACCCCTCAGTCTCGAGTCCAGGCGTCAACATCCATATCTCCACTGCCACAAATGGATCGAGATCGATTACTTTCACTTCTCTCACTCTCCCAGATTTCTGTCCCCAAGACATCTGCTAGATAAGTCCACTCTGGGGTGGCGTACCTTCTGCAGGGCACACGTACCCTTCTCGATCTTCTTGGACTCTCAGTGCCTGAGTCTGTAGTTTCCTCTTCTTGATCCGATTCTTCAGCGATCGGAACAAGGGTACTTTCTTGTGGTGCTCTTAAGCTTGGCCTTCTCCTTCGTTCTGACCAACTAGCTTCATCACTCCTTGTCCTCCTGCTTCTTGTTCTTGGACTCGTCTCTTGGTCACTTACATCTTGTTCGGTCTCTGACTCGAATTCCCAACTACTTCCTTCTTCTGATACAGCTTCGGTCTCACTGGTGTCCTGACCGTCGTCAACTTGTTCCGACACAGGCTCAGTCTCTTCGATCACCTCTACAGCTTGGCTTTCCCCCTCTTGGCTTCTCCGCTTTCTGCTGGATTCTCATCCGAGAGAGGAGCTGTTTCTTCCAGAGGTGTTGGCACTCTTCGAGTGTGCGAAGCATGTATCCAATTCGGCAGGCCTCCACACTTCACTGCAGTGTTCGTGACTAGTATGACTTGAAACGGTCCTCGCCAGCGCACGTCTAAGCAGTTCTTCCTGACATGTTTTTTCACCAAAACCCAGTCCCCCGGACTCAGGTCATGGCACAAGTCCTGTGCTGATGGAACCTCTGCAGCCTGGACCTGGAGGGACACAGAATGAATGGCATCAGATAGTCCCTTGCAGTAGTCCAAGATCAAGTCGTCTGTGATGTTCAATAACGCTGTAGTCGGAACCGATGGCAATCTCATAGCTCTCCCCATTAGCACTTCATGTGGAGAGAGACCTGTTTTTCTATCTGGTGTGCTACGTATGCTCATAAGAACCACTGGAAGTGCGTCTGGCCAACTCAGAGATGTTGATGAACAAACTTTGGCAAGTCTGGACTTGATTGTGCTGTTGATTTGCTCTACAATCCCTGAAGCTTCTGGTCGATAACTGCAATGGAGCTTCTGATCGATACCCAAAGCTGAGCACAACATCTTCACTACTTCGCTGTTGAAATGAGTTCCTCTGTCCGATTCCAAAGAGGATGGCACCCCAAACCTCGGTATCAACTCTCTAAGTAACAGTTTTGCTACTGTAAGTGTATCGCATCTACGTGTAGGGTAAGCTTCAACCCATCTAGAAAATATACAGACAATCACTAAAACGTATCTGAGTCTATTGCATTTAGGCATTTCGATAAAATCAAGCTGCATCCTATTGAAAGGCCCCCCAGACCTCCCAATGTGACTCAATGTGACTGGTGTTCTCTTTCCTACGTTTAGTTGCTGACAGATCGCACATCGCTGACATACTGCTTCTGCCGCTACTCTAAACTTTGGATTAAACCACGTTTGTCTGAATACTCTCACCATAGCATCTCTACCTATGTGTGCTGATCCATGCAATTTCCTTGCCATTGGACTAACAAGTTCATTCGGTAAAACTGCTCTCCCATCTGCAGAAATCCAAAAGTTAATTTCACTTTTTATACACCCAGCTGTTTCCCAGCCCTTTTTCTCCTCATCTGGTGCATTTTCTTGAACACATTTCAGTTCATCCCACGTATCTACAGTGTCTAACAACATAGTTAAATCAGTTCTGTCTTGTATTCCTCCCACTTCTACATTGGTGTGAGAATAACCTTGTTCTGCGCAGTAACGCGCTACTTCATCAGCATAGCGATTGCCCTGCGACACAAAATCTACGTTTTTCGTGTGCGCAGCACATTTGACGACCGCAATAGCTGATGGTCCTTGCAATGCTTCTAACAATAGTCTCACGAATTCTCCATTCCTAATGGGAGAACCCGAGGAGGTCATGTAACCTCTTTGAGACCATAACTGCCCGTAATCGTGAACTACCCCGAAACCATACTGGCTATCGGTGTATATGGTGACTCGAATTTTGTTACCTGCTAAACAGGCACGCGTCAAAGCAATAATTTCAGCTACCTGAGCGGAATGTACTCCTTCCAGGCAAGCGGCTTCTACAACTCTGGTGATTGTACAAACTGCATAAGCTGCTCTCAGCTGACCGATATCGTCTCTTACGCATGAACCATCAACAAAGAAAATTTCATCGGGGTCAGTCAATGGCTCATCTACGATATCTGGTCTCGGTTTGGTGCATAGTTCAGTCACATCAAGGCAGTCATGATCTGTACAAATTTCATCATCCACATCATTTGGAAGTGGCATCAACGTAGCAGGATTTAAGACGGAGCATTTTTTTAGGGTCACATTCTCGGCAGCCAATATGACTTGCTCGTAGCGTGTGAGCCTGCTATTCGTCAGATGCTGAGTCTTGGTCCTGGTCATTAACAATTCCACAGAATGCGGTACGTACACCACTAACTGATGTCCCATTACCACACTCTCACATCGTTCAATGCTGACACCCGTTGCAGCAACGGATTTGAGACATCCGGGCAACGCTGCGGCTACTGGATCTAATGTAGCCGAAAAATACGCAACTGGCCTACGCGCATCTCCATGTATCTGGGCCAAAACTGCTAAAGCGCATCCCTCTCTTTCGCAGCAGTAAAGCAAGAATGGTTTTGTGTAATCAGGCATTCCTAAAGCCGGGGCGCGACACAAGTCCTCCCTCAGCTGCAAAAACGCCATCAAACAATCTTTGTCCCATGGTACCGGATCACTCACTCCTTTGTGCGTCAGTTGTAATAACGGCTTTGCCTTCAGTGAGAAGTTGGCTATCCACTGTCGACAATAACCGACCATGCCTAGAAACATCCTGACTTCTCTCTGTGTTTTAGGCGCGTTCATTTTCATGATCGCCTCTATTCTGTCTGGAGACACCTTCCGTTTTCCTTTTTCAATCCTGTGGCCCAAGTATTGCACTTCAGTCTTACAATATTGCAATTTACTTGGAGACACCTTATGTCCGTTCTCGGCCAAATGATTTAACAAGGTGATGGTGTCTACTCTGCAAGCTTCCTCTGTTTCTGACGCAACTAGGTGGTCGTCTATGTACTGGACCAGAACCGAATTCTTGGGCAGTACTAGACTTTCAAGATTTTTCTTCAGTAGCTGGTTAAAAATCGATGGGCTTTCGGTATACCCCTGAGGGATACGACACCATGTTAAAACGCGATTTTCCATCTTAAAAGCGAAAAGATACTGGCTATCTTCATCTAAAGGAATCGAAAAGAAAGCCTGGCACAAATCTATCACGGTGAACCATTCAGCTTGGAACGGTATCTGAAATAATATCACTGATGGATTCGGTACCACTGGACAACATGGGACAACAATATTATTAATCTTTCGAAGATCCTGCACTAGTCTGTATTTTCCACTAGGCTTCTGCAAACCCATAATCGGGGAGTTACATGGACTACCCACGATCTCCTTCAGTATTCCCTGTTTAATCATGGATTCGATCACAGGCTTTATTCCTGCAATCGTCTCCGGTGTCAACTTATATTGTGGTGTTCTTGGATACTCGGCATTGGGTCTTACCATGATCTTTACTGATTCTACCCCTTTGATCAGTCCTATTTCTTCTCCAGTAAAATCCCACACCTCAGCTGACACTTTCTCCCTCAAGTCTTGTGGAAGCTCCCCCACTGTTAAGGTAGGATATAGTTCCACGCATTCCTGCGAGTTTACAACCTTGAAATCGGCATCCTCATCGTTGGTCTGCACTTCCACTCCTTCAGGTGTGCAATGTATTGTGCAATTCAATTTACACAACAGATCTCTTCCTAGTAAACACACCGGGCTAGAATCTCAGATCACAAACTGATGTTCGTCACTGTAATTCCCTATCTTCACTGACACTGGTTCTGTCAGAGGATTCGTCATCCTCTTGTTTGCGACTCCTACCACCTGAATCGTCTCTCCTGATCTCGGCAGACCTGGGACTACCGCTGATCTCAACGTGGATCTAGTGGCCCCCGTATCCACCAAAAAGGTCGTAGGACATCCAGCTACTTCGGCTTCTACGTATGGTCCTCTCTGATCTACTTCCAGGGCTGCTCCTAGAGTACAGTCTTCTTCCCTATTCACACGTTGCCCCGTAAGAGGATCAACGTAGTAGCATTCTTCTCCTCCTACAAACAATGGCATTTGTCTATAGGTTTTCCCTCCATTTGCAATACGAGGCGGTTGAGGAAACGGGGCTCGAGGAGTCTGAGTCCCCCCTTTGATAAACTTTCCCTTCGGGACTGTTGCTCCCTTAACCACGTTGTTCTGTACCTCTTCCTCCTCCTGTTCTAATTCGCCCGTCTCAACATTATAAGGACACTCGCGTCTCCAATGTCCCACCTCGTTACACTGATGACACCTCGTTGTCTTTTTCAGTGTCGCGATATCTATTCTCGGTCTCGGTCTTTCTTCCTCATCTCTGCTTTGATTATTCTGTTTCTTTCCTGGCGTTCCTGTTCCTTGTTGCCGCTGTCCACCCTTTCCAGCTGCTTGCATCTGTACCAACATCAGCTTTTCCTTAAGCTTCTTTGCCTTCGAATCTATTTCATCGCTACAGTACCTTGCATACCTCAGAATCTCATCTAAAGGTTTGTTTTGCCAACAGATCAAATGCTGTTGAATCATCAGGCTTATGTCTGGTCTCAATCCGAGAACAAACTTCGACACAAACTGTCCTATGTCTTTAGGATCCATTACGTCCAACCCACTGTACTGTTTAAATGCTTTCAGTAACCTCTCATAGAACTCGTGAACGGTCTCTTTAGGCTCCTGAGTTGTTCGATCTATCTTAACCCAGTCTATGTCCTGCACCTGCACTTTCTCTTTTAGCCATGTTATTACTCTCTCGTATTTTTCCATGACTCTGTCTGATGGACCGCCTGTCCGGGCATCCCTCGGAGGCTCACAAGCGGGCCATTCAATACTAAGTTTACATGCCGTCCACAAATCTCCGGGTATCACGATATCGAACAAAGTGTTCAAATCGATCCACAGCACCTTAGAGATCTTCACGAATCTCTCTACCTGCTTGTACCACTCCACAGGATTCTCTCTAAGCTTTGGGAAAGAATTAGTGAATGCCGCTAAATCCCCCCTACTCCAGGGTACATGAACGTAGTTTCCGTTCGCGATCTCTCGCAAAGGGAAAGCTTCCATTCGCATTAGGTCTGTATCCTGGGACTTCACAAGTGCACTCCTTCTGACAGTTCCCCTCTTGGACCATTTTTCCTCCCATCTATCCAGATCTCTCCATATTCTGATACACATGATTAGTTCCCTTATGTGTACTCTTAGCCCAATCGTTCTACGCTCATCTAGATCCCGATCCGTGCAATTCAGCCTATGGTTGGCCTGTAAGGCTTTAGTTCGTGACATGTCTATCATATACTTTTCTGCTAATTCAGATAACTTTTCATGAGCTGCCCTTGCTTTTCGAGTAACATCCTTAGATAAAAACAGTATTTCATCTGGATCGTACAGCTCTAACCTTTCTATTGCTACTGTGCCGTCAATTATTTCATCCAAGTCTGATTTTAAACTCATTACATCTATCCGTCTTGCTTTTATTTCAGCTCTCAGTACGTCAGTCCTAGGTTGTTCTCTTACATCCCTCTCACCTCCACTATGCGCCCTACGCCTAAGCACAGGTGAGTTATGAGGAGTTTTTCTTCCATCTCTTTGTTCCCATCTCTCTAGATCCCAAGCTTTTCCATCTTCCCTTGGGGTGTGGTGGAACATTGCTCCATTCCCCATCACTACATTCCGTCTTTTTGGCTCAGTTTCTCCAGATACGATATAGGATCCTCCGTGCTGTTCTAAACCACTGAACTCGCTTGCTGTCTAGTGTCACTCAACAAACGGTAAGGTCCTTCACGGTCCTCCATGTTCCCGCGATCTCGTTCGTGATCACCGGATGCATGGCGAGACGTTTCGCGACTCCCTATATTCTCATGACTTCGTTCTTGATCACCGGACGCATGGCGAGACCCTTCGCGACTCTCCATGTTCCCGTGATTCCGTCCGTAATCACCGGAGGCATGTCGAGACGTTTCACGACTCTCCATGTTCCCGTGATTCCAATGTTGCACATTTTCATCCGGGGTATGGTGAGTGCATCTGAAAGTATTTCGGTACTCCTGCGTCCTTCGTTCTCCCTCACTAAAGGTGACGCGAGGCACTTCCCCACACCCTGCACTCCTGTCGTTGCACATTTGCCTATTGCCACTAGTAGTAGGGCAAGTATCTCCCCTGCTTCCTTGACTCCCTCTCTCCCACTCCGGGCTGCTTTCGCAAGCTCCACAATGAGAGAGGATCTTGTTATCCTGGTCTCTCCACTCTGTTCCTGTTTCTAAACTTTTATTCCGAGTCTCTTCGGCAGTATCCCATTCTCTCAGGTATTCCCTTAATTCCTTATAGGATTTTGGTTTCGGTCCCCTCAAATCCATTGATCCTCTTTGACCCCCTTGTTCTATCCAGGGACCCGTTGCGGAATCTAATGGGGTACTCCGACTCGTCGGTGCTAGTATCTGCCTCTGAGGATTTATCGCGTTGTTCCTATTCTCCATCTCTGCCCTTTCCCTGTCCCATCGTGCCTGTTCCTCCTGCTGGACCCCCTCTGGGTTGTAGATTGACACTATAGGACCTATGGTAACAGGTACTTGTAGAGCATCTGGCATTTGATACGATCTTGCATGCTGTGTTTCTGGCACCTTCTGGACCACGAATCTTCCCACTACTCTCTGTTCGGAACTAGATTGAGTTGCTTCCTCACCTTTCTTGGGATCCCACTCTGATGTGGGGAGCGATTTATATTCCCCCCACCTAGCTCCGTCCCCTTGCTGTAGTACAGGACTCTCGGCTTCGCTGTTGTACGGAGGTGGTCTATCTGTTAATAGCCTCTCTATCAGATCCTCATCTGACTCGCTATCCTCATCTTCTTCTGGAGGTTTCTTTTCTCCCGTAGTCTCTATCATGGTGAACAGTTTGTCTGCTTCTATCTTTTGCACTCTCCACTTCTTAGCTTCCTCATCCCATTTTGCATCCTGCACTGCTTTTACCGATCGTCTCACTCTTTCTTGGCGTCTCTTTAAGCTTTTTCCGTGTGCTGCTCTAAACCATGCACTAAGTGCTTCGAACTGTGTTGGCCTTGGTAGAGGTCTCGTTGCAAGCATTACTGCTTTCAATTGGTTCAACACCTCTAGCTTAAACGTCCCGTATCTCGGAAACGTCAGTTCCTTATTCCCTTCTGTTAGCTTATTCCACTCGGAGATCCATAGTATCGAGTGTAAGCCTACATTCACTGCCATATGATAAGCTGGTGTGCCTTCTGGTGGAGCTTCTTCTCCGGCATATAAGTTTCTTCTATCTCTCCTAAAGATTGCCCTTAAACGTTTGAAACACTTCATTTTCAGTAATCTACGATTTTCCCTTATTAATTCTCTCCTTTGTTTACGTCCCGATGACAAACCACCAATCCCTGTGCGACTCTCGCTAATCAGCCTATTCCAACGCGGTTCTACACCCACCGACCAATCTCAGCGTGACTCTACGCTGACGTCACTCGTCCCCTCTGCAGCAGTTTCCTCCTTTCTCAGCTTGCCTCGCGGTCTTGCATACGTCTCATTTATACGCCGAAAAATGACTACTTCCGTCCAAGCGATCACTTTTCTCTGACTGTACGGCCACAGTCTAACTGTAATTGCTACCTCGACTGGCGAAACGTCTTCCCTCTGACGGTCAGACGCTTGCCTCAACTGATAGGTTACTTACACACAGTAAACGTACGACCAGCGTCCGTTACTCATACACTCACTCAAACACTCCCCCTATCATCGGTCTGCGGGCGATCAATGGTACCTCATGACCCCCTTTAAATGGTAGACAAATTACTCTGGGTGTTCGATACACCCGAACCACTTAAGCCCTCACTGGATCTTAAGATTTTATCCGGTTGCGCGCGCTCACAACCTTCCCTCAATCACACTACAGGCATTCAACTCCGCTTGACATTACAACACAGGTACAACATAAAACACCGCAATCTGGTAACGCATGACCCTTATACTCACTCTCGACCGACTCTGCTGCTTCTCTCTCGACGCACCGTCAGCACCGTCTTCGGCAGGGATTCTTCTGCTGGTCGTCGATGACTAGGGACCTTGGGGTAATCTAGACCTGACCTAGGTTGTCTTCCTCAAGAAGAAAACCATCTTTCTCTGCTACCAACTGCGGGGAATGAGATTTTGATACCCTTTTAATCACTTAGATATTAATCTCATTCATCAATTTGGATCGGTTATTTTCTGTCATTGAGTAAAAGACAAACCCCACATAGGTTAGATGAACCCCATAAACTGACGCAACTCTGAAGAACCACTTACGACTGATAAAGTTTAAAAGATTTAATATAAAATTAGGAAAAGTTGCAAATACAATCCTCTCAGGATAAAATTCAGCAAATATACAGGAACTAGAAGAAACATATATTCCCTAAAGAACCTCAATCTACAAACAAATACAATTAAAGTCAGTTCCAGAATCAACAAATTAAAAGCATAGATATGATGTGGTTCCGTTGCGTCATCTACAAAAAGAAAAGAATACAAGTTAAATCTGTCCCTACTCTATACTAGGTGACATCCCTACTTCGCAAATTCCTAGTACCCTAAAAAGGTGTCAGCAGTTTGACTTCCAAAGAAGTTCAAACTCTCTTAGCCTCTAAAGGTAACTTAAGTTTAAGAAGCAGTACCCTCTCTGCCTACCCATCCGCTCTCTAAGGGTCCTCGGCCTACTGCTCCCTTGCGCTCTGATCTCTCTCTATGGACATCTGCTCATGCCATCTGCGCTATCTTCCGACTCTCAGAGCTGTTCGCCTTCGCCTTCGCTATCTTCTCCCCGGGGTGCTGTCCCTAAAATACACAATCACAGAGTGGGTGGAACGCCCCTTCGACGCCCACCACGGACTTTCCCCCATGATGTCATTTTCTAGCTCTTTCCATGGCTTCGTCTCTTCGCGTCGTCCGTTAAGTTGACCTTTCTTCTTAGACGCCATCTTCGTCTTCTTGCTGGTGACTTCATTGACATTACATTTGACACTTTCGGAGCAAAAGTCTATCACCTCATCAGAACTTTACTCTTTACGACTATATAAGTAACCTTTCTTGGTCCTGTGAATGGTCATTTCAAAACAAGACTCAAATTCCAAGCGTCTCCTCTCACGTTTAGGCAATAAACTTCGTCCGACATTGTCACCTTAAATCTAACAAGAACTAGACTCCTTGGCTCGCACGTTCACATCAAGTCTATTCACGACTCCTGTGAGCCCACTAAATTACCAACAGCGGACTACACTCCTGCGAACCCTTGGTCAGTCAGGTTAAAATCACAAATGACCTAAACTCTACAAAACTTCTTCTACACAGTATAACCTTTAACACACATTTATATACAATCGCATTTAGCAAATCCTTTGCTTATAAGTGAATACATTTTACATAGAATACAAATTACATAGAATATAAAGTTATCCTCGTTCGTTACATCTTTATGTATGCTCTCTGCACATTTCTCCATGTTACATTTCCCGCCGTTTCTCCATTTAAAGTTACACACGTACATGAATTCTACTTTGCACGTTCTTCCATTCGTAAGCATTTCTACACATTTCTACATTAGCCCACTATGTATACGGCCTTCTAAATCTAATGCAAGTTCAAGAGTAAATACAATTACATTTCCTATATTACTTTGGTTACGTCTGTTAACTTTATACTATAAGTGTCAACTTCACGTTACGATATATATTTCATTCTTACGTTTATACGATATGCTTGTAAATATGACTCGGATATACGTTTTATTCAAATTGCGCTCTCTCACACACCTCAGAATTACCATTTCATTCCCCATAATTGACAAATGGTTCTTATTGTCCCTTAGTTACAGTGTATATATATATGATTTTAAGTTTGATAACATTGCTGAGCTACTCCACACGTAGCTCAGAATGGAGCATAAAGTTGCTCACTGCCTATACTCTGTTTGGGACCTCACAATTAATATTTTTTCTCATCTAAAATTCAGGGGCATATTAGCAAGGGCGTC
This sequence comes from Lissotriton vulgaris, assembly GCF_964263255.1. Lineage (NCBI taxonomy): Eukaryota > Metazoa > Chordata > Amphibia > Caudata > Salamandridae > Lissotriton > Lissotriton vulgaris. Next base: position 1,146,578,921 of record NC_141694.1, on the reverse strand, counting down.
TTCGCCCTATCAGCAAGCCATCGCTAACAGCATGTCAGCGATATATATCGCTAATACTATGCAAAGTAGGCGTTTCCGGCCAAAAGACAATGGAAACAGCCGGTAACGCCTATTAGCAATGAGGCCCGGCCAGCAATGAAAATAGTCACGCTAACTGGGGTTATCGCAGGAATATTTACGCCTGCTAAAATCCTGACTTCGCCATTATCCTCAATGGGAGGCGGATTCTAAGGCTGAATCCTCCCTTGCCAATTAGCAAGCTTTACGTTAGAGAAAAAGGTTTATCGCTGTTTTACTTGTGTATTTTGCCGCTATCGCTGGATCTTTTATTGCATGGGAGATAAACGTTGGTAATAACGAGCTATCTCCGCGATAGGATTCAGCGATAGACGGCGATAAAAAAATATGCGCTAAGCACAATTTGCGATATTTTTCGCAAGCCCTTGCTAAGATGCCCCTCAGTTATTTACACATTAATCCAGGTAATAGGTTTTGGTTACAGATTTAGCAGCGTGAAATGTCATCATTACATCTGTCTGTGGATTCTGCTCTTTTTGAAAATGTGATATTGCCCTTTGCACTATTTCAAGGCAAAAGCTAAATACTATTTTGCATTTTTCAAAAGGAAAAGCATCTTTAAACAATGCCTTAATTTGCTGTTCGTCAGCTAGTATTTCGTCACTATTTACCCATGTCTTGTTCCAAAACTTTGATCATAGCTAACAATTTGTACATTCCTCAAGGACAAATTGGGAAAACTGGTTTACAATGTTTCCAGTGCATTCATAAATTTGCCTATGAGGATAGCAGTCTCAACTGGGAGGAATTCTGAAACTGTGGGTCACATTTATCAAGCTTTCACTCAGTGCAGAAAGACCACCTTGCTGTGCTGCCCTGCACGAAAGGTCAGGAATGCTCAATTACGATAATTAAAGGGTGCATCCCTGTTCTTTCTTTGCCTTGGTGCCCTTTTTTGGCTGCCTAGCGCCAAGGCAGACACCCTTGCACCATGATGCAAGGGTGCCTGAATTGTAGGTAGGATTGTTTTTGTGAAGGAAGGGGCACCTTCCTGTACTAAAACAATCCTCAGAGGCATTTTCCTCTTTCTAACTGTGCTGCAGGTAAAGATATCTCTCCTTGTTGCAACTCCTGTGGTGAGGCATAGCATATTGACATAATCCCAGGTTTACTAGTCTTCCGAAATATGGGAATGTGGCAAATCTAAGGGTGAAGGCGTGGGAACACCCCCTGGGGCGGAGTAATGCAACACAGTGATTTGTGCTATTAGGGACCAAAATGTTGCTTTACACACATATAAACATTAAATCCAGTATATCCTTGGTACTTTATATTTATGTCAGAATATCATTATTACTAGAATAAGGAAAATGGAAATATCGAGGGTGGGTATAAGTTTTACTCCAACATAAGCAACAATTAATAACAAATTGGACTTCAGGGGATGAGATTTTCCATTTCAACTCCAAACCAATCAACTTTTAGGGAAGTTTGGAACTATGGAGGAGATATCTACTGTTCCACTCCAAACTTTTGGGAAAAGTGTTGGACTCTCTGCTGACTGGTAGGGGCGAGAGCGGTAGTTACATTCACAATTTTCACCCCAAGCTGACCCAACCTGGGGGAAAGTGTTGTGCTCTGGTGGAGTTAGATTTACTATTCCTACTTCAAACAAACCAACATTTTAGGTGGTAAGAGTAGCTATTCCCAAACCAAACTAGACAACATTGGGAAAAGTCTTAGACCCTTGGAGGTCTGATTTACTTTACCCAAATCAAACTAAGTAACTCAGGATAAATGCTGGACTCTGTGGTGCTGAAACTCAGGGGGTCATTACGATGGCTAAAGAACCACCACCGCCAGCCCAGCAGTGGCGGGTCTTCCTCCATTGGACCACGATTTCCCCCGCCACAATACGATGGAGGGGGATCCAGACTGCGACCGTGGTGGACGCACAGACCGTCCTCCATGGAACCGCCACAGGCAATCGTTACAATTGCCTGGTGGAGCGGTCTGCATCCATAAAATGGTGGAGGTGCCTAGCAGGCACCGCCCGCAAAATTAGGATGCTGTCTTCAGCCAGCCTTTCTGTGGTGGGTAAACTGCCATTGAAAGGCTGGTGGGGATTGGGTTTGGGGACCCGTTGCAGGCCCCCCTTGTGTCTGGGGTGGTGTTGGTACACTGGGGGTACCCATGATACCCACCTACATTGCACTACACCAAGTGGCAGGCACTGTGTGGTTTCTGCCACATAGTTCAGTGAAATGCACAACATGAATTTTGAACATCAGGGCGAGTGCTGCAGTCAGCAGCACCCTGAGCAATGTTAAAGTGCGAACGCCATGATGGCGGTCGCAACCTAATTGGGTGTGTGGGACCGCCGCATGTATTGCAGATGGTCCTGTCACCACCATGATGGCGGATGGACTACAGTCTGTCCGCCAACGTAATCGGCCCCTCTGTTAGAACAAAATCTTTTTTTTTAAATATTGTGATTCCACAATATTGTGTCAAGAACATCAAGATGCCAAAAATATCATTGACAGCAAAATAGAAAGTAAGAATATTGTTTTAAGTGTTGTAAAAAATATAATTTTAGAAAATACTGTTGTATACAATATTGTTTGTAAGTGTGATTTTATATGTATTTTATTGTAGTGTATTTGATTTTATACGTTTAGTAATTTTTAACATTTGTGTATTATCAGGTAGTAGTGGAATGATGAGTAGGGGATGAGTGTGGGGAGCTTTTTAAAAGTGAATATCTTAATTTAAATGTAATCTTCATTTTTTAATGATATGCTAAATTAATATTGTGAAATTAAGTTTTTTTCAAATAATAATAATAATTACAATATTTAATACCTAATTGTAACGCATTGATAAATAAAATTCATTTAAAAATGGTTTTGTATGGTACATATGAAAATAATATATTAAGTATAGAAAGTTTGGAAAAAATGTACATTCTAAAATTTTTTATTGAATAATGTAGAACAATTTCTACATTTGCTTTTATTACATATATTTTAATTATTCAATGTAATGTATTGTTGTTGTTATTTTTACCTTTACAATTTTATAATGTTTATGTTTTATTAAATGTTGAAAATTATACTCTCATTGTTAATAAACTATTTCAAAACGACATTTTTAAAATATTTAAATTTTACATAAAAACAATTCAAAATTATGTTTAATTAAATGATGAAGTTAGAATGAATGTTTAATATTTATGGTGTATTAATCAGGATGTACTTGTATATTTATATTTCATAGTTTTATTTATTTAAAGAAAATAAGCTTTAATAATGGCAATGTTATTAATTCTATATTTGGAAGAATATTTGCTATTGGGAGTATATATTGTAAGATTTCTTACTTTAATTAAATATAATGTATATTTAATAAATAATTGTAAAATGTGTTTTTTATATTCAATGATTTTCTACTTCTGATTGTAAATTTATGTTATTTTTTAAAGTTTTGGGATATAAATAAATGATGATAATAATAATATATTATTTTTACATAATATATTATTTTAAAATAATGAGGAACACATTATTTTACATGTTAATGTTTCGTTTGAAATATTTCAGTTTTTCGTTTGAGTTATAGGCTTATATTGGAGTGGGAATCGTAAATGTCCCCCTTTTAGTCTTCAACACCTTCCTCAAGATGGTTTAGATTGGAATGGGGATAGTAAATGCCACCCCTGTCATGTCTAGCACTTTCTCCAAAATGGTTCATTTTGGATTGGAAATATTACATTTAACCTTTTTACTGTTAAATTCCATAAATATATTTCTAGGTAATAGGAGTAGTTTCTGTCATTTAACTAATTCTGATGATATTTAGAAAGATAATTAACAGAGCATTTGGTTGTATATTTGTAATAATTAACAATATTACTCATATCTTTTTATAGAATAAAGATATGTAACACAGTTTTCAATTTTTCAAATTTTATTTAATGAATATTTTTATATTTTTTAACATACATAGTTCACGTTATATCAACAAATAAAATGTATTATATTTTTATGATTCAATAAACAATGTAAATCATATTAGTGTTGTATGTAGTTAATTTTTCAGGATTTTTTTCTAGTGGTTAACATTTTTTAACCTTAATTCAGTTGTTTCTTGTCCATTTCTTTAATAAATTAGGTTTTTACATATTTTTTAATTATATAATTGTATATTTGTATACTATTATTTACTGCATACTCTATAATTTATTTACATATTTAACACCATTATTGTTTTTAGGGACGGCACTTGGGTGGAAGCAATGTGGCATATAATACGCAATTTGAATTGCAAAGAGTTAGACTAGCTAGGCATGCACTCTTTGTAGGTGTTAATTTGTTGCCCCATGGAAGTGTTATTTTGAGTTTAGCCAAAAGCAGCACGAGAACAATGAATTTATGTAATTTCTTGGGCATGTTATGGACGTACCCCAAGAGTGCAACCTTCGACGAGGGGGCTATTTCTAGATGTGTCATTTGCGATAGCGTTTTAAAAATGGCAACCCATGACTCCACAATCTTGGGGTAGATCCATGTCAATTGGGGGAAATCGCATAAGGGCTGCTGCACTTCCTACAGTTGTGCAGCCTGAAAGGGTCAATTGTGTGAAGTTTAGCCGGGTTCATGTATGCACTCCATAAGTATTTAAAGAGTATCAAATTATGCCTGTTGTTGAGGGAAATTCCCCTAGTTTGTGCACAGCAGAAGGCCAATTGGTCATCCAGTATAGGATGCCCTAAGTACGCCTCCAAGGCAACCTGGATCTTCGTATCATGGCACGGGATTAGAGTCATACAGGCCTTATATAATTTAGATATAAATCAAGCCCCATCAGGGTTAGTATTGACGAGAGATAGAGGTCCGAAGGACTGCAGCTCGAGCTGGTATTCCTGTATATTAGCACGCAGCGCCCTCCGTACCTTGGTAAAAATAAACTGGTCCATAAAGGTCAGTTTAGTCACCTGGTCTCTGCCTGTATCATCAAACACATGCCCATCCGGGAACAAATCGCCAAACTTTACCATGGAATGGGATTTAAATACCCGCAGCACCAAATTCTCTTCTATGATAGGGAGCCATGGATTGTGTGCTATACGGATGTCGGAGGAATACAGGGAGCCATGTCCTGAGATTCACAAACGTTTGCGGCACGCCCACCTCGTGGTAGAACAAGACTGAATATCCCTAGGGTCACAAGGAAAACCCTGGGGCAGAAGGAGGGAAAGCGAAGTTGGAAGTGCCAAATCAGACTCAGTCAGTTATCAAACTTTATTCGGTCTTTGCCACCATCAAAGTACATAGGTGTGCATTACAGTAAACAAACATTGCTATAAAAAATACCTTGATGTATTACACTATAAAGCCCTAAATCATGACATTAGTGGATAACATCTTAATTAATAAAGTCCATATTTTCATAAGGCAAAATGGACTGAAGAAAGGATTCTCCTACAATAAAGTCCAAATACAAATACAATCAAAAGCCCTAGCCTGTGGACTATAACATAGGATGATACAAATAACAACTGGTTTACATTTTTTTGTAAAGGAGTACTAGGCTTTGATAACATTAGGATGAATCCATTGGAAAAATTCTCAATCTAAAACAGCATGTCATATTAGATAACCCTTTTACTAGAGCCACGCGACTACTAGATGGAAAAATCAGGAGAGAAGGGACTTTTTAGAAGTGAATAAAGTGCTAGTGTCTTGTGTGCAAAAATACAGTAAAACATACAAAGAGAGGTACATGTCAGTATGAGCCAGGATCACTCCCTAGGTCTGTCCCTTAAGAAAAAACAGTACCTGAGAGCCATGCACAGGGTTTCCCATATGGCATGCGCATGCCTGGATGGAGCCAAGAGTGGGCAAAACTGGCCTGCGCAACCAGGTAGTACAATCTGAAGTCAGGGCCCCCAATTGCTCCCCTCTTGTATGGCAAAGTCATAGCAACCTAGAGTATCCTGGGTCATTTGCCCACCCCAAGCGAGCCGGATCAGGTATGATTGGAGGGTCTTGAGTAAGCTATCTGGGAGCGGGAGAGAATGTTGTGGAACATGTATAGAAGTTTCGGGAGAACCACTATCTTCATAAGTGCAACTCTGCCAGACATAGAGAGTGGAAGCTTTAGCAAGCGTTTTATCTGCGTTTCAAGGTTATGTTTAGCTGAACCATAATTCAGCTGCAACATCTGATCCGTCTCTCTATGTATTTGCATACCTAAATACCTGACCGAGTCATGACACCATGTCAACAGGAATTCACATTCCAATTCAATGGTGCCCCTGGCCAAAGGGAACAATACAGACTTACTCCAGTTAACATCCAGACCAGAGTATCCACCAAAACGAAGAACCTCCCTGATCAAGGAATCTAAATTAGTTTGAGGTCAGCAGACATATAAGACTATGTCATCAGCATAGAGTGACCGGAGGAGGGGGCCCGTATTGAACTGTATACCTCTATGAAGATGCTTCTCATGAAAGTGGTGAACCAGGGGCTCTAATACCAATATAAAAAGTAATGTGGATAACAGGCAACCTTGCCGGTTGCCATGTGAGAGAGTAAAGGGGGGATAAAGTACCATTCATGCAGAGTCTGACGGTGGGAGGGGCATACAGCAACGCTGTGTGGTCTATGAAACCCTTGGGAATGCCTAGTTGCCTCATTATGGGGCATATAAAAGGCCATTCCAGCTAATCAAATGCCTTTTCAGAGTCCAATAGGGCCGCCGCAGCCTGGATCTCTGGAGTAATTCTATATATTACTGCAACAAATGTATGCAAATTCAGTGCAGTGGACCTATGGGGAACCAAACCGGATTGCACTGGTAATATGATGCGATTCAAGAATAACCCAATCCTCAACACAATCATTTGACTAGGATTTTAGTAGCGATAGCGGACTGTAGGAAGTGCAACTCAATGGATCTTTGCCCGGCTTGGGTAATATCACAATTACGGCTTTGTACAGTGTTGGCAGCAATAATTTATTTTCCAGGGCTTTGTTGTATACCTCAAGGAGAGAAGGTGCCAGTATATCTTTATATTGTTTGTAAAAAACGTCAGCGAAGCCATCTAGTCCAGGCACTGTAGTGTTGTTTAAGGCATCTATGGCGCTGATAATTTCCTCCATCGAGAATGGTTATGCCAAGAACCTTTGCATATAATGTTCAAGCCATACCATAGCAATCTCATCTAAAAAGGCCCTGCAGTCGTCCTCGTCTTGCTGCACGCGCATAGTGTGTAAAGTTGTGTAATATCAACAAAACTCATCTCTGATCTCTGCTGTGTCTGTGTGGAGCTGTCCATCCTCCGACTGAATAAATGCAATGTAAGTATTCCCCACACAAGGCTGCATCAACTGAGCCAGCGTGCGACCCAACCTGTTCCCCTCTCAGTATCACCTGGCAGAGGCATAATTCCCTAGGAAGTTTGTTTCCCTCTCTGCCGTCTCCCAGAATACTGCCAGCAGCAACAGGTAATTAGCCAGCTTAGTCAGGTCTGAGTGTAGAAGCATGTCCGCGTCCAATGCTTTCAGCCCATGTAAGCGGGACAGTGTGCCCCTCCATGACTTCAAAACCCTGGAGTGTTTTGTAATACATTCCCCCATTATGTATGCCTTAAATGGCTCCCAAACAGTCATCCATGTGCTGACAGAGCCCACATTTTATTTAACACCATTTTTAAAATGATTTTGATGTTTAATAATTGTACACAATTTCGAAAACATGCTTTAAGCATTTTAACTTATATTCCCATTCATTTCAATGGCTAGATAGTATTTTTTTTTGTTTCATTATCAGCCAATTTTATTTTACTGCTACCTTCTATTTGGTCTCATTTGTAGTCTATTTTCTGGGATCCAGTTCACAGGAAGGAGCCCCTCTTTGTCAGAACAGGTAAGAGTAGGATGGGGAATATACCACTGGAGGCCAAATGCAGGACTCATTTGCCGCCTAGGTTTTTATGATGAAGACAGTAGGTGAACAAGCAGAATGCTGCCTCAGTTATTATGATTATTATTTTTTTTACAACTGGTAGAGACCGAATTGAAGTATGGGCCACGTCTCTCAGCACTAGTGCTTAAATCAACAATGCTCACCAAGATAAAAACCTTAAGGAGGGTGTAACTTGCAGCCAGAATACCACTGGTTTAATCACCAGGGCACAGCTATGCCCAGAAATGGGTTGATGACATAATCATTGGACCCGGAGGAAAAAAAAACAAAACCCCGGTCACTCAATGAACCCATTTCAACATATGCCAGAAAGCTCTTTTATCAGGGTTTCCAGATCTAGCCAAGTCCAACCTGGAGACCTGCAGCGTTGAAGCGTACCAGTCATTAATGGAAGGAGGGAAAGGATCTTTCCATTTTCTGCAGATCTCCCTTCTAGCAAGCAAAATGGAGTGGAAGCACAGCTTCCTTGCCGAGTTGGAGACCCCTTCTAACAGTCCAAATATTACCAGAGATAGATCCAAAACGATGTTAGAGCCAAGAGATAACGAAAGAGTCTTACTTATGGCTTTCCAAAATAAGGACAAATGGGGGCACTCGAAAAACATATGGGCGTCCGAGGCAGCCTCCAGCCCATATTTTGGACATGGCACCATATTCCCCGGTGTAAATTTTGAAAGTCGAAGAGGAGAATAGTACGCTCTGTGGACAGTAAAAATGTGGTTCCTACGTAACCACGCCGGTTTAACCACATCCCACAGCGTCCTACAGGATGTTCTCCAAAGATCTTGTAAATTAATGTTGCTCACATGTAGCGACCAAAGCTCATCTGGTAGTGAAAAAGCACCATCCATTTCCTCCAAAATCAAATTATACCAAGAAGAAATCTCCTTCTTGGCGGGAGGTTTGTCAACTAGAAGAGTTATTAAGTAGCTATATCCTCCTAAAGCAAATTTGCTTCATCGAGTGGGCTGGGTGCTATATGAACGGGACCAACTGGATATTTGCAGATATTTGAGCCTAGCCAAATTTGGGCCGATTTTATTACTCAAACAATCCCAAGAGAGCAGTGCCCCATCAATAAATAAGTCACCCCAGACCAAAACTCCAGCATCCCTAATCGGGACTGCGAGACTGTCCCCCAGCCAATCCGGGCTATCAGGAAGATCCCAACAAGGATCCTCACTCAGTCCCACCCTCTTCAACGTATACATGAGCCCCCTCGCGGCCATCGCACGCCAACACAACCTCAACATCATCTCTTACGCGGATGACACTCAACTGATCCTTTCTCTCACCAATGACCCCAGCACCGCCAAAACTAATCTACACAAAGGAATGAAAGAAGTTGCCGAATGGATGAAACAAAGCCGTCTGAAACTGAACTCAGACAAAACAGAAGTCCTCATCTTAGGCACATCCCCCTCTGCATGGGACGACTCCTGGTGGCCGGAAGCCCTCGGAAAAGCACCCACCCCGACAGACCACGCACGGAACCTAGGCGTCATCCTGGACTCCTCACTCTCAATGAACAGACAAGTCAACGCCGTATCCTCTTCCTGCTTCAACATTCTCCGCTTGCTCAGAAAAACATTTCGCTGGATCCCCTCCGAAACAAGGAAAACAGTCACCCACGCTCTGGTCACGAGCCGGCTGGACTACGGAAACACCCTCTACGCAGGTACTACCGCAAAACTCCAGAAGAAACTCCAACGAATCCAAAACGCCTCAGCCAGACTCATATTAGACATCCCACGCAACGAACACATCTCTGGTCACCTTAAAGACCTCCACTGGCTACCCATCAATAAGAGGATCACTTTCCGACTGCTTACCCACGCACACAAATCACTCTACGACATCGGCCCAGAATGCCTCAACTCACGACTGTCCTTCTACACCCCCTCCCGCCAACTACGTTCTTCCAGCCAAGCCCTCGCCACTGTACCTCGCATCAACAAGACCACCATGGGAGGCAGATACTTTTCATACCTGGCTGCTAAAACATGGAACTCACTCCCCGCTTACCTTCGCCTTACCCAGAACCACCTAGCATTCAGAAAGCAACTTAAAACGTGGATATTTGACAAGTAATCCTCCTCCCCTTCCTAAGCGCCTTGAAACCCTCTGGGTATGTAGTGCGCTATATAAATTCTATGACTTGACTTGACTTGACTATAGTACCCAATTCTAATAGACTTAGTTAGCTGTGCCCATACTTTTGACATTCCTTGTAAGATCTTTAGTTGCATTTTTTTTTTTAACTTGGGGTCGCCAAATTTAGTATTAAATGTATTTATTCAGAGCAACAGAACACACCAACTCATGCTTGCGAAGGCACCGGCCACACAATTACAGTATTTAAGGAAACTCCTGGCGGGCATAATATCGTTCAGGTCATTTTAAACACAGCAAGCCGCCTACAACTCAGCTGGGCCGGCCGCGTCAAACAAGCATGGCATGAGTCGGATGCTGAAGTGATCTATGCAACACAGTTAAACCCCCAACAAGCCCAAACCGCCCCCCCAACCCCATTCCCGCCCTCCTTCTTGTCCGCTAAGTAATTCTGGCCAGGTCCCCCTCAGCGCAGCTGCCCTAGGGAGCCGGTTCCCAAACCCTCCCGCCCTGAACTGTGCACCTCCGAGTCTTGACCCTTGGTTCTGGGATCGGAGTATCTGCTAGATGCAGTAGCCGCAGGTAGCGGGGGCAGCTCAATTCCCGAAATTCCCCTGTGAGCAGCGCCAGAAATGGCCGCCAAATGTCCTCAAACTCTTCGCCCCGCCCGCCGCAGTCAGTGATAATTTCTCCATCCCCAACACCATCCAGAGTCTATGTAGCCAGCCAAGGTGTACGGGGGGGCTGTGGGTCTCTCCAGCGTGTCACAATATTCTGTAGCGCAGCCCACAGTGCTATGGCAATCAACCTCCCTCTCATGGATTTCAGGGGGTACATCAGTGTATTCGGCAGGCCTAGAAGCACATAAGCAGGGAATCGAGGTAGTTGAGTGTCTAAATGTGCATCTATGAGATCCAGGATGGTGGACCAGTATTGTTGCAACTTCTCACAGCTCCAGAGCAGGTGTTCCAGTGTGCCCCGTTCCCCACATCCCCTCCAGCAGCGATCACTGGTCTTGGGGTCCCAGTGATGTATGCGCTCCAGGGTATGGTACCAATACATGGCCACTTTCGTCAGGGTCTCCGTGAGACCAGTATGGTAGGCCGAGTGTCTGGCTCTATGATAAATCCCTTCCCAGTCCTTCCGTGTGAGTTGCCTCCCTAGATCTTCCTCCCATCTAGCCCTCCCTGGGTGCTAAGTGTATATGTGTGTGAGGAGTAGGTGTTGGTATAGGTCTGAAAGTAGCTTCTTCTCCGACGTGCGTGTGAGAAGCCATTTCTCATATGGCGTAAGGAATCTTTGCGCACCCGGTCGAACGGATGCGTGCAAGACCCAGTGCCGGACCTGCAGGTAAGGGAGTCGATCCGCCTCTTGTATCCCATACTCCTCCTTCACTTTCTAAAGGAGAGGACTCCCTCCAGGTTGAACATGTGCCCCACTTCCCTGCAAGGAGTTGTCCTCCATGTTTTGAACGCCTGCGGGTCTAAGCCCGGTGCGAAGTCGGGGTTCCCGAATAGGGGCGTCAGCGGGGAAGGGAATGAGGTGAGTTCATGCCGTACAGCCACCTGATCCCAGATTTTCAGCACAGTACTCGTGATATATGACGCGTAAATATTAGGGGGTCTGTGACACCGCGGGAGGAATGGTACACCTTGGAGGGGGTGGCCAGCCACCGCCTGGTCCTGAAAGAGCCAGTGTTTGCTGGATTCAAGTTGGTACCATTCCACTAGTGTACGCAGCTGTGCAGCTTGAAAGTACAGGGTGAGGTCCGGCAGACCGACTCCCCTATGCGCCGGTGGGAGAGATGCTATTCGCTGCTTAAAGCGGGGACGGCGCCCGTTCCAGACATTGCGCACCAAGTCCGCCTGGGTTTTCTGAAGCCAACCCGTCGGCGGGCGTAGCGGAAGGGTCTGAAAGATGTAAAGAATCTGTGGCAAAAGGGTCATCTTGATTGCTGCTATGCGTCCGAGCCAGGAAAGCATGAGTCGGTTCCACTTTCGTAGTGTCTCATTGATTTGCGTGCTCAGCTTGGCATAGTTGGCGTCGGTCGTGCCCCGCACCGTAGGTGCCAATAGGACCCCCCGATATGTAACTGTGGAAGCAGACCACTGCAAGTCAAATTCGGATTTGACGTCCGCCAGAACATCGGCGGGTAGGGACACATTTAGGGCCACTGATTTGTCCACGTTGATTTTAAAGCCAGAGGCCTGCGCGAAGGAGTGTAATTCTACCAGAAGCGCCCGCAGGGACTGCATAGGGTCCATCAGGGAAAGCAAGACGTCGTCTGCGTACCGGCTGATCTTGTGTGTGTCTCCCCCAAAGGGGATGCCCAGAATACGAGGATGATGCCTGACCCTTTGTGCCATTGGCTCCATGTAGAGCACAAACAGGAGAGGGGAGAGCGGGCAACCCTGTCTGGTCCCCCTGCCTATTGGGAGGCACGGTGAGGTATAACCATTGACCCGTACCGTCGCCGTGGGCTGTCTGTAGCAATTAAAGATCCGGTTACGGGTGGTCTCCCCAAGACCAGATCTCTGGAGGGTCTACTCAAGATAGGGCCAGTGCACCCTATCGAATACCTTCTCGGCGTTGATGGTAAGCAGCATACACCCCGGTCTTGTGCGTGAACCGGCCTCTATAAGGTGGAGGACACGTCTGGTGTTGTCGCTCGTTTGCCGCTGAGGAATGAAGACGGCCTGGTCAGGGTCGATCAGTTGTTGCATATACGGTGCCAACCGGCTCGCGAGGATACCTGTATACAGCTTCAGGTCCACATTCAATATGGAAATGGGCCTGTATGAGCTGCATTGGGAGGGATCCCTCCCGGCTTTAGGTATCACCGAGATTGCTGCCCCCAGCATTTCGTGGGGGATAGTCCCGGCCTGGTTGAAGGTGTTGAACAGGTCTCGCAGCAGGGGAGCCACTTGCTGGCAGAACTTCTTATAAAAAGCCGCAGAGTAGCCATCGGGGCCCGGGGATTTCCCCAGTTTAAGGCGGGAAATCGCGGAAATGACCTCTTCCAGACCAATGGGCCTGTCAAGGAACTGAGTCTGAGCCTCAGTGAGAGACGGCAGAGTTGCCCCGTCAAGGTAGTCGCTGCCGTGCCGCAAATCTAGCTTATCTGCATCGTACAGGTCGGCATAAAAGGACCGGAACGCTGCCGCAATGGCCGCACCGTCGGTGATCAAATCCCCCCGGTTGGGTTGGATGGCCTGGACGTGCCGGTGTTGCCTTTGTTCCCGTAGCTTGCACGCCAATAATTTTCCGCATCGGTCCCCTCCCGTGTAGTAGGCATGCTTCAGGCGTATCGCGGCAAAATCAGCGACATCCTGGTCTAGCGCAGCCAGCATCTTCCGCTCCGCGCAGAGTTGGCGCCATGCCCTGGATGCTCCGGTGCGCTGATGTAGCTGCTCCAGCTCCCGGACTCGTTGCGTGAGGTCGGCCCTCTTTTGGGCACGCTCCCTATTGTTGGCCACCGCCAGGGAGATAAACTCGCCACGGAGGACTGCTTTTAGCACGACCCGCTGAGTAGCTTTGGAAGTGTCCCCGTTAGCATTGTGCTGGAGAAATTGGTCGATGGTTGCCTTAATCTTCTCCACAGAAGAAGGGCTCTGCATCAGACCGTCGCGCAAGCGCCAGTGGCATTGTGGGCTCAGTGTATCAGGCACTAGGAAAGTTGCCGTAACTGGGGAGTGGTCAGAGAGCGAGGCCGGCTGGATTTTTATCTCCTGAGCGCGTGCCGCGAGGTGGGTCGAGCAAAGCAGGTAGTCCAGTTGCGCGTAAGTCTTATGGGCTGCGGAATAGTGGGTGTAGGCTGTGTCATGAGGGTGAAGGTGTCTCCACAAATCGATCAGTGCCAGGTCCGCAAGATGAGTGTGCCCCTCTGTTTATAAGGCCCCTACCTGGCACACCCTCTGGCTGGAGCGATCAGTGATACTATGGGACACTAGGTTTAGGTCCCCCCCAGGAGTAAGTGTTGGTGGGTGTTGGCCGCGGCCGCCTCTAGCGTCACGCGCAGGAACCTTTCCTGACCCTCATTGGGCGCATAAAAGGAGCCTATTAGAAGCGTCTGCCCCGCCACCTGGAAGCGGTGGAGCAGCAGCCTGCCCTTGACCTCCGCCTCCTTCTGCAGCACCTTACCCCTAAAGGACCTTGCCACCAATATGGCCACCCCCGCTACTTTCTTAGAGGTGGACGAGAACAGTTGCTCAGGGAAGGCTCGGGACCGAAGCCTATGATGATCTTTGGACAGCAGGTGTGTCTCTTGCAGGAGACAGATGTCAGCTCGGGAGCGCTCTAGGAAGGAGAGGATCGCCCTGCGCTTGTTTGGGCTATTAAGTCCCCTAACATTTAGGGAAAGAATGGTCAAAGGAGACATCAACCTGGGCGCCGGGCGAGGGTTCGCTCATGGTCAGTGCGGGTCAGCGGCCTACAGGATAAACAGTCAGTGCCATCTCGTGGCGCCAGCGGACAAGAAGGTCCCCTCCCATCCCCCCTCCCCCTCCCCCCCAAACAACTGCCCCCCCTACTCCAAAACTTGCCAATCCCACGGGTCCTCCCCCCGCCCTTACCCAACTGCCCTCCCTGTCCTCCCCCCCTGTGGAACCCCAACCTGGAACCCAATGTAACGAATCATAGTCCCGGGCCTGTTAAACGTCACAGGTCCGTAGAAGAGTATCTGTGGGTAACGTGGCAGTGGCGGCCTTCTCCCCGTCCCTCAACCCCCCATGTCAAAGCGAGGTGTGAGCAGTGGCCCTCTCGTGCTGCTCACGGGGCAACAATGGTATCTCGCTCCACTTCCTGTACTGCTGCAGCCTGTTCCTGCGCAATTGTCTCAGGGTCCGGCTTCAATCGAGCACTTCGCCTGCGTCGTCGTCCGGCCCTCTGCCAGTCGCCCTGATCCCGTTGCACCGACCCCTCCAGAGAACCACGTGGCAGTCCATCCTCTGAGTCCGAGGGGTCCGGCAGGTCAATGTCCAAGAGGGAGCAGGTGTCCCTGAGGGAGCAAAGTTGGTGTAGCTTCCCTTGCCATTTAAAAATGATCCGGAATGGGTGGCCCCAAGAATATGGTACTTCTTTCTCGCGCAGAAAGGAGGTCACAACTTTAAATTTGCGCCGTTTCTGCAGCGTGATGGCTGACAAGTCTTGATATAATGCTACACTCACTCCCCGAAACTGCAAAGGTTGCTGTCGCCGCGCCTCCTGGAGAATCCGCTCTCTTAACGGGAAATCAGGGAGGTAGGCCAGAATGTCGGGTGGTGGGGCTGGTGCCCGTCTCGGCAGGCCCACCCTGTGGGCACGGTCTATGCGGACGGAAAAGTCCTCCGCTTCCCCCAACACCGCCCGAAAGAGGGCCTGCAGGTATCCAGTAACACTGTTCCCTTCGGCACCCTGTGGTACATTCCGGACCCGTATATTATTCCTTCGAGAGCGGTTCTCCAGGTCTTCCGCGTGTGCCTGGAGGCCTACCTGCTGCTCTTGAAGGCGGAGGACCTCTTGTTGTAGGTGCGTTAGCTCGTCACTGCGGGCATGGCCGGACTCCTCCACCGCCGCTATCCTCTCCCCCAAACCATCCAAGTCTCGGCATAGCTCCCGTTGTTCCCCAGCGATGTCCTGCTTGAGAGCCTGAAAGTCATCTCTAAGAGTGTTAAATAGCGCCTCTAAGAAGGTGCGCGTGATGGGAGCCTCCTGTTCTTCCTGGTGCTGCGCGCCTGTGGTCGCCGGGGTAGAGGGGGGCGTCTGTGCCTTCCCACCCTTGGAGGTAGGTTTCGCAAGCATGTCGGTAATGGTGCGGTTGGTTCTGCGACTCGCGTTGGCCATATCTCCTCCTGTCGCAGGTCTGTATCTCGGTTGACTCCGGGGGGGAAGCCCACCCTCGTCTGTTCATGCCCAGCGTGGGCCTACTGGCAGAGTCTCTGTGGTCTTCAAGCCTCCCCCACCGATTCCCCTGCATCAATCTTCTCTGCTGGGCTCACCGTTTCCTGCCCCCACATGCCCCTTCTCTCCCGCACACTTCCCTCCGGGGGCTCGATCCCTCTGCCCCCTGAGAATGGCGGCCCGGTCCGCTCTTCGACAGGGGCCTCCCGGCACCCCAAGGCCTCTCCACTAAACCAGGCGTGTGGGGGCACCTATTCAGCAGCTGCCGGGCCCTCCCCGCCTTCTGCGCTCCGGCGGGGGGGCCTATCTCCTCTCACTGGCGTTGTAGGGCCCGGTCCGCCCCGCTGTTGCCGCTTGCGTCGGGCCCTTCGCTCTGTTGCCTCAGACTGTCCCCAACTAGAGGCCGGGGGCCCACGTGGTCAGGGGGCCCAACCGCCCAGGCTCCGGCGCAGCTCCTCCGGGCCGCCGGTTCAAAGTTCCGCCCTCCGGCCCCGCTGCGTGGACCCACCCGCACCCCCGGGGCCTCCTGCTGCCTGCCCTGCTCCCTTAATCCGGTGCTGCGTGGCCCCGGGGATGCGCGGGCTTACCTCGAGTCTTTGGTCCAGGCCAGGCCGCAATGCTGTGAGGGGGCGAAGGTGCCACTCGGAGCGCCTCTTCCTGCACTAGGCCTCCACTGCGTCCGCCGGGCATCCACCACGTTGGCCTCTGCCCCACTACGCTGGTCTGCTGGGTTCCGCTGCCACCACCAGGCCCGAAGCCGGGGCCTTGCCCCGGACAGCACGCCGACCAGGAGGGGGCGGGCACCGCTCTCTGCTGCCTCTGGCGTCTCCCGACAGTCGCGGAGCTCCCAGCAGTCTCCCAGGCTGGCTGATGCGTCCTCGTCCCACACCAGACCCCCCGCTGTCACTGCCAGGGGGGTCCAGGGATACCCGCCAAGGCCCGGAGCGGGGCCTCAATTTAATCACTGTGCGGTCGGGCGCCAAGCAGCCGCCGCTCCCTTCGCCTCAAGGGGGTTACACCACTTCTGCCAGCGGCCGGGGTCACCGCACCTCTGTGACCGGGAGCGTAGGTCTCCGCCTGTGGTGAGGCCAGTCGGGTCAATCTGTCGTGCCCACCAGACTTCTCAGCCCCGGGTCCGCCTCGGCCCAGGCCGCCCTCCTCTCCGGGCCGGCGCGCCGGCCGCGCCGATTTTGCTCGCCTCTCCAAGCTGATGGCCGATCGCGATGCTTGTGGTTACTGGCCACCCCGCAGGGGCAAGAAGACGCTTGGATCTGGGGGCCACTGCAGCGGAAAGAAGGCTGTTTGGGGCTTGGGCCGGGGAGCTGAGGACAACCATGTCTGCTCAGCCCGCCATCTTGGCCACGCCCCCAGGTCGCCAAATTTAAAAAGAAAGCCTGACTGGCTGACACCCTCACCCTTGAGCAAAGTAGAGTACAGGATCCCCACCCCATACTCAAATGGTTCTTTTAATAGCATCCTGGCATGAGACAACTGAAATGCCCAGGCATATGCCTGGAGGTCTGGAGCTGCAAGTCCCCATTTTTCTCTTTGCCTCCTAAGCTTTATCCAAGAAATTCTTGGAAGATGTTTATTCCAAATAAATGTACTGATTTCGCCCTGTAACTTTTTAATAGGTAAAGGGTAAAAAAATAAGGGGATAGTATTAAATAAAAAGGATATTTTGGGCAAAAGAGACATTTTAACGAAGTTGACCCTTCCCAATAATGAAAGAGGGAGAAGAACTCACGATTGTAGTAGCTTACGGCAATCCTTAGCAACAGAAGTGAAATTTGTTGTGGCAATCTGATCAATATTTCCAACAATGGTAAGGCCCAGATACCTCATCCTACAGCAGGACGAATACTAGAACTAAATAGGTACTGGTCTATGTTCCATATCATCATCTCAGTCTTTGAGGCATTAATCTTGTATCCGGATACCTCCCCAAATTCAGATGGCGCCTTAAATATTGCAGGAAGGGCCAAATGAGCCTCAGATGTGAAAATAAGGATATCATTCGCGTACAGGGCCACCCTCCTCCCCCACCCTCTGTACGTGAACGACTTAATATCAACATTGTCCCTTAGACATTGGGCAAACGGTTCGACATATAGATCGAATAAGAGTGGGGAGAGTGGGCAGCCCTGCCGAGTTCCCCTCGAGATGTTAAAGGGATCGGAAGGAACTCCGTTGAGCAGATTACAGGCATTAGAGTTCTGATATAAGAGGCCAATTGCCCGACGAAACCCCCCTCCAAAGTTGAACTTTGCCAAGGCCTCCAACAGGTACAACCAGTTGACCCTGTCGAAGGCCTTGGTGGCATCCAACGTAAGAACCGCTAAGGGAAGGGACTCCAGAGCAGCCAGATTGATAGCCCCTATCAAATGAAAGGTTAACTCATATAACTGCCGACCCTTAACAAACCCCTTTTGATCCGGGTGCAAAATCTTGGGGGCTACTAGAGCCAATCTGTTGGCTAGAATTGTGGCAAATATCTTGTAATCTACATTCAAGATTGAAATAGGTCTGTACGAACCGCATGCTGTGGAAGGCTTACCCGGTTTTAAGATTAAAAAGATTAAAAATCAACGCACTATCCCAAAAAACTGGGGGACGCACGCCATCCAGTCAAATCTGGTTGAATAACACTACCAGAAAAGAGACAAGTTCCTGCTCCAGTACTCTGTAAATTTCAGCAGGTAGGCCATCAGGCCCCAACACATTCCCCTTCTTGGCATTGCGAATTGCTTTCCTGACTTCCTTTTCAGTGATTTCGCTGTCAAGCATCTCACTCTGTTCAGCAGAAAGAGTTGGAAGAGAGACTCTACTAAGCCAGACCTTAATAACCTCCGGATCAGTGATCTTGTCCTCGTGATAGATGGATTGAAAATAGTCTCTAAAGGCCAATCTAATATCAGAGTCTAGGGAAAGTGTAGCATTATTTACCTTATTCAACTCAATGTTATTACGAACCTGGTCCGTTTTGGCTTTCCAGGCCAATAACTTCCCTGCTCCCTCACAATACTGGAAGTGTTCGATCTTACTAGCCTCCCACCTTTCTTGTGTGCGCTGATTTAGAATTGAAGCTAAATGGCCCTTTAAGGAGAGTAACCTGTCATACAGAGGTGACAGAACAACACCCGTGAAGGCTGAATTAGTATCAATGTCAAGCTGGGTCCTAGCTATGTCCGCCTCCACTGAAGTTACAGCCTCCCTGTACTCCTTATTTCTGTAAGACACTTTACTTGTGATGAGACCTCTCATAAAAGCTTTCAGAGAATCCCACACCACTCCATTACCAGCTGATCCCTCAACTACTCTCAAGAAATGCCGAACTTCGGTCTTAACCGGAACGGGACATCATCAGGATGAGAGAGTAGCGAGCGGTCAAAAGACCAGCTCCTAACAGGAGCATTAAAAGGAGTTAGAAAGCTCCAAAGCTACGGCAGAGTGATCGGATAGATGCAATGGAAGATAATCAATGTCCTTAACAGAATCAACTAGCCTATGATTAATTAGTAGAAAGCCTAATCTTGATTGATGGTTATATTTGTAGTTCCTAAAGGAGACACCCTGCTGATTACCTGCCCTCAATCTCCAAATGTCCACATATCCATACTGTTTCATTGCATTTACCAGAAACGACCTTGATTTCGAGGGGATCAGGGACCGATTATTGTGGGACTTATCCAGAACTGGGTCCAACACAATATTAAAATCTCCCGCAAATATTACTGGCTCAGGAAAAGATAAAGGGTAATGGGTCATTCTGATTAGGACCGTAGTACCCAACAATTCTCAGTTCAGCACCCAATATAGAGAGAGATGCGATAGCCCATCTGCCACCTGGGTCTACCTTTGAATCTAATACCCTAGCTTTAAGCTGTCTCTTAAAGATGATAGATACACCCCTAGTAGTTATGGACTGAGAGGAGGAGATTGCAAAATCAATCCAATTGTTCCCCTTTACCAAAGTGTCCATTTCGGCCTGGATCAAATGCGTCTCCTGGAGAATTATGACCTGAGCATCAGAGTCTCGAAGAACTTTCTGGCCCTAGGTTCAGTGTGCAAGCCATTAACGTTACAGGATAATATTTTCAAGTTACCCATAATCAATAATCCAGCCCCCAACCAACCTAAACTGAGAACAAATAGTGCAATTATCCTTTCCTGAACATATAAAACAAGGCAGCACAACATAAAAGATCAGATGATCTATGTGGACCAATAAACCACAAAAATGGCAAGTGAGGAATTTTTTGTGTTGATTTAACCCCACCTAACCCCCCACTAACCCGGTGCTCCCCCCTACACCCCCCTCCCCTCCCATGGAGAACCCTTGGTGTATGTAACCGGATCAAGTCCAGTAGATGGGACTCCACCTCCAGCTCCCGCTAATATACCCAACCCCTGAAGCAAATTTCCTGCCCGAGAATCCTATCAGTACCGAGAGAGAGAAAAAAAAGACCCAATATGTGCATTCCTATTATAAGATTAATATGTTTGTTTGTTATTTTTTTTCCTTTTCTACCTTATTTCTTTTTTATTTTTTTTATTTTCTCTTCTTTCCTTTTCTTCTTTTCCTTTTTTCTTCTTTTTTTTCTTTATTCTTTATTTTCTTCCCTCCCTCTAGATACGTGCTAATGACCTGAAGATTGATTATCAAACAGTTTAGAGCTGGTCACCTAGATCACATTGAGGTACAAATCCTATTTATCCTGGGGCCTTATTACCCAAATCTAATAGGAGCTCGTCGGCGGCCTGCACTGTCCTGATGTTAAACATGTTGTTATTGTGCATCACCTTTAAAGCCGCCGGAAACATAAGCTGGGTGGTTGCGCCCAACTCCCTGAAGGCCTCCAGCCACCTTCCGAACTCCCACTGCTGAGGAAGGTAAACCCTTTACCAGGTAGAGACTTCTGTTTAGAGCTAGATTGAGAATCTGCTCTTTAAGGGCATAAGTATGAAAATTAACAAGGATTTTGCGAGGCTTGGACCTTTGCGTGTTCCGCCTGAATGGATCTCTGTGCACCCTTTGAATATCAGTGGCCAGCTACTCCAAAGTTTGATCCAAACATAACAAATCTTTCAATAAGTGGGTAAGAAACAGTTTAACATTCGAACCTTCTGAACCTTTGGGCACATTGAGGATACGGATGTTACTTCTTCTGGCATTGTTCTCCAATACCTCTATCCTGTCTAGAAGGGCCTGGTCCTCTTTTTTAAGCTTAAGAATGTCCCCCTCAGCTTTATCCAAGTGTATCGACAACACTGCTACAGATTCCTCCAATTTCCCCGTCCTTGAGGTTAACCCATCGATCTTATTATCAAGGGATTCGCAATAATTCCGAATCTCCAACTGATTAGCAGCGGCGGACTCCTCAGAGCCCCTCTTTATATCCCGGGATAGTGTATAGAACATTGCCTGCAAAGAGGTGACAGAGATACTAGTCACTGTATCCCCTGCGTCAATATTAGAAGCAATGCCCAATGCTTGCTGCTGCTGAGCGGGGTCTTGAGGACCGCCAACCTTTTCCTTGTCTCCCAACCCTGTTTCCACTAGGGCGATGGGACCAACAGCCCCCCTGCCTCGTTCCCAACTACGTCCTTTACCACTGCCTCATGACTGTCATAAGCATTCTCCACCAAGAGACTGTCGCAACTGTCTCTAGCAGGCAGACCCCCACCCCCCTGTGGTTCTTCTAACGAAGACACAGCCAATCTCGTGGGAGATGCAATATCTTCAGTACTTGAGGTTACAGGCGAGGACTGAGCAGGCGCTACCATAGTAAGACAGACCGACCTCGGAGCGGGATTCAATAGGAGGATGCGACAGGAGGATGCGACAAAGCTGGGACCAGAATAGCGGTATCTCGGACAAGAGACTCTAGCTCACTCAAAGCAGAAGACATGCCCTGGACCTCTGAGAGGTTAAGCACCTGAGGTATCACTTTGAAATAGGAGCATAAGGATGGAGTTATTTTGGAGCCTACCTCCAACGCAGGATTAAGGATCTTTTTAAGTTTGGTTTTACCTCTGATATTATTAGAGCGTACACACTTAGATTTGACTTCTGTAGAAAGATAAGAAGAGGCTCTCTTACCTCCACGAGGTAGCGTGGTGTTTTCAGGTAAGTTCGCAGCGGGCCGGATGAGCTTAGCTGCACCTTTGACAACGTCTTTCCCCTTCTGCGACCTCCTCTCTCTTACCTTTAGAGTGTCGACATACTTCCGCAGAACCCCCCGACTCATGCTCCACGAGGTCCTCCTTACTGCTCCTGGATTCCTCAGCGGCTTCTTCCCCCTCCACTGTCACGAGGGAGGCAGATTCATGACTCCTAGCTTTCGCCGGTCCGCAGCACAAAGCACGCACCAGACTGCGTGCCTTCATTCCGCGCCTTACTCCAGGGCGGCCGAGGACCACAACCGCAGGACCAGCAGGATACCAGGAGGCACTGAAGCGATGAGAACTGTCACCGCACTGCTGCAACCTCCACTGCAACCTACTCTGCCGTCTCCTGTGCCGAGAAAGCTGCTGAGAACACCATCATAGATTCCCGTCATAGACATGAAAAAAAGACCTTCAACCCAGGATAACGGCAAGTCGGAAAAGATTACTCGGCAGGCTTAATAACCAGATACAGATCCCAAAATGTGCCCGGAAAGAGAAACTACGTATTGGGGATGTATCCCATAGTAAAATCCATAGTTAGCTGCACTCTTCAGGCACTAGGCGGGGTAAGCGGGAGCTTGATTCCCGGAGCACCACGGCAGCTCAGCCATCTGCCGCCATGTTCTCCAGCACACCAGGACTCTTTGAGCTTAATCAGAGACACTCCAGCCACATCTAGGCAGGACGTGCAGAATCCATCCACGGCTTCATTTCCCTGCTCTACCTGTCATCTAACATTTCTGAGGTTCTAAAGACCTTGCTCAAACGATTCCACAAGGCACATAAAAAGGGGATGTGTCAGATACAAACATTTCCCTGTTAAACAATCTAAAAGAAACTTTGTACAAATCAAATATAATGTTTAGAAAATTACAGGAGAAATGAATTAACAAAACATAGGGGGTCATTACAATGGCGGGCGGACTTGAGTCTGCCCACCATCGTTGTGGTGAATTGGACCTCCCACCAGTATGGCGGCGGTCTCGCATGTAACATCATGATGCGACCGCCACCGCGTAGCTGTCGCATCTTGCATCTTTACCATTGTGGCAGGTGCTGCTGGCTGCAGTTCCCGCCGCAATGTTAAAAATTTATGTAGTGCATTTCCCTGCACTTGTGGCAGGCCCCACGTGGTGCCTGCCACTTAGTGTATAGAAATGTAGGAGGGTACCATGGCAATCGGTATGATTACATGTGGCGGAAGCGCGGCAGTTGCATTTGCAACTGCCGCGGATCTAGCACGATTCCCCCACCATTGTAATTTGTCAGGGGGAAAATCGTCGTCAGATGGCAGAGGGCCTGCCACACCATGGCTAGTTGTGGTGAGCCTTCCGCCATTGTAATCACCCCCAAAGTGTGCTCTAAATAAAGGTCCAAATGGTAAGTAAAACTAAACTAACATTTATAGTAAGAAAATATAGGATAACCTGTTAACGGTGAATAAGAATGAATTGGAGAAGCAACATATACATTATTCCGTGCTATCTGGTGATGTGATCTCTCAAAATCTAGATGGTTTTACTGGTCATGTCCTCTTACTGTACCGGATACCTCTCAAGGAACTTTCACTTCTTCCTCTATCCAGCACTTATCTGTCACTTGCTTTCTAAAATACTCTTTTCCTGCCCAAGTTACCCCATGACATATAACATGTGGCGTCATCTCCTGGGTAATCAATCTTGCCTTCTATCCCTAAATTCCATATCTCCAATCTTCAATGTTTACAGCATTGCAAACCAACTTGATTACTCTCAATGCCTTCAAAATCTTTGACCACTTGTTATTACCAACAGTACACTTGATTTTTACTAAGTTACTTACCCACACCACAATCATCTTTGTATGATGGTCTTGATAATATCTCCTTTTCCTCAAACTTTGATCTCTTAATCCTCTCAGTCACCAAGGCTGTCTAGTGTTAACATTTGTCCAGCACTTCTTTCACTTCATTTAGGCTGGGACTGATTTTGCATTTAAACTCTTTTCCATCAGTAATTCAAAAGTTGTTCTGCCTTTTGTTTGAGGAGTTGTGAGATGGAACGCCTCCACCCTCCTAAAATTGTCATCTTTCCAACATACGCCACTAGCTGTAGCAAACTAGATACTTCATTTTAAGGTTTTGTTAAGCCGCTCCTCTATGCCAATATTTTATGGATGGTATAGTGCAGACCGGTGATGTTTGACACCATTACTTTCGAAATATTCATGCATTTCTTTAGAACAGAATCCTGCCCTACTATTGACAGAATAGATGATGGTAAATCTTTACTTTTAAACGTTTCCCCTAAGAATCT
The DNA here is from genome assembly GCF_964263255.1 of Lissotriton vulgaris. Taxonomy (NCBI): domain Eukaryota; kingdom Metazoa; phylum Chordata; class Amphibia; order Caudata; family Salamandridae; genus Lissotriton; species Lissotriton vulgaris. The sequence goes on along the minus strand of NC_141694.1, from coordinate 1,146,554,454 downwards.
TACAATACTTTTCAAGCTGATTTCATAATGAATTTGTGTATCTGGCCAACAGGAATATAAATCCTTCAAAACTATTATGTAAGGATGTAACTTCTCTGGACAATGGACAAATGATATTTGTGGCAAGATCCTCCCTTGGCTGTTCCGGAAGTTTACAAAGTTGCATATCGGTTTTCTAGTGACTTTAGGATGTTATCACTGTTGCTGCAGATCCTACAATCTCAGATTACTCCCTATATGTGGATGTCCATTCCCGGCTACTAGAAATTTAACCTTAATCTCTCTTTAGTTTTTGAGACAGCAAAGTGTCCTTCATGTCCTTCATTAAACATTGTTTCTATATTTTCTCTGGTGGAATCAGTTTGGTTCCTCTGAATAATCATCATTCCATTTCTGATAGTTTGTCTTTGATCACCAAATATGAAACCATCCATTAAAAATAGACAATTTCACCTGGACTAGAATTTCATTACACTCTAACTCCCTTTTCCACTCATTTTCTTTAAGTACACCATCTGTCACTGCACAAATACTTATTGTGGTTGTCTCATCTTCTTCCCTTAACACTGTCCTTTTCCACAAGGGCTTCCCTATCTACCAATGTGGACAGACAGTCATCTGCTCTCCTCTTTATCCTTGGAAGATAATCTACAGTAAAAGTGAATATCTCTAAATTAAAGACCCTTCACCTGATATGACTAGAAATTGATCACAAAACATTCTTTTGGAATATTTCTTAAAGTAGCTTATGGTCATTCCTTAATTTAAAGGTGCTGCCCCAAATGAAATTCCCACATTTGTTTCACAGATCAAACTACAGGAAAGGCTTCTTTCTCAATCACTGAGTACTTAATCTGCACCCCATAATGACCTTGATGCAAATACTATCGTTTTCTCTCCTGTTGGGGTCTCTTGTGACATTACAGCGCCCAAACCCTTTGTGCTTGTGTCAGGAGTGATTATAACTTTATTCCCAGGAACAAAAATACCTAAATTAGGGGCCTTCCTCAAACTGATCTTGATATCCTGAACAACTCTTTACAAGCGCTATTCTATAAGTGGGGATTAGTTCACAAATAGAAATGTTTTGAGATGTTTTATTAAGGGTAGTCCATTAACGGTTGTCCGCAACGTAAGGGGCAAGGTGTTCCAGAGTTTTGCCACATTGTACCTGAAGGATCTTCCTTCCTTTCTTGCTGGGTGTAACTACAGCCTACTAGGTGTTAGAAGATCTGAGAGCTCTGCCGAGTTAGTAAGGAACAATTGGCTAAAGGGAAATGGAGGGATTTTGATCTCGAAGGCTCTGTGTAAGATGCACTGTGACTTGAAATTGATTCTCTGCATGACTAGGAGCAAATGGAGGTCAGTCAGGCCTGACATTCTGAATGTTTTCTAGGCATGTTTAGAAGGGTCCTCGCAGATGCGTTCTGTACAACCTAAAGTTTGCCAATCACAGCTTTACAGGCTCCCAAATAAAAGGAGTTTCTGTAGTCCAGGCAGGAGAGGCCTGGCCAACTAGCCACTTAGAAAGAGGGGGAATCAGGTGCAGAATTTCCCATAGCAGCAGGATGAGATGTCTCCAAGGAGAGGGTTGTGTCATGCCATACCCATAAACCTTTAACAGCCATTTTGTTTTTTTGGGGGGAGGGCTAGATAGTTGAGTCAACCAAGGGGCATATCAGGATTTACATTGTTCCCTAGTATCATTAGCTCCAATTTTTTATTCCCGTTGAGCTTAAGACAGAAGTTGTCCATCCATCTAGCTACTATCTCAAGGCAGGACCCAAAGGAAAGAGAGGAGTGTTTGTCTTCAGTGGTAAGGGAGAACACCAACCGGGTGTCAACTGTAAAGGACACTAATGAAATTCCAAAAGGTAGTACAATATTGACTATTGGCCACTTGTAAAGGTAGAACAATATGGGACTCAGGGATGACCCCTGTGTGACCCATCATCTCAAAGCTAAAATGTGTGAAGATCATTCATTGTCAAAGAGCTGAAAAGGTCTATTTGCCAGAAATGAGCTGACCCATTTAAGGTCCAGGCCTGACACTACTGCATTTCAAATGCTCTACATAAGGGTCCTGTGATCCGATGTGTCAAAGGCAGCGATTAGATCAAGGAAGAAGATGGCTAAAATACCTCTTAGATCCAGTTTCATTTTTTTCTACTCCTTGACTGCCAAAAGGGCGTTTTTTGTGCTATGCCTGGGCCTGAAGCCTGTCTGAGAGGGGTGCAGAGTGTTGTTGGCTTCTATAAAGTCAGAATGGTGTAAGTTAACATATTTTTCCTGCACCTCACTCAGTTCCGGAAGCGGAGAGATAGGCCAAATAGCCTCAAACAGCATGGGTCGAGGCTAGGTTATATTATATAGTTTTCACAATAGCGTGGTTCTATGCTACGCATTAAATTAACTTCTCAAGGGATAGGTTTGCGATATGGACAAAGACTAGGAGAAGGATATTAGCTGCTTTTAGAAGAATGTAAGGGGAGGAGGGTCAAGTGGAGAGCCTAATACACCTTTTATGAAGAACTGAACAAATTTCTCGTGGCAGATGCATGGAAATTCCATGAATCTTGTAACAGTGTTCCTCTTTATCTCTGGAGGGTTCCGGCATTAGTCTTGAGATGTCAAATCAATGTAACCTTTCTTTTTTTTAAAGTGAGCAAGTTCATTGCCTTTCGTATTCAAGGATCAGGAATGGGGCCAATAGAGGAGGGCTCTAATAGTGAATTGCTGATTCTGAACATTTTGTGGGGGGAGTTAGCTGCCCCAGGATGTTTTTTTTCATAATAAGAGGACAGTGCAGAGTGGATTTCCTAATGGTAATGGCTCACCATCTCTCAAATTGTTCTTTATCAGACTTTGCAAATTGTTTCTCCTTTGTACTTCCACTATTCCACTATTATGCATTGGGGAGTATACCAGGGAGCAGATTTATGTTTAGACTTCCTGGTTTGGAAAGATATAGGGATGATCTGGTCCAGAGAGTGTTTGATCCATTCAGCGATCTTGGAATGTGTCTTGAGAATCATGCTCCAGCTCTGGCCTAGCTGAACTGAGGGCCAAAGCCCCTTCAGCCTCATTCAGCTTAGACCAGCTATGGTTGCACCAGGTGAAAGGTTTAGGGGAAGGGGGCAGTGTGGCATTGTCAGTATAAGTAGGACCAAAAGTGGTACAACCAAGTAACAGGTACTGAATCCTGTATTTTAAGCATGGGTAGTTTGTTAAAATTGGTTCAAGTAAATTACCCTTTTTATTGGTGGGGTCACGTACAAAAGTGGCTTAACTGAATCACAGCTAGTTCATGTAAGAACCATGCAGTTTAGGCAATGATGGGATCCTCTAAATGCACAATGAGGTTGCCTAATAATACAAAATAGAATTGCTTTACCACTAGGCTGGCAATCAAGTCTTATGTCCTAAGTATGTTCTTCACATGCAAATGTACATTTTTTAGCTTTTACAGTCAGACCATATTCTATAACTTTTTCTAGTACTGAATTGAATTTCTAATCATGTTCCAATGTGATGCTACCAGATAGATACAAGCACATCATCCTAATAGTAAAAGCCCCCAACTCAACATGGATGTCAAGGCTCTCAGAAAAACTGATACAGCCAACACCAACCCAATGTGCATATGCTTGAATCTGTATGCACTCATGGGTGTACTTAAAGCTATGAGGATTTGTGAGTCAGGATGCAATATGTTGAGGCTAAATCAAGAGTTGAAAACACTGCCTCTAGCAAGTGCTGTGAACATTTCTGAAATGGTGGGCAAGGAAAATCTAGCAACAGTCACCTTGCCAAATAGGGTCCTTGGATCCATGCACCACTGTATGTTATTGTTAGCCTTACGTGCCACTACAATGGGTGCCAGACAGTATGTGGTTTCAGCTGGTTCTATTATGTCATGATTACAAAAATTCACAAATTCCTTTTTTACAGCATTTGGAAAATATGCAGGTATTCTCATGATCTTTGAGACTACTGGAGTTGCATCATCATCTTATTTTATTCTGTGAACATATGTTTTGAGACACCTAAGTTTCTCACAGAGTCATCAGTGAATTTACTCATATAATATGTATAATTATATACAGATAATACTGAATTTGAGGGCATGCATTAGGGTTTAAATATACACCTAGACCATTTTGTGCTGACCAGCTTAGGATATTATCACCTTTTTCTTATACATGAACTTTTGAATGTGCTCCTCAGCCTCTGTATTTAATCTTTTCCTGGAAATATCCTTTAATGCTGTTGGACTGACCCCATTCCCCGAGGTTGTATCTCCAATTCATGCAGAGAAATCTTACTCTCAGATCATTTTTAAAACATTTCTCAGATGTTATAGCCAAGAACAAGAATTAAGCATTGCTTTGGTTATCACATCATCAATTTTTATTAGATTGTTGGGAATGCCAACATGTGGATTGCTCCTCTTTAGTACTATCTCCTCATACACTTCTGATACCTCTTGACTGTTATTTGTCTCAAAGGTTTTCCAGCTTCCTATTGCACCCATTCCTTTTGGCCTTCCATGCAGGGCAGTCTTTCCAATTTGCCATGTGACCAGTCATGCTACATCTATAGCATTGCCTTTTAAGGGTATTCTCACTTGTCTTATTGTGATCCTTTTTCTTTTGACTGCATTCACTTCTCCCTTTTCATCATTATTTTTATACTTAGACTCATCGTTAACCTCTTTTATACACACTAGCATATGGCCCACTTGTTTGGCCGCAATGAGAACCTCATTTAAAATAGGTTCATTCTTTAACCAAAGTTCTTCTCTAATTCCATTTATATTACAGATTAACAGAAAGTAGTCATGTGTGTGTTCATCTGATGCTGCTCCAAATGTACATGTGACAGCTAATTTCCTTGGGTTACCCTAAATCTTTCAATTTCCCCATCCCACTGATCTCTCTTCCCTAAATGATATATCTCCAAAATGGCACTTACATGAGGTAAAGAATGCATATTTAATTTCTATATGGAATTTTCAAATGCATTTAAACCCGTGGAGTAGTCCCTACTCAACCCTGTTAAATTTTCTAAATATTTCCTGCTCTTCAGCTCCTAAACATTGCAATTGGAGTGCTACCTTTTATTCAATACCCAGATTTGGCGCATAACTGTGGCATACTTATTTCCACTTGCTCCAAACCATTGGGGAGTCAACAGGGTTTACCATTAGGAAAGGTGGTGTAGTAATATTCTGCATTGCATCTGCATAGTATGAGAAATAAGTTTACTCTTGAGGAATGAGAAAACAAGAAGATAAAAACCACTAATTCAGGATATTGAAACCAAAATGAAAAGGTACTGTAGTTGATGAGACTAAACATGGAATATAAGTGATCCACCACATGGGTGCAAATCACGGAATGAGGCTGGTGTTAAAAAGTCCTTCACTCTAAACCGTTGTGCCAAGAAAAATATCCTCTTTTGGAGTAACCCACTGGAAGTGTGTGGATCACTGATAAATGCTAAAGAACGTTCATCTATCAATGCTCCTGTAGTTGGCATACACCTAAACCTCTTCTCAGGAAACTCATTTTTCTATAGAATTTTCACACATCACATGAATCAGGCTGGAGACAAAATGGGAGACGAGGTGAGAATAACTCATCCAAACATTTAACACTGTTGCTGACTGGAAATGTCAATGATGATGAAATTGCACTCAAATTTGAACAAGTCTTCTCAGATACCTCAACTCATGCCGGTTTGTGTTAGCGAGGGAAGATATGAGTGTGAGTGAAGGCAGGTCTAGTTAATGTATTTCCACTTGTGACACAGCATACTCTTGAGTAAGTCACATACCTCAATTCTGGTTATGTTAGCAAGGTGAAACACGTAAGAGGAAAAGACAATGGCAGGTTAAGTGCTATATTCACAAAACATTGGATCCTCATGCCTTCTTTTGATTGTTCTGTGTCTGAGTGTGGAACCACATTTGAGAAAAACAAATGGTATGCCCAAGTAGCTCCCTCAGGAACTGTGTACATTCATTTTAAACCTCAAAGACTATGGGGCAGATTTATGTCAGACTTGCGCCACGTTTACGCCGCCGTTGTGTCAAGCAACGGTGCGGAAACGTGGCGCATCCCTGCGACCTATTTACAACGTGACGCATCTAGGCAGATGCATCACGTTGTAAAGCCCTGCGCCACATGAAACCTGCGTCAGGTTTCATGTGGGCGTTCTGTCGCAGGGTGGGCGTTCCCTCGTAGGAAAGCCCCGTAAAACTGACGCAGTGAAATCTACAAGATTTCACTGAGTCAGTTTTACGACGCTGCTGGGTCAAATCCTTACGCCTGCTTGAAGCAGGCGTAAGGAGTGATGCACCACGTTATGTATGGGTGGCCTCTGTACATTGCAGGAGTTGCGTTGCATTTGCGACGCTACTCCAGCAATGCGCCGCCCGTACACCACAAGATGCGTCATGCATCTGCCCTTCCTTGCACCAAGGTGCGCCGCATTGTAAATGCGGCGCATCTGTGGTGCCGCAAGGAGGGAATTGCGTGACGCATCAGTTCTGGTGCATCCCTGCTGATTTACAGAGATGCGCCAGAACTCATAAATCTGCCCCACAATGTCCACAACACCATGGTGTAATGGTTTTAAAGTCCTTCCTTAGAATTTTCCACTAGGCACATAAAGAAGGAATGCGTGAGATACCATAGTAGGTCCTTTATAACTTTTGAACTAAATATTTTGAGGTTAGGGGGAATGTAGGGGGAGTTCTTGAGGTTAGTTACAGTGTTGTTTGTAGGTTTGCAGCATATTTAATTGTAGTAATTGAAGTATTTTACAGTGTGTTGGTTTAGTTCTTTTGTCCAGTCCTTAGTGATTTATTGCTATATTATATTGTTTTTTGTTAGTGGCTTTTTGAAGATTAAGTGTAATGTATATGTAATTTTTGATTGTACTGTTTTTTGCGGGTGGGTATTCTATTTTACTATGATGATTTTTCTTCATGTATGTCCTATGGGCATTTTGATTTAGGGTTTAGGAAGTTGTCATTGCAGGAGCAGAACTGCCCCGCTCCTGCACCACCACAACCGTTTTTGAACTGCCCGCCGGAGTAGAAGTTTTCTCCTATCTGGTGGGCAGTTCTTCGGCATTCCTGCGGCCATGCCTATGAAATAGGCACTGCAATGGGAACGCCAAAATCAGCACCTGCATGTCCATGCCATGCAGGTACTGGGTTGCATGCACCACATGGCCTGAAAGTACAAGAGGGACCTGTAGGTCCCCGTTTGTTTCCTCCCCACTATGGTTTCATGGCGATCTCACCTCTCTGCCATAAAAGCCATAGCAGAGAGTAAACTTGTAATATGCTTGGCCAAGCATATTGCAGCCTCAAAGTTGCTGTGCCCCCACCAGGATCAGTGGCCCAATTACCACTGTATATATGTACATGAATTCGAATCTAATTACGCATTTATTCACTATGGATTGTATCTTGAACATTCAAAGATGGCCGCTGACTACAGACCTTGTAGTCTGCTTTCTATTGCCAATACTGTTACTATGTAAACCAAAGCGTTGCAATGGATTCCTCGTGTGAACAAGGAAATTCGCGTCCGAAATGTGTAACCTCCATTAAATTCTTTTTGGGCATAATTTCTGAGAGCGCGTGAACTTACTTTACATATACATATATATATATATAGCTTTTGTCATTTTTCCAGTAATAAGTTGATAAACTGTGTGTGCCTTTTATATTGTTGGTTTAATTGTTGGTATGGTTTGGATTGGTTAGGCTTGTTTATAGAAAAATTGTATTTGTTAGTTCTGTTTTGAGTTTATTTTCTTCATTTATGTCTTATGAAAAGCACCAAGTTTTGTTTTATTTTTTATGTTTAATGTTATGTTTAATATGCAGTTCAATACTTTTACATTTTATTTTATTTATTTATTGTATTGTGGTATTGTGGTATACTTGTAGTATAGCGCGACCTGTCACCACCAAGGGCATCCTGGCGTTGGTGTATATATATATATATATATATATATATATATATATATATATATATATATATATATATATATATATATATATATATATATATATATATATATTTATTAATTTTTAGATTGTTGCAGAAATGTTTGTAGTCCATGTAAACATTTTTTAACTCATGTTTCTATGATATCAGTTATATTTTTATTTGGGGTGATTTACATTTATTTTGACAGTGTTATTTTTTTATTGTTAAAACATCTTTCTATGTTGTTTAATGTTTATTTTAATGTTTGTTTAACATACAAATTAGTTCTTTGTATGTGCATTAATTATATTGTAATTATTTTGGTAATATTGTGTGAGGCTATATTTTTGAGTATTTATATTTTTATTTAAAGCTAACAATATTTTTGGTTCTGATGTTTTTGGTTTCGATGTTAGAAAAAAAATATTTTTAACTGAAATATTTGTGGTATTATTAGTTAAGTATTGGAAGGTGATAATTTTGTTAACACATTTTTGATATTTTGCATATTGATATTGTGTGCATTGATATTTTGTCAATTGACCTGTGAAAATTGCTAATCCCAAACCAAAGTAACCCATTTTGGGGTAAGTGTTGGACCCTGGGGGGATCATATTTACTATTCAAACTGCAAACTAAAACATACTTTGGGAAAGTGTTGGTATCTGCAGTGGGATTTGCTAGTTTGACTCCAAAATAAGCAACATTATGGATAGTGTTGGAATCTAAAGGAATAGTATTTACTATTCACATTCCAAACTAAGCAATTCTGTGGAAAGTGTTGGACTCTGTGGGGGTTCAAATGTACTATTGTAGATCCAACATAACATCTTTGGGGAAGTATCAATCCCACTCGCCCCTCAAAAGTATGCAACACTTGGTAAAGTGCTGGACTTTGGGCACGGGGTAGCAGATTTACTTTTAGGGCTTTAAAAGAAACAGCATTCGGGTAGTGTTGGACTTAGGGTTTCGGATTTATTATTTTCACAACAAACTAAGGGCCTGATTTTGAGTTTGACGTTGCTGGAGCGGGACCGTCATGCCACTGTCCGCTCTTGCCGCCAAGCCCGACATATTACAACTTTCTTTGTCGCTGGCAGCAGTTCTTTGGCAGTCCCACAGTGGCAGCTCTGAAATAGGCAGCAAATGTGAATGTCAAAGGCAGAACTTGCACGGCATGGACTGATGTTGTCAATGGCGTGCAGATACTGGGATGCATGCACACAGGGGAGTGCAACATGTGCCTCCCTGCTTGCACCCTAAGGCAACAGGGGACCTTACAAGGCCCCCTTTGTTTCCTCTCCACCACTGTTTCCATGGAGTAGGAACTGCCATGAAACCCTGGCGGAGAGGAAACTCGTAATATGCTTGGCGGGCTATGACGGTCCTGCCAAGTATATTGCGGCCTCGAGACTGTCGCGCCACCACCAGGTATCTCTGAACCCTGGAAGTTGAGGTGGTGCAAGGGCAGCCCAACCATCCTAGTTGTGATATGGCGGTCGGATAATCGCCACCTCCATGCCACCATGAGTCAGACTCATAATCAGGCCCTTTTTCATTGGAGGGAGGCTACAGCTTTACAATTACTGGAAAATACTGAAAGGAAGGCTGATTTTTGGAAGTGATGCTTTATTAACAGGAATATATTTATTATTTATTTTACTGTTTGTGTATTTTAAGTCCTGAATGAGCAAATTGTTGTCGCAAAACATTTGTTGACTTGGCTGTATTTCTTTGTTTCTGTTAAAGAAGAATTTGTATCAAGTTGATGATTGAAAACAACGAAGATGAATTCAATCGAATGTTGTGAACAAAGAACGAATAACAAGAATAAAGAAAATGTTTAATTAATAATTTTAGCTGTAATTTTATCTTTCTCAGTACATGATCTATTGTACTACCTCGAAAGGAAAACGAGGAACTGAGAAGTAGCACTGGGCAATTTTCTCTATTTTTTTCCTTTGCTTGCATCAGTATTGGGAAAGTGTTGGACTGTCGGAGGGGCGAAATTTACCATTTCCAATACCAAGAAAGCAACACTTGGAAAAGTGTTGGACACTAGTGGTCCATGATCACTATTCCTACTGCACACTAAACAACATTGTGGAATGCACTGAGCTCTGGGGGGGACAATATTTGGGGTGTGCCAAAATAATTATTTGTATCCCAAACTAAACATCTTTGAGGAAAGTGTGTAATTTTGGATGGGGGATAAAGCATATTCTTGCCACTCCAAAGTGAACAATGTTGTGAAACGTTTTGGACTTCTGGCAGTCAGATTTGTTATTTTCATTCCATATTAAACAACATTAGGAAAAAGATTACTATTCGGTAACAAATAACATTAGAGAAATGATTGAACTCTGAAGTAGGCAAATGAAGTATTCCCATTCCAAAACGAGGGTCTGTGGAACAGTGGCAGCCGGCATGACTCGGTGGTAGGGCAGGGGCGGGGGCAGACGTGGTGGGGGGATGTAGGGCGCGGGGTTGCGCAATGCAAAATTATATATATATATACACTTACCTTGCTACTGGCTGCCCCACATCTACTCCTGCTCTCCTCGTGGTACTCGAGGAACAGGAAGCCAGGAAGAATAGCCAGGCTCCCCTGATCAATCACAATGCTGCAATGCAGCATTGTGATTTGTTTTGAGCATCCTGGTGCGAAGCTCGACCAGGGAATAGTGGCCTGGGCATATTCTCCATGCAAGCTGTAATGCAGCCTGCATAGAGAACAGGAAAAGTGTGCATGACTGTCTTGGGCTGCCCAAGAGGGCCTACCAAACAGCCATTGCGCATTTAGGAGTGGGAAACCACTCCTCACCTGCCCTGCTTCAAGGACAGAGCAGCCCCACCCCCACCAGCCCGCAAAAAAACATAAAGGGGCCGATTCCGATCTGGGTCGGAAAGCACTCTGACCAAGCCGGATCCGGGGTGTTTTCTAACCGATCCAGACTCCTGCAGTCCAACAGTGCGAGTACGATGCGGCCGTATGCTGTCGGACTCGGTTCGGTCGGACTCCCATAGAAGTCAATGGGAGCCGGTCGTACAACACGTACATGGGCTGCCATTGACTGAATGGGTATGTGGCGGACAAGTGCACCCCCTACAGTGGGTACACGTCGGTGCCATCCACACTGTACATGCCAGTGTTGGGGAGACCCATGGGTCTCCCTCTGTGTCCGAGTCATAAAGCTGCGGGTAACAGGGGGTAACAGGCGGTCCGACGTGGACCCTTGAAGTACAACTGTGGGAGCTATTGCAAGCCAGACACTCTGACTCGATCCGGCTGTCTGAATCGAGCATCGTACTAGCTCGGGCGTGAAACATCTCCATTGCATGCCATGGTTTGCTTGTGACCCAGTCGTACGGAGCGTTTCGGAGCCGAAAACGAATCGGACGGAGATTTCGTGCTTGTTCGCATAGTACTTCTACGTCTGGACCCGTGTACGACTCGGTCGGAAATTCAGCCTCCGAATCGGATCCGCTAATGCCAAACCCGTTTCGGTGCCCTACTGACCGAGATCGGAATCGTCCCCAAAGTGATAATAACTCAAAGTTATTATCATTTTATATTTCCTTTACTTTGCACTAATCAAAAGTAGTGTGGTGACGCTCCACCGGAGGAGCCACCACTGCAGTGGAATAATATGCACTATTCACACTTTAAATCTTTCTATTTCAGGGCCCAGGGTTCAAACGCAATTTATCTTCAATATCTGTTATCTGATAGAAGATTGTCAATTCTTTTAGGCTACCCTATTTAACCGTGTTCAATACATGAAGTAACATTGATGGATTTTTTTGGTGCACCAGTTTTCATTGTAATGTAACACAGTTGGGAAAGAGCTATGCTGGCACTAGGTCAAATGTTACTTACGGTAAAGGCGACAGAGACTTGGTACAGATGCTCCTGTTTGATGTTTGCATCTAAAAAGCAGCTGCTCTTTTATTAAATTTCAATAATTGATTCTTACTGAATTGAAATGTGGAGGATCCTGTTATTGTCTAGGCAACTGTATTGTATCATTTTCAAATACTCTACTTTTTTGCTTCCCATTCATAAACTTTGAATCACAGCTTCCACTTCTGTTCATTAAATGAAAATTGTATTCTTCTATTGTGTTACAGTGCATTGGAGAGAACAGGCTCAAGGGCCTCAGATTGAGCTATAATATGAATAGTCATCACGACTACAGCTTCCATCCAATAAAATAGATGCAGTGTTTTGTCGAAATGTGTTTTTCAGACGTTATATGAAGTGGTGCATGTCATCTGGTGAGCACTGTGGACCAGATGTACACAACAATCTTGTGGCTGCAAAACACTCTGATTTGGTCTCTTTGACCACAAAAAGTTCTTTCTTATTTTCTAAACCTGTTTTAGGAGTCTGTTACTGTTTACCGACTTCTAAAATGTTATTAGAAATGGATGGCAACTGTATTGTACAGTTTTCAGATACACGGCTTTTTAGCTTCCCTTTCATAATTTTTACCGCACCTGCTTCCACTTCTGTTCTAAAAATGAAATTAGTATTGTTCTATTGTGTTACAGCGAGACCGAGAGACCAAAATCAATACCTCAGATCAAGCTACACGACTACAACTTTCATCCAACAAAATAGAGGCTTACCAGTTATAAACAGTGTTTTGTTGAAATGCTTTATTTCTGTAGGAAGCTATGTGAAGTGTTGAAGGTCGTGTTTTGAGAATTAAGGACCAGATTTACGAAACATATTTGCAGTTGCAAACACTCCGAATTAGAGATTGTGATCACTAAGGGCCAGATGTAGGTAATTCCTATTTACCTACTCTTAAATACCTAATCATACCGATTCGGTATTTAAGAGTAGGTAAATAGGAAGGGGGCAGATGTAGGTAATTCTTATTTTAGAATTACCGAATCGGTATGATTCGGTATTTACCAATTTGGTAAATACCAAATTGGTATTTCCTATTGATTCCTATGGGCCTTGAAGCCCATAGGACTCAATGGGAAATACCGATTCGGTATTTACCGAATCGGTAAATACCGAATCCTACAAGGGTGAACGGGGTGTCACTTTGACACCCTGTAGCACCCCAATTCCAGGTTTGTGTGCCATGTGGCACACACACATGCCCTAAGGGCATGTCTGTGTGTTACATGGCACAGGTGTACATGCACAGATGTGCATGTACACCTGAATTCAGTATTTTACCACCCAATTGTATTGGGTGATAAAATACCGAATTCTGAAGGCCTGTAGCACTGTAAACAGTGCTACCTACATCTGGGATTTACCGAATCGGTAAAATTACTGATTCAATATTTTACAGAATCAGTAAATTTACCGATTCGGTAAATTTACCGATTCTGTAAAATAATGGCCCCTACATCTCAAAAACCAATTACCGGTCGGTAACGGCTGAAATCGGTCGTTACCGACCGGTAATTGGCAACCTACACCTGGCCCTAAAGGGTATTTCCAATGTTTTGCAAATGGATACTGAGTCAATACGTTCTGGACACAAATGAAAGTTACCGACTCCCAAGTTGCTTGGAACCTTACTCGTGAAAGCGAAGGTTCCCCGTTGGACACCTTCCCATTTGTGAGCTGTAGTGAAATTTCCAGGGAGAGTAATTAGGCAGTGGTCCGGGGGATCACTGCCAACTTTCATTTAAACTTTTAAGAGAAAAATGTTTTTAAAGGACACCCATTACCTTTAATTAAACCGGGTAATGTTAAAGAAAAAAAACGTTTCTTTATTTATAAGCAATCCCTGGCAGGGCAGTCTACTGACTCCTGCAGGCCAGTATCCCTGTGACAGTACCCAATAGGCGTGAGAGACAATTTGCAAACTTCCTAAAGAAGAATATTTAGAAAAATTGTACTGCAATGTACTCCGATCGCTAATTTTGTGAACTCTCCCAGTAGTACATAGGTAAGTTTAGAAAATAGGTTTCTGGTTGCAGAATGAATGGCAGCAAGCTGTGAGCACTTTTTATGACCAGACACATAGTACATCTGGCCAGGGCCGGACTGGGACCCAAAACCGGCCCTGGCAAAGGGCTTGGCCAGCCCCCCAGGGGTTTGGGGCTGCGGTCGAGCTGTTTACCAGGGCCGGTGTCTGCCGATTTCATTACAGGTGCCGATGCTGCAAAAACGGCCCTGCCACAAAGCCAACCCGGCCTCTGGCGGCCCACCGGGAAATGCCCGGTGACCGCTATGGCCAGTCCGGGACTACATCTGGCTATATGCTTGTTAGTTAACACTCGTAAAATATGCCAATAGAGTCTAAAAGAGCTGTGTTATCAGAATTCAGCCAGATGTAAGGTGGAACTTCTGACATTCATAAAATGCAACGCAGATCGGTGTAGAGGTAATTCCTGAAGGGCAAACAGTTAACCTCTGACATGAGGCAAATCATAAAGGAGTTCTGTATTTTTGGACCTGGGGCTCCAGGGAACCTTCATTCGTTTTTTAGCTGCTTGAAATGCTCTGGTTTGAGCCAATGTGCAGAGCATGAGTGGTGTAACGGAGCGAGGGTTATTGTCTTCTCTAGATGTGTTACACAAGATAGTAGAGTTATGTCATGGAATATGTCCCATTAAGCTGCAGGACTCTCCCAAGGTTTGTGAGCATTGGTAGCTATTTTGAAGTCACAGAGCAACTTTACTAGGCAATCAAGATACATAATTGCTGAAGCTGGGATCTTGCCAGAGTTAAAAGAAACTTTGCAGACAAATTTCTTTCATCTGGATTTAAAAGACCGAAATGGAAAAAGCATCCTCATCTTTTCAAAGACGTCGAACCTCTTTCTTTTGATACTCAAATGATGATAAGTTTGGGGAAATCGTTGCCTGTGCATTAATTACGTTATAGTTAATGAAACTTCCTTTTAAGCATAATTTGAAACACAGAGCATGTTTGTATAACACAGAATGTAGTTAAAAAAAACATTTTTCTTTAGCATCATGGCAATAAAGACCTAAGCAGTCAGCATTTTGAGCCAGTGCAAAAAAACTCGTACATGGGTACCAATGTGACAACATCTCCATGCAGATCAAAATAAAAACATCCCTGGTATGTGCACCTATTCCGGTAAAGACAATCGTCACTGTGAGCAGGAGCCCTGCTCTGAAATACAAAAGGGTGGCGAAGGTATGTTCAAAGTGAGGAGTATTCACCATTAGGGCTTAAGGGAAGTCGACAACTTAACTGAGGAGTGATGCAATAGAAAGGAGATAATAGCCACAGAGGCTCTGGTGGAGCAAAGTAGGAAAGCTAGCACCAAAATTTAGCATCTGTTAGAGCTTTAAGCTTTTAAGCCCTAGATTTTCATTTTTCTTTAGAAAATTCATAATTCAGGCTATGCTTATTGAATTATTGTCATGTTGGTCTTGTTTTGTTCATGGCAATAGAAGCTACTATTCTAAACTGGAATGGTGTCTTTTTTTAGAGTTTTTTTTACTGTTTGAAGTGTTGCTCAAATACTTTACACTTTGCCAAGTAAGTTAAGCCTGCCTGCTCTGTTCCAAGCTACCAGAGACTGAGCACCGGTTAATTCATAGCGTGTATGTGACTTATCCTGACTAGGATTGTGGTTCCTGCATTGTCTGTCAACCAGAAACCCAATTTGTAACACCCTAGAAAATTAAGCTTGATCATTCTATTCCTAGAGATGTTCTATTAATTCAAAGCATTTTCTTATTCATCTGATAGTCAGTCTTGGGGTGCAAGGGCTCCCTCACTGGGAATTCTAGACTCATCAAAAGTTTCTTCTAGGCCACTATCTTAGTATGGAGTTGGGCACAGGTCTCCAACTTGGTTGAAATGCAATGGACACTCACTACCGGTTTTGAGAGAAGGTCATACCCGTAGTTTGCCTGAATAGTTAGACATCGTGTCCCCCAAAGTTGATTAGAAGACTTGATCATCAAGGGCAGCAGCACTGAGCTTCTAGATTCGGATAGAGGGTCATGGCATCCTCCAGCCAAGTGTCACTGTCTACGGGTAAGGATCAGAATATGTTTTCTCTAGGTATTCAAACCCCCTACTTTTTGCATGCATAATAGAGGAGCAAAAGAAAGTATCCAGGTGACCTGACAACTCTGCAGCCCTGAATAACAATAATAAACACCACCCTTAGAGTTATGGGCCATCCATGCATCTGTCCCCCCATGCATCAATCCTTTTGCTAAATAGTTGAGTTGTTTTATGAGCTGAGGGTGGAGGCAGTGTGGGGTGTGATTTCTGAGGCGGGTTTATAGCTTCAGGAGGAGCCCTCCAACCCCTGGGAACCGGTATATACAATTCCTAAGTGCTAAAGTGTTTTTCACAGGCAATCATACATTATAATATATTATATTCAGTAGAGATTATAAATAAAATGAAAAAAACTTGTGAATAGACACTCACCAAACCTAATTAAATACTGACACAAACAAGTCACGTACACATATCAACCAAAAAATGGGCGCGATGCGCTTGAAGGGATTTTCGTGATTTTTCTATTGTTTTTTATGTGTAATTCATAGTTAGATCCTGAATTAATGTCACCGGTTGATCTAGTGTGCATACAGATACATATAATATGCCCCATGGGCTTATAAACACACCACAAACAAATAACAAACAGAAAAACATATACAGAAAGGATGATAATTGTTGTTAGTCAACAGACAACTCCTCAGATGGATTAATAATGTTAATAGTTTGCAGAAATGTAACAAGATTGTATGTTTATACTGTCGATGGCATTTCGACCCACAACTGGATGTAGAAATCTCACCAGTACTGACAATGGTAGGACATCATGTGGGAAACAAAGAGAAAACAATGGGGGGGCAGGGGGTACTTTAAGGCGAATAGCTATGGGAGTAAGTCCAATGAAATGTGCAAGGCATTCAGGGTGATCATGCTACCCACTGAGGAATATGCTAAACAAATTCCTATGGAAGCGAAGGGGGAACCTTCATTAAATGGGCAAGGAATGCAGGGGGATCATGCTACGCATGGATAAGTCTGTCAACCTAATTACACTGTTCTTAGTGAACTGAGCATCATCGGCTGCTGTATGCTCATATTTGGAAATCCAAGGTGAGATTGACAATTGAAGTCCCCTCTGAATATTATCGGGTAATGGTGCATGTGGGCGATGAGGGGTTCACAGGAGGCTAAATGGTTATTAACCTGTGTTAGAGGTATAGAAATTCACCAGTGCTATGTCCTTGCAGCCGAGTTTCCCCACCAATAGTACATAGCGGCCCCCAGGATCTACAATAAAACAGAATATAGGCCTCCAACTTGAGTCTCCACTTCTGTCAACTCCTCTTGTGCTCCACCCGTACATTCAGACCTTTTGGACATGTCCTGGCTTTTGTTTTCCCATGAGCTGCCCACCAGCAACTCGAAGAAATCCCAAGCAGCGTCTGATGCAGGTTTGGAGAAACTGCCTCTCCAGGAGCCAATCCGCTGCCCAGCACAACCCTGGAAGTGAGCCTGCACTCTCCCTCCACAGTTCCCGGAATGCCTTCGTGTGCTCCACATCGGTCACGCCCTCACCATGATTCCTGCATAGACCAAACCTCTCAGTGCCGGTTGCCGCACACTGCTCTCCAAGGAATGAGCCGTTGGTAAGTTTCCAACCCAGGTATTCATGCAACTGTAATCCAGTGACTATAAGCTCTTATAGGCTCAGTAATGTAATTGAAGGACTGATAGCAGAAGATTAAAAGACCTCTGTGAAAGGGAGGTTTACGCACCACTTAAGCTATGAGTTAATAGGGACTATTGACCTGGTAGTTACAGATAAACTACCAATGGTGCTCATAACTCATAATAGTGGAGAAGTGTGGCTCACCGGTTAGAGGAGGTAGTCCCTGATGCAGAGGTCAGACCCAGGACCAGGGTTCAATCCCTGACGCGGCAGGGCTTTGAGCTCAAAATGTCCACGGACTCAATAATTCTCGCATTGGTGCCTACTTGAATCGTGGGTTCACACTCTGCAACTCTAGGCAATAGCTTGCTTAATCTCCACTACAGCCCCACCACGATGGGATGCCTGGTCTTCACCTTGGGGATGCCCAGTAGGGGTAATCTTCCAGGGAAAGGCCAGGAGGGGTTCCCAAAGCAAGCGCCTTGAGACCTTACGGTGAAAGGCGCTATATAAGAACGTATGATTTACGATTTTTATTTATAACGCTAGACGCCACAAAGGTCTTTGATAGGGTGAATTGGCCGTATCTGCACAGCCTTCTGGGCCATTATATTATGGGTAACATGTTCAGCAGGGCCATAAAGGACATTTATAGGGCGCTCTCAGCAAATCATTTTGCTGAATGCCAACCTTACACCAAGCTTTAAAATTACAATATGAACCAGAGAGGGCTGCCCCCTTTCCACCCTGCCTTTAATTTATATATTGAGACCTTCGCTAAAAAGATCAGGCTAGAACAGGGAATTAAACCCTTCTTGTATGGTGAATGGATGCAGAAAATATCTTAGTATGCAGATGATGTAATGGTATACACACAAAATGTAATTCCCACATTGGAAAGCCTAGACCACCTGATATCAATTTTTGGGAAAGTTGCTAGGTATGAGGCCAACTCTTCTAAGACAGAGGTTTTGATGTGTAATATAGATGAGAGCCACAAGTTGTTATTTATTTATTTTATTTATTTTGTAGTTTTGTATAGCGCAACAGCTGCATCAGCAAAGAGGCGTCCTGGCGCTTGAAATAGAGGAAATTAAAATATTTGAGACTTAAAGGTTTGATTTTTCTTGGAAAAATTGTCAGAACTAAACTTTACAAAACAATGGCAGAAACAAACAGCCTATTACTTAGTTGGTCCCATTTCCCACTAACAATATTTGGGAGTACTAACTTCATGAAAATGTTAGTACTTTCCTCTATAATATGATACCCCTCCATTTTAAGAGCACATCGTTGCAAATTGCATAGTAAGCATGATACAAAGGGATTTGAGCAGGCAGATTTTCAATTTTACGCCTGGGCTTTTCAATTAAAAAACGTTAAGTTCCTGCTGTCTGAGAAGCGTGGTTCACGGGGTGGCCAGCTATGGCAGGCCTTGCTACAGGTTGTAGAAGTTGGAGACTCAAAGTATATGTACAAATTTGGTGGCCATATGTACTTAAAAAAACTGAGGTTAAAAGTGCCGCTGGCAGGGGCCAATAGTGGGCCCTGATTAGGCAAGTAACAAATCGGTCATACTATAGCAGGTACTCCGCGATCTGGGACTCCTCAGGCTCCCCGGAATGTTTGTAAAAAAGTATGGCTGTCAATTTAAGGGCAGCAAGCTTCGTTGAATGGGGACAGGTTCTTAAAGAAGGAAAGCTCCCCTCGTGGAAGCAGTTTAATGGAGCAACAAAGAAGATGGTGTCTAAGTTTGAATGTATCCAGCTACAAAGCTGGACTCGAGCCATGGAAAAAGATAAGTCTGGCACCATCGATTTTGGGCAACGTATGATCGACAGCCCACAATGGAAAAAGGAGGTGGCAGCCTGGAATGGGATGATCGTGGATACCTCAGAGAGAGATCAGTTTACACCTGTGGGGAGGAATAATGCTAAATACAAATGTCGAGCAGTTTTAGCAAGTATTTTTTGGACTTGTTATAGTGTGGTTAAACCGGAATATCTCAGAAGGAACCACCTTCTTTCCCGCCACAGAGCCTACTGGTCACCCAAAAGACTATCAAAACTGAAGGGTTCCCAATGCAGGAAGTGTGGCCTAAAGAATGCTGATGACGTTCATCTATACGTACTCTGCCCTATTTTTCAGGATTATTGCATGAATGATTACAAGTTTCTGTTTCATACCCAAATCTAGGCATGCCCCGAATTAATAATTTTTGGGGTGTCACCGGATGCTGGAGACCCTCAGAGTTATGGCAACAAACTGGTATTCTATTTAATTTTGTTGGAAAAAAAGACAGATGTATGCATTGGATCCAGACAGTGTCCGCCTCAAAAGCAGAATGGCTTGACTCTGTATTACATGCCTAGAGGATGGATTTGAGCCACACCCTTTCAAAAAATGTTATGGGCCCAATTGCTACTGGCTGGAGATCAGTGACAGGGGGTAATCTCCCAGTTCAACCAAATAGGGGTCGAATTGACTTGTTTTTCAATTGGGTCCTATGATTACAGCCGTTTGGCAATGTGATATGGTAGTCAAGAACCCTTCTTCATAAGATGCATCCTCAAGGGATTCCTTTAAGTGTAGATCACTGAGGCAGAGGGAAAGTTAGGAGGTTCAGGTGGAAGTAAGCAAGGCAAATCAGGACAAAACAAATGTATAAAAACATACCAAAGCATGTAGTTGTCTGTATGGGGAAAACATAATGTTACAGAATTCTCTTGACCTTTACTTATTTGGAGAATGTTCAGGATTTAAGCTGAATACTTCAAAGACACAACTACTCCTTAACTTCGAACCTAAAGATCTAATACGGCTACAAGTCTAGGTTTTCATTTGATGTCAAAAGTAGCACAGATTATTAAACTAAATTATGAAACACTGCTATCTGTACAAAAAAACTTAGGGGCAGATTTATGATGCCCTTGCGCTGCAGTTGCGTCACTTTATTTGACGCAACTGCGGCGCAAACAATGCGCCCTATTTACAACATGACGGATCTAGGAGATGCGTCACGTTGTAAAGCCCTGCGCCATAAGGAGGCGTTCCTGTGCAGGGGGGGGCGTTCCTGCACAGGAACACCTCCTGAAAGTGGCTGAGCAAAATCTATGAGATTTCACTCAGTCACGTTCTGGCCAATGCTGTGTCAAAACCCTGCGCCTGCTTGAAGCAGGCGTAGGTCTTGATGAAGCATTGTGTAGATGGGGCACCCCCGAGCCTTGCTGGAGCTGCGTCGCGCTTGCGACGCAACTCCAGCAATGCGCCATATTTCCGGCACAGATGAGTCACGCATCTGTGCCGTTTTTGCACCATGGTGCGCCACATTATAAATGCTATGCACAAATAGAGGTGTAGGGTCCTACTACTAATCAGCCTGGACCTCAGTAATCGTAAAACAGAGCAAATTGGCTGATCAGGATTGTTGAAAACAAATTATAGAACAACACAGCCAAACCGTACTGTGTAGCCAAGAGGTTGTATATTTCCAAACAAATTTATTGTATTCTAGGAATTAATTTGTATTATTTCATCAAAACACATGACAACGAAGAGACATTCCATCAAAACAGTTAGTGCAAATACAGAAGAAAGCCAGTCCTTTGCTACAAAACCAGTAAGACAGGCGGATCTAGAATGGATTTGCCTGCCTGTCTCACAACACTCGACTCCCAGCCTGTGTCAAGAACAAAGGGTGCAGCTAGAGACTAATTCAGACCACTCATGTGGGCCCTTTCTGTCAATTCCAAAAATCTCTACCCATAGGTGTTGTGAGACAGGCATGCAAATCCATTCAAGATCCGCCTGTCTTACTGG
Organism: Lissotriton vulgaris; assembly: GCF_964263255.1. NCBI lineage: Eukaryota > Metazoa > Chordata > Amphibia > Caudata > Salamandridae > Lissotriton > Lissotriton vulgaris. Next base: position 1,146,532,982 of record NC_141694.1, on the reverse strand, counting down.
TTTTGTAGCAAAGGACTAGCTTTCTTCACTCATAAACTTTAAAAATTGTACACATCGCAACTATTGTGCTATGTAATTTGTTTAGAGGGATAGTAGTTGGTGTCACCAAAAATCCTGAGTGTTTTCCTTAAGTGTATGTTTCCTTAATTGTAGTATTTTTGTATATATTGTATATATTCTTCCATGTTTTTGCACTAACTGTTTTGATGCATTATAAATGCGGCGCACCATGGGTGGCGTAGCTGTGGCGCACGTTAACTGGCGCATCCCTCGGGATGCGCCAGTTAACATAAATCTGCCCCTCAGGGTCTGGAATAATGACCCCATATCGATCATCGGTCGCTGTAATATTTTCAAAAGGAATTTTCTCCACAAATGTATATATTTTTTCCGGGCTATTCCCATAGGGGTACCCAACTCTTTCTGCAAACGACTCAACAGAAATATTGGTAGCTTTATCTGGGGCTACTATCGGGCTAGGTGGGCAATCCGGCTCATAACATTATACTATAATCAAGGGAAACTTTCGCTCCTCGATTTTCAACTCTACTTCTGTGCAGCCAATGAGGGAAGGCAGCAATCACAAGCCTTCTAGAACTGCCGAGGAATCGCAGAGCTGGCTGCAGGTAAGTGTATTTTATTTTATTTTTAAATTGTTTGGTGCATGCATGTGTGCATGCATGTATGAATGTTTGAGAAAGTGTTGTGAATGAATGTGTTTGTGTGTGTGCACGCATGTGTGAATACATGGTTGGGAGTGTTATGTGTGCCTGTGCTTGTGTGTGTGTCCCATCTTCCACCTCCCTCCAAAACGTACTGGCCACCACTGCAAATATGCACATTCTGAGGCACAAATTTGGGAATTCTGCTGCATTTTTGCTGCACTTTATTTTGCCATTCTGCAATTTCCCCATCCTATAAGTTCTTTCCATGCTAGGTTGTTGAGCAAGTTGCAGTGAAGGGGACTTGGGGTGTGCACGTCTTGACTTGCATGAAGAGTTCTGATCACTTCTCTTGCCCAGTTCTGCTTATGCAAAATAGGATGGTAAAGCACGTTCACCCCGCATCCTTGACCCCGCATGCTGTCATAACGCAGTCGTTATAACGACCGCGTTATGACAATACATACCATTACTCCGCAAGTCATTACAACGACTTGCGGAGGGGGGGAGAAGGTGTTGGATTTAAAATCCACCACCTTCCCTAAAGTCCGCACAGACTGGAGTTGGAATAGTAAATTTTACTATTCCAACATCCAGCGCCCCCCCTCCGCAAGTCATTGTAATGACTTGCGGAGTAATGGTATGAGTTGTCACAACGCAGTCGTTGTTACGACTGCATTGTGACAGCATGTGGGATAATGGTATGCGGACTGAATTTACAGGCTGAGTGGACAGATACAGAAATCAGCCAAAATCTGTTAGTGTTTGCTGCTGCAACTAAATTCTGAGTGAATGTGTTGCTATTTTGAAAAATTGTATACTGGTTTTCAGCCTGGACTTGGCCATGTTTAGTCAGCTGTGTCATCCTGTGGAGCGCAACTATTGCTAGCTGTTATTTGAGATGAGGTGTACAATGTGTGTCCAGTAGAGCAAGGTCCATGCTTGATTTTGGAAAAAAGAACTGAAGACGTAAATGAGTGCCCCTTAGAGTCAGTGGATGTAACTTTGTATCCTGACAATGTTGCATTGATCTTGGCGCCGTGGACCTATGCTGGACACCCCTGGTTAAAATGGATGTAAGGCCTCGCATACACCTGTTTTACACATATCAAGACCTAGTTTTGACAGTGCAAAAATAATCTCCATGGCATGAAAAGAGATGGGGAAGTGTAAAATCTGGCGGGAGGGCATTACTGGTCAAACTGGAATATGTTTGTGCAATTCATACTTCTCGGCAAGGACAGGTGTACCTCTCATTTGTCCATGGTCTATTGTCTGTGAACACTAAATTGGATATTTGCAACATTACACGAAATGCTAAATAAGTATAAAAAGTTTCATATTAATGTTTGTTCCCAGTTCTAAGGTGTGAAAACATAAGATTGATGCATTTTTCTTGCATGAATTCTCCAAGGTTGTACCTGCAAATAATGTGTGAGTGGCAACTCAGATGTGCGATGCAGGGCCCCAGGGGAAGTGAAGATGCATAAATACAACAAGAGGAGGGAGGGAGAGGAAAAAGTGGATTCAGTCTCCTCTAGCAATTCGTTTAAACAAAATAGAATTCACTCAGAAAGTGGTTGTGATCCCTAAAGTGATGGGGAGCACACAGTGTTGTTTAAATGCCCCTCACACACCAACAGGCCCCTTGGTGTCATGCTTCATCATCGGGGCCTTCGCACCCCTCTACGGGATGCGGCATGCTGCGACTCACGAATACGTAGGAGCACTGATAGTGAGCTATGTGTTTGTGTGTGTGAGAGGGAAGGTGAGTGGTGAGGTGAAAAGAGTGAGGATTAAAAAATACCTGGCTCGTAGGAAAAAAATGTTATTATGTCCTCGGCTGGTATTGTTAAAAGGGATGCAAGACGAGGTTGTCAGTTATACGTATTAGGGTATATCAACCTCTAAAAGTGCGTCGACATGTTTTGAAGTACAGCGACTCCTTCTTCAGGACGGGGATATACACGATTATCCCCACCTTACTCACATGGGTTTATGAAATGTAAAAGTGTACTTTACAAAAAAACACTAGGTGAAATGTAGTTGTAGGTGTAGGTGTTTAAGTATGGATAAGCTCTGTTTGCCTAATTGGCATTTGAAGAACCTGTGGGATAAATCAACAACATAATGAACATCACAGTCGGACGTCCAGGAAAACAAAAAAAATAATTCCATGTATGGTAGGGTAAAGATTGAACCAAAAATAAGGTTCTGGGACCCTGTGGAATAAAACAATAAAACGAACACACAACAGACATAGACATACACTGTTTGGATAAACGCCAAATTATCTTTCCAAACATTGACTGTGGAGGAAGGAGAAGGATATTATAAGTGTGGCTTACTTTTGGATCAAGGTTGTCTGACCTCATGAGCCTAAGCGTGGTATTGGGGGTTCCTTCCTCTCTGCCCAATATAGCAACCTATAAGATGTTAAAGGTAGGTTTTAGGGTCTCAAATAAGTGGTAATACCAAAAAACTCAGTGGCCCTTGTTTGAACAATCATAACTCACGGATACTGCACAACCTAGTAGGCTGCCATCCCCTCAACGCGGCTCCGACGATGTGTCGAGTCGTGTTAAACCATTGCTTTTATACCGCCCAACTCACTTTAATTAAGTGTTAATTAGAAGCGGAAACATGCCCAAAGAAGGATGGAATCTATCCGCCAGGTCCGGTATTGCGTGCTGGTCAGGGGCGTGTTTCATGGTTGAAAAGTGCATGCGCTAGAGATAGGCATTCCCAACTACGCGCATGCGTGACATCGACCATGATGCTAGTTAGGAGAAATGTAACGAGGATGCGCAATGGTGTCCGACTTCCGAGACACTAGTTATTCGCGCATGCCTATTTAGCGTAGTGGAGCACTCGGAGGTCCTAGACACGAGCGCAATGGTTAAAGTGAATGCCAAAGGACCAGGGATATAGGTATAGCCTGATTATGGTCTATGCATAACGAACAGCTCATGATTGTCAATAGAACTAGCCAATCTAAGGTGGTTGGCAGTTTTAGTTATATACATTATTCACGGTTTTTAAAGTAAAGTTCTTTGCATGGCAATTTTACAGGTGTTTTTCTAGTTACTTGCCCAACAACACAAAAAGGTAGAATGTGTAATTTAGTCAGTGCCCATCGGGTCAAAATGGGTCATCGCAATTGGCTCCAAGGGATAGAGTCGTTTAATCCAGTGGAGTCTGTCCCTAGACGGAACACCCATCTTTGCTCCTTTTCGAATAGGCCAACATCCGTTGGCAGTTGTTCAATCACTGTCCACTGTATTTCGTTCACACAGTGTTGGCGTTCAAGGAAATGGGCTGCCATTTTCGTGGTTGATTTCTTACATTTTATGTTGCTTTTATGTTCATTAATCCTGATTTTGACCGCCCTTGTAGTCATGCCCACATATTCTTTGTTGCAAGGGCATGTGATTAGGTACACAACGTTCTTACTATTACAATTAGTGAACGTGCGTTGTTCCCATCTAGTGCCGTTCATGAAAGTAAGGGTCTGACTCTTTTTAGTTAGATGACAGCTGTTGCAGTTTCCACAGGGATGGTGGCCATGTAGTCCCTGTAGTCTTGTTTGTTGTTTTTTTTGTGGTTGGCGGTCTCGTGTGTACAAGCATGTCTTTTAAGTTCTTGCCCCGCCTGTGGGCAAACAGAGGTTTCTCCAGATCAAGTGAACCGCTTGTCAGAATACGCCAATGTTTGTTAACCAGTTTAGAAACTTGGTTTGAAACTGAACTGTACGTCGTGACACAGACTGTTCTACTGGGTGTGCTTTCTCTGACTGGTTTGTCTTCCAGGAGGGCTTCACGATTATTGTTTCTCGGTCTCTTCATTGCTTTTTGAATGACCTGGTTAGGGTACTTCCTTTGTTTCAGTTTTTCACCCAGATCTTTGGCCTGGGTTTTGTACTTGGCTATGTCGCTACAGTTGCGATGTAGGCGTAAGAACTGCCCGTATGGTGGATTCTCCCTCAGGTGACGTGGATGGAAACTGTCAAACCTGAGGAGACAGTTCCTCGCCGCCGGTTTGAAATGCGTCTCAGTTTTTAACAGACCTGCCTCGTAATAGATATTCAAATCAAGAAAGACCATTGAGCTGTTGGACATTTGATGGGTGAACTTCAGGAAAGGGTTTTGGTTGTTCAGTCAATGCATGAACTCAGTGATCGATTGTCCATCCCCTTCCCAAATCACCAGAATGTCATCTATAAAGCGCCGCCTCGTGCGTATTCTTTCCCTGACGGGGTTGTCTGGGTGGAGAATTCTGGAGGATTCTAGATGGTGAACATATAATCCCGCCAGGCTCGGCGCAAATGTACTCCCCATACTAGTTCCATGACTTTGCCAATACAGAGTGCCCTCGTATTCAAAAAAGTTTTTTGTAAGTGCTATCGAGATACACTCCATGACTACCTCACGGGGGTTTGGTATTTCCATCGGTCAGAGTGGAGTACCTCTTCAATAATCAGTGGTGTCTCGTCATGTGGGAGGCTCCTGTAGAGACTCTCCACATCTAGGCTCAACAGCATCTGTGAGTCTGGATCAAAAGGATGGTTCTGTAGTAATTGCAGAACTGCTTTAGTATTCCTTAGGTACGTGTCTGTCGCTTGCACCAAGGGTCTCAAAAAGGCATCGGCAAATTTTGACAGTGGTTCCAAAATGGATGAGACGCCGGACACAATAGGGCGGCCTGGTGGGTTTTCAAGGTTTTTGTGGACCTTCGGTATTGTGTAGAAATAAGGTATACGAGGAGTTTTTTGGACAAGGAATTCCGATTCTTTCTTGGTAAGCCAATTATGCGCCAAAGCCTCCTCATTCATTGTCTGTATTTGCACACTTGGAGACTCGGTAGGGTCTTCTACCAAAACCTGATAGTTCCTTCTGCCAGAGAGTAATCTCCTGCATTCCTCATCATATGCAGCTGTGGTTTGGATTACCACTGCCCCGCCCTTATCTGCAGGTTTTATGATAAGTTCTTTGTTTTGTATGAGTTCTCTCATCGCTTCATTCTCAAGTTTACTCATGTTTTGGAAAACATTTTGCTTGATGTTCAATTTACTGAGTTCGAGCATGATGGCTTTCTCGAATGCCAGTACCTCAACAGGGAGTTCGTTGTCCAGGGGTATAAAACTAGATTTAGGTTTTAAACCTGTATCAGAGGTTTCTTGGGATGGTTCTTTGACATTAAAGAAAGCCCTCAGTTTTATAGTTCTAATGAAATCCTGGATCTCTTTATGCAGAAGGAATGAGCCAGGTTTGTTAGTTGGAACGTATCCTAAGCCCTTATTTAGTACCTCATGCTGTAGGTTTGTTAAGGGCCAGGGGGTTATGTTAATTACTAAGTCCCCCTCTTGCTTGTTGACGCTTGGTTCGCAGTCATGTTCCTGGTATGGACCCTGGGGTCTTTTTCACAAACACATAGCTCACTATCAGTGCTCCTACGTATTTGTGAGTCGCAGCACGCCACATCCCGTAGAGGGGTGCGAAGGCCCCGATGATGAAGCATGACACCAAGGGGCCTGTTGGTGTGTGAGGGACATTTAAACAACACTGTGTGCTCCCCATCACTTTAGGGATCACGACCACTTTCTGAGTGGATTCTATTTTGTTTAAACGAAGTGAAGACGCAGTCTGGTCTTCCCCTGGGGTCGTTGGCGCGGTGAGGTTCCGTGACGATCGTAAGTGGTGTTTTTGACTTGCACGAATATGGTCGAGTCTGGTATCTATGAACCGCAAATGACGAGTTTAGTGGGTGTACACAGTTTCGCTGTGCTAACCTAAACCGTTCATTTGTTTCATGGGTTTCTACATCCGAGCCCACGGGTTCCATCTTAGATACGGCATCCATTTTGTTTCTTGCCCTCAAGTAGCAAGCGAACGGACGCTGTCCGCTTCGCGACCCTGGGATTCCCGAGACTCTTGCGGAAGACACGTTTCCTTAGAAAGTGTCTTTATGATGAGGGGGACGATACTGTAAGGCAGATGGCCCCGCTCGAGGCTCATCTTGCCGTGCCGCTCTATTGTCTTAGCCATGCATCTCATTAGGCACGTCCCTTTTGATGCTTGCAACTCGTGTTTCCCGATACCACCCTTTTACACCCTTTCCGATCTCCCCACTGTTTCTGGTTTCCTCTGCACCTGTTTCTGTTCCTTCTTCGATCTGTTTACTGCCAATTGGAATGTACTAATGGTGGGAAGATGGGTTTTTACAGTAGGGAACCACCAAATGTTTCCGCACGTATGTTCCGGGCCCTGAATACATGAAAGCAACCCCTTCTGGCGTTTATTATGGGAACCAAGTTGTAAACCTTTGTGTACCATGTTAACCTATGAGAGAAATGTGTATAAAAGGAGCGGCCCACAGTAACAATTTGAAGCAGTCTCCCAGAACTTACACGTGTTGTACTTCTTGTGACTTCTGTGTTCCCTGAAGTAATAAACCTCAAATCTTTGACGCCGAAGGAATTGTCCCGTGTCTCTGTCATTTGTACGCCGGAACAGGTTACCCACGAAGGTTTCATGTGTTGTCCCCTGGCACCGCTGGGTCTTAGAATAACCCAGTCCTTCAGTTGGCGCCCAACGTGGGGCTGCATCAGTGGTACCGGTCCAAGCCCGACGATCGTGAGGAACTTCGTGTGAAATCTCCGAGGGAAGTTGCACCCCGCTTCATCGATCCTGTTGTCGAAACAAGTGGCCCGACGACTTTTCCCGCGAAGATTCCCGCCTCCTGACGGCTGCGACGAACTGCTGCCCTGACTGTAGACCTGTTTTGGCGCCTGGCGTAGACCTTGGTACAGCGAGACGATTGACGGGCCTTCCTGGTGACGCCATCGATCTTTGAGTTAAGTATTTGTGGGTCGCTCCCAGAGTCCTTAGTTGTGGTTACTTAGTTGTTGCATGGTTCCATTGCATTTGTGGTTCTTAGTATTTGGTTCTTTGTTGTGATATTTGACGCCTGCAGACGCCAAAAACCGAGGGTTTTTGCTCTTTGCTGGGACTTGGTAAAATCCCGTAACCCTTGAAGTTTGTGAAACTCAGCTAGTGTGCAAGATGCCTGGCCGTAGTACTTTGTTCAGTTGTTTTAGTCGTTGTGGTACGGATTCCCGATTGGAGGACTTGTGTCCGATACCTCCAGTTGGAACTCCAACATATGAGCTCTACAGCAAGCACGGACTAGGTCCGATTACTTTTAATGAATATTGGATTCGCTATACTAAAAAAGACAGTGTCCTTAGTTGGCCACCTCATGGTAGTTTTGAGACCCCGATTTTAGATAACCTCGAGGCTAAATTGTTTAAGAAAAAATGAAATCAGACTGTTCAAACGTAATCAGAGAGATGGAGTTGCTACAACGGTAAGAAAAGCAGAGCAGTTTCAGCGAGATAAGGAGGAAAAGGAAAAGGAAGTTTTCGATAGATTGCAACGTATGTCTGTAGATAAGTGCTATCCCGCTTTACCGGCGGATACGGACAAAAAGGAGGAAGGTACAGAGGACCCCTTAATGTCTTATCTCATGAAGTCACCACCTCCGTATGTACAGGGTACCACCGCTCCTGTGATTCCCCCTGTTCCTGCTCCCCAACCAGCTCCTGTCCCTGTACTTCCAGCTGTCCCCGCTCCTCTACCTGCTTCTGTCCCTACTGCTCCTCCACTTGTACTTCCTCATACTCCTGCTCCCGCTGCCTCTACTGTTCTGGTTTCTCCTGCTGTTCCCTCTGTTTCTGGTACTTCTCTTGTTACCCCTTTGTGTTATTCTTTGTGTCCGTCTGTTCAACGTCGTACTCCCTCTGTAGCTGCTAACTTCTTTAATTCTCTTGGACCTATTCTCGAGTCCGCTGGTTCGGACGGTCCTCAAAGACGAAGTCAGCTTCCTGGTGGTAGGGAGCGTGACTCATTGTATAATATGGCTATGGGTTGGATGAAATGCCCCGTTAGAAATCCTCCACGTTCGGTATTGAATACATTTGGTCAATTCAATATACCGACACAAAGATATGTTTTTGAAGAAATGTGCAAGGTTTTACGTGACCTAATATCGGCTGACGCATCTGATGATGTAATGACTGCCTTGACTAATCTACAGCTTCAGTTTTCGAGTGGAATGATAGTAGGTAGCAATTTTCGACGTGCAGTCGAGCAATTATTGTCCCTTCGTCTTCTATAATGCCTCAAGCATTGTTTGTAGAAGATATTGAAGGACCGCTAGGAGCACCTGGTCAATATCCTATGCGCGAGGTTCTTCCAGTGTGGATGCCAGGTGACGCTAACGCTGCTCCACCAATCCTGCCACATTTCCAGAGAGTGTGGATCCATCTTCCATGGAAACGATCGGAAGTTCTCCAGGTGAAGCAATCTTTGCCTGACCCTCGCAAAAATCCTGCTGGGTATTATAAAGAATTATCGCAGCTCGTAGACGCTACGATAATGAATCTTGCCGATATCGATATGCTGTTTGGTAATGTCGTACCGCAACCGGTATCGACAAAGATTCGTCAAGAAAACCATGCGGTAGAATTAGGTGGTGATTGGGCTGCTCTTATCGCGGCGGACACACGACAAATTGGTGGGGCTAAACCTGAACAGCTCATTACCGATCTCCCTCAGAGAATCATTACCATAATGAAAACGCTTATGCCAGCCATGAAGGTAAATTGGGACAAACTGTCCGCTTGCAAACAAAAGAAGGATGAGAGCGTCTCTGATTTCTTTACGAGATTTGAGGAGGCTTTCATTGACCACAGTGGTCAAGACATGGGTACCGAAGGTGGTCAGAGGTTGTTTGTGGACAAATTTGTTTCAAATTTACTGCCTGACTTAAGGAACAAATTACGAAATTCTGAAAGTGCGTGGGCTGTTTCTACTTCTGTTAAAATATTGGCTAAGGCTCAATATTATGAGAATAGGGAGAAAGAGGAGAACGATCGTGCTGACAAGAAAACGAAAGAGCTCAAAACTAAAGTGTTGTTGCAACAGGCGTACCCTCCGCGTTCAAATCAGAATGACTCGCAACAACGTAATCAATTGCAGTCTCAGTCAAATAGGTCACAATCACGGAATGATTCCTCTTCACAAAGATCGTCGTTAGGGTACAATCAGTGTGCCTATTGTAGACAGGAGGGCCATTTAAAATTTGATTGTCCAGTCCTTAATGAACGTAATAGTGGTAATTCGTCTAGAGGAGGTCGTGGTGGTTCTCAACAGACATCACGTGGTAGAGGTCGCGGTGCTCAGAACGATCGTTCCACTAACACTTCTGACTCCAATAATTGTTTTGATCAGCGCGGATCGTCACAAGGGCGATCTGCTCAGTATAATGTAGATGATTATTACGTCGATCAGGATGCTGACGACGGTAATTACTAGGACAGCCATAGACAAGGAGAGGGAGTGGTATCAGTTCCGGTTGATCAGAGAGGGCCTTACGTCGCAGTTGCCACCTCGGGCGTCGTTGAGCCTTTTCTGTTGGACACTGGTGCAGTGAAAAGTTCCATAATGCATTCGAAACTCCCTGGCGCACCTTTGTCTGGCTTAACAAATGTTTCCGTTGCATTCAATGGCGCCCCTGTTAGCAATCCAGTTTCACGCCCTCTGCCTCTTACAATTGGGCCACGTGAGCTCAAAGCTCCGTTGATTTTGACCACTGGGCGTGGTGAAAATCTCTTGGGCCTGGATTTGCTAAAACGTTTGCATGCGACTTTGTATTGTTCTCCTGCGGGAGTGAAGCTTACTTTGGGTGAAAGAGTTATCTCTCCAATGTACTTGTCTCTCGATAAGCTTCCACCGGAATTGAGTTCTCTTCCTGCTTCTTTGTGGGCAACAGGTCCCAATGACGTGGGCCTGCTTGACATCTCCCCTTATGTTGTTCATTTGAAATCTAATGTGCGGTTGCCACGTATTCCCCATTATCGTATCTCCCTTGATGGTGAACGAGCATTGTTAGCTATTATCTATGACCTGATTGAGAAAGACGTTATCGAGGAGACTCGGGGAAACGTGTGCAACAGTCCTGTGTTGCCCATTCTGAAACGTACTGATCCTTCGAAACAACCTGTTTATCGTTTTGTTATCGATTTACGGGAGGTAAATAAAATTGTGATTCCTCAGTTCCCTGTTGTGCCCGACATCACGGCGCTACTGACTCTGATTCCAGCCTCGGCATCTTGGTTTTCAGTGATCGATCTGAAGAATGCGTTCTTCAGCATCCCGATTGCTGAAGAAAGCAGAGACCTTTTCGGTTTCACTCTTGGTGGTCGCAGCTTCCGGTTTAAGCGTGCTCCTCAGGGCTACTGTGAAAGTCCATCGATATACAGTCAAGCCTTGAAGGGCCAACTAGATGCGTTTGTGTTGCCGGCTGGTGCAGCCTTGATCCAATATGTTGACGACTTATTGGTGGCTGCAGATACTCAGGACATTTGCAAAATTGCCACGGTATCGTTGTTGCAACATTTCTGTGACTTACATCACAAGGTGTCTCCTTCTAAACTTCAATATTGTTGCCAAGAAGTAACCTATCTCGGTCACTTATTGTCAAAGGAGGGAAAAAGGTTGCCTCCAGAGCGAATTGCAGCGATTGCCCGAATGACTGTGCCAACAACTCAGAGAGATGTGCGTGCCTTTTTGGGCATCACGTCATACTGCAGACAGTGGAACCCAAATTTTTCACTGTTAGGGAAACCATTGGTGGCTCTTACGTGTAAGGATGTTCCAACTCCTTTACCATGGACGGAAGAATGTCAGAGAAGTTTTTCTAAATTGCGTGACGCGTTGTGTTCGGCTCCGGTGTTAGGTACTCCTGACTACAGTAAGCCGTTTACACTATACGTGCACGAGAGAGAAGGTTGTGCGTTGAGTGTTTTGACGCAACCTTTTGGTGGTAAGCAACGTCCATGTGCATATTTTTCCTCGACCTTGGACCCAGTAGCTAGAGCATTGCCGAGTTGTTTGAGAGCAACAGCGGCAGCTGCAGTGTCCATCCGACAATCAGCAGGATTGGTCATGGATAATATGCTTACGTGATGGTTCCGCACGCAGTTGATACTCTCTTAAATCGTACAAAAACTCAGCACTTGACGAGTACAAGGTTGTCTGGGTACGAGTTGACGCTCTTGGCAAGTCATATTCAGATAAAGCGTTGTAATGTCCTGAACCCGGCGACCTTGTTACCCATTACCATGGAATCAGACGAAGTAACCCCTCACGACTGCTATTTGCGGACTGAGGAGGAAACAAAAGGTTGTGTGGACCTTAAAAACACTCCTTTGAAAGATCCCGATGGGACTTTGTATGTGGATGGTTCATGTTTTAAATTGCCAAATGGTGATGTTACGACTGCGTATGCTGTGGTAACTTTGAATACTGTCGTGGAAGCTGCGAGATTGAATCAGAACTCTGCTCAAGCTGCAGAACTGATCGCTTTGACTAGAGCGTGAGTGTTGTCGAAAGGGAAACGGGTGAATGTGTTTACTGATATCTTCTAATCAGAAGGGGGGAGGTGGAAAGGCAGATCCTTTCAGTTTCCAAAAATAGTATGCATTAATCAAGAGAGAAAGGATCACTTGTCCTGTACAACCTTCGGGTTTGCAGGAGTTTGTTGGTTTGGCGTCCCAAAGTAAAAGACCCTCATGCACGTGATGGGCATGGTGGTGTTCAAGCAGTATATCTTGATTCTCCGCTGTATATGTCACGTGTGTGCATAATCATTGGGTCATTGAGTTATGCAGCCTCCACCTGGAGGATCTTACCCAAGGTTGTGCCAGTAGTGAGCCAGTGATAGGGAATCTAAAAAGACCCGGAAAACCAGATGACTGACATTTATTAAGACTGGGTTCGGGTCTGGTAAACTCTATAGGTGTGCACCTTTTGGTGTATTATGCGTCATAGATGCACCCAGAGTTATAAGTTAAAAATCGTTGTGAAGGGGAAGTAGGGAATGGTCAACATGTTTCTGCCCTCTTTGCCTTAATTAGGGCTTACAGGCATTCGTCAGGACCGTTGTGTGACAAGAGTGAGGGAAAAATTAATAATAAAGTGCTCTCAAAAAAAGTGATCAGAAAATAGGATATGTTAACCTGTTTTCTTTGAATAAAGGTCTCAATGTACCTGCAAATAAAGTAACAAAGATGCTTATACAACATACATGGGGAAGGGGGAAACAATTACAAGGGGACACAAATAAAGCAGTGTATCTGCTTAGTGAGTCTAATTACTTGTTAGACTGCATTCACAACTAAAAAATGGCAATACTTTATAAACCAACAGTATATCATGGCAATGTCAACTCTCTCATCTCACACTCCACGCTAGTGCAGTGGTTTGTAGCATGCTCAGAGATGGTGGATCATGCACGTTTTCTCAAGTTCACTAGTGTTAAAATTAAGCATGGGTTCACCAAAGTGGTGTTTGTGTAGGTGATGCCCACATGGTAATATATCGTATTTCTATCCCTCATAAATGGTTCTCTCATTGTTAAGTAGGAGGGTCGGGCTTAAGAGTTTGGTATAGTGCCAACAATCGTGTGATCAGCCGATCGTGATGTCAAACGTGGTAGAGAGATTTTGTTACCTTGAGCGTCTATAGTGTGCGCTCCTATCGGATGCAGGGCTCGGGAAGGACTGATATGGGAAAACGGAGTATCGGGTTAATGTCAGAAAGGCACAAGGATACTTGCGGTTGCGTTGTTTCGTTCCGATTTCCCTCGATACCTGTTATGTCCGTTCCTTGCGTCTACGTTGCAGACGCTGCTCGCTGTCACCCGGAAACAAAGATTCTGTTTCCGGGTAGGTCTTAAGGGCTTTTGCTACGGGGCGTGGTTTGAGCGCAAAGGTTATGCCCGGTTGGTATGGAAACCCTGAAACCGAGGCTGTAATCGATCTTATTTTTTAATGTGTACGTTCTGGTTTCAAAGTGACAAGGTTATTTTAATTTTTTAATGCAATAACCATTGATAGTTTAAGGTCTATTTTGTGGCACAAGTACTTAAGCTTAATACGTTGAATTACCTTTCATAGTCGTTATGCTTATGTAAAACACAAAGTACTTTCCGGTACAGAATACTTCAATTTTAATTTAGTTACTGCCATTGTTCGATTAAATCTAAGGATTGTCATTACTCGTATCTCATCGGTCCCTTATGTTTCTTATATTGTTTGTAGGGAACGTTAGAGAGGTTATCCTAATGATTAGCTCTGACAATAATGGGTAGGCTCTCTCATCTTTTGGATAAACTGAGCCACGGAATGTTATCGTTCAGTCCCTCGTGGTCAGTTCCCTATCTGTGCAACCATCTCTGCTCCTTTTCGAAGAGAATTCTCTCAGCATTATTGTCTTTCCTTGATAAGGTTTCCAGGATAACCCAATTTAGATCTAGTATTGTATGGCCCTTTTCTAAAAAATGGGTAGCCATTTTTGTGGTGCTCTTTTTACATTTTACATTACTTCTGTGTTCGCACAGTCTTTGTTTGGCTCTTCTGCATGTCATGCCTATGTACCTCAGGTGACATGGGCACGTAATCATGTAAATTACATGACTAGTATTGCAATTAGTATGGCTCCGTAGAGTCCATTTGAAATTTGGCAGCAGTTGTAGTTCTTTCGTGGGTTTTGTTAGACTGCACACAGAGCAAGAGCCACATGGGTAATGTCCTGTCACTTGAGGAATGCCCCACAGGTTTGTTGGTTCTTTGGTTATTCTTGGGACGGGTCTTGTGTGGACCAGAATGTCTTTGAGGTTTCGGCTTCTTTTGTTCGCGAAGCGAGGTTTAGGCCATGTGAGATTTCCTGATGTTACAATGGACCAGTTCTTATTTATTATTTTCTTTACTTTATTCGTCATAGCATTATATGTAGTGACACATGTAAGGATGTCTTCTGGTGGAGGTTTTGGTACTGTTTCAAGAAGAGATTCTCTGTTCTGATTTCTTGCCCGTTTTTGGCATTTGTTGATGACTTTCTTCGGGTAATCACGAGCCACCAATTTTTTATGTAAGTCATTGGCTTGTGTTTTGTATTCTTTGATATCACTGCAATTCTGCCTAAGTCTGAGGAATTGACTGTATGGTAAGTTTTCCCTCAGTGGGCGGGGGTGGTAACTATTGTATGAAAGGAAGCTATTTTTTGCAGTGGTTTTAAAGAAAGTTCGAGTTTTCAATGTGTTGTTTTCAGCATAAATAGTTATGTCAAGGAAGTCAATGCTTCTCTGATCTGAGCAGTAGGTGAAAGTCAGGCATTCATCTCTTTGGTTGAGCCATATGTGGAATTGTGATAGGCTGTTTTTATCTCCTTTCCAGATGACCAAAATGTCATCTATATACCGTTTCCAAAACAGTATATGATGACGATATGGATTCCGGGTCTCATCCAGGATGTGTTTATCCTCAAAGGTGCTTACATATAATCCAGCCACACTGGGGGCAAAAGTACTGCCCATAGAAGTTCCATGGCGTTGTAAGTACAGGGTATCCTTATATTGGAAAAAGTTTTCCATAAGTGCCATGCGGCAGCATTCTAGTACGAAATGTCTTGGGGTTTTGTACATCCAGGTAGAATTGAAAAGAATGTTCTCAAGGGTATCCATGGTTTTTTCTTGGGGGAGGCTCGTATAAAGGCTCTCTACATCAAAACCAGCAAGGAGCATAGTATCAGGGCAGTATTCAAAATTGTATAGTAGATTGAGGAGGTCTCGGGTGTCCTTTAAATATGTAGGGGTCTTTTGAACCAATGGTCTCAGGTATTGGTCTGCGAACTCCGAAAGGGGTTCTAATACAGACCCTATGCCCGACACAATAGGTCGTCCCGGAGGTGGTACTCGGCCTTTGTGTATCTTTGGTAGGGAGTAAAAGTAAGGAGTTCGAGGTGTCATGGTCACAAGGTAGTCTCCTTCTTTTTTTGTGATCCAATTGTTGGTCTCTCCTTCTTCTACCATCATCATGATGATTCTTTGTAGTCTTAAAGTTGGGTCTACATCCAAAATTTTGTAGAATTTCTCATCAGAGAGTAGGCTCATGCACTGTTGGTCATACCCTTCCGCCGTGAGTAGAACTATTCCTCCGCCTTTGTCGGCTGGTTTTATGACTATATTTTGGTCTGATTTTAGGGCATCCAGTGCTTGTTGTTCTGCTTTTGTTATGTTCTGAAAAGGTTTTGGTGGCCCATCCTTTAGATCATCAATTGCTTTGAAAGTTGCTAATTCAAAAGTTTGTATTTCAATAGGAACCTGAAAGTTTAATGCGCAGAACGATGACTTGTTTCTGAGACCAGTGTCTCCTTCATTGATTGGAGGAGATTCTCCTTTGAAGAAAGCTTTCAATTTCATTTTTCGGCAGAATTCTGCCACTTCACATTTTGTTTTGAACAAGTCTAGTTTGGGTGTGGGAACATATCCTAGTCCCTTGTTTAATACACTTTCTTCATCCTTTGTCAGGATTTTATTTGACAAATTTACGATGAGGGATTCATGGTTGCTCCGGATTTGGCTTTCGTCACGCTCCTCGTTTCTACCTGTCTGGTTTGATCGGACCAAGTTACTCCTCTCCTTCGTGTTCTCTGTGTTACTGGGCCATTCCCTAAAAAAGGCACTCGTTGTTGGAAGTTTTGACCTCCTTGATGTTGGATCTGATGATTCATAATTTGTGTTTACTGATAGCCAATATGCTTTTGGCGTTGCGCATAGCTTTGGACGATTGTGGCGAGAGAGAGGTTTTATGACATCGCATGGCACTAAGATTCAGCATGGACAACTTGTGAATGATCTTTTGGATGCACTTACGTTACCCAAGCAGGTGGCGATTGTTAAATGTAGTGCGCATCGTAAGGTGACGGATGATGTTGGTCGTGGTAATGCGTTTGCGGATGAGACTGCTAAGGAGACTGCCCGGAACCTTAGCACGAGAATGTATGTGACGAGTTCGGTAAGGTGGCCTACAGAGACTGGCATGTGTGAGGATACCATCGAGAGTGTGAAAACGATACAGAATGAGGCCACCGAGACTGAAAAGACGAAATGGAAAGAGAGTACGGGAAAGTTGGATGCGAATGGTTGTTGGATTGATTTGTCAGAGCACAAGAGGTGGATGTTGCCAGATGCGTATGTATTAGCTGTTGTGACGATGGCACATGGGTTAGCGCATATTAGTGCGAAAGGTATCTGCAAGTTGTTGTCTCCTGTGTGGAAGAATGATGGTATCACGAAGTGTGCTGAGAGATTGGTGAAGAATTGCATGATATGTATGATGTACAATCCTGGTAAAGGAACCCCTACGCCTCCTGGCCATTTTGCTCCCCCTTCATGCCCCTTTGAAGTAATTCAGCTAGACTTCATCCATATGGAGCGATGCAATAACTTGAAATACGTTTTAGTGGTGGTTTGCGCATTCTCCCGATGGATTGAAGCCTACCCTCTTAAAGACAACACTGCTATGTCCACTGCGAAAATCCTACTGAAGGAATACTTTCCTCGGTATGGAATGCCACGGATTGTATGGTCTGATAACGGAAGTGAGTTTATAGGGAGTGTGATGAAGAGTGTGTGTAAGGGCCTTGGAATTACTCAAAAATTCCATAGCGCCAATCATCCCCAGTCAGCAGGTTTGGTTGAGGGGTATAATGGCACCCTTAAACTCAAACTAGCGAAGATTCAGGCTACGACTGGTCTTTCGTGGCCTGACGCTTTGCCTCTAGCTCTGTTGTCAACAAGGGCGACTGTACACTCCCGAGTAGGGCTTAGTCCCTATGAAATAGTGTTCGGCCGTCCTGCAAATGTTTGGGGGGTCCCTAGACCAAGTGTGTTTTCTGATCTTGAGTACCCAATGTTGATTGATTATCTGCATGATCTGACTGCTAAACTGAGGTTAATTCATCAAAAGGTCTTTGAAGCACTGCCGACGCAGACGGAAGGTCCAGGCCACCAGCTCCAGCCCGGAGACTGGGTGGTGACGAGGAACTTTGGAAGAAAAAGAAACCTCGAGCCTCGTTTTACTGGACCCTTCCAGGTCCTCCTTGCCACGAGAACTGCTGTCCGTTTGGAAGGCCGGAAGAACTGGGTGCATGCCACCCACACCAAAAAGGTACCTATACCTTTACCAGCGGACTCGTGGGTGAGGAAAGGCATTGCTTCATCTGAAACGGAGAGATTGCAGACCTTCATACCCTTTAGCGACGCCAAACCTGTCGGAGAATGCTCAGTGCAGCAGAACGACATTGTTGAACATTTGTCATCGCAAAACTCGAGATCTGAACAATTGACTGATCAACAGAACTTTGTTCCTTCATCGGACCCATTGTTCGACGAACAGACACGTCCTGGAAGAAGCCGCTACTTTTTGCGATCTAATACCAAGGACAAATAAAAGCTTTTGTTTTTGTCCCTCGATATCTGTGACTACCCCAATTGCCACGATCAGTCTAAACACTTGTATTTTGTAAATATTGAGTTTTTTCCACATCTGTGTCTTTGCTTCCACAGCTGAAAGACTTTGTGCATATTTGTGAAATTAAGATACCTTGCATCCAGGTGTACCGTAGGGCCACGCGTGTACTTCCTTCTGGTTAGTAGGTCTTGACACTAGGTCAAAGACCGTCGGTTCCTGGGAACTCCTAGGGATTGACTACTGCTACACAGAACGAAGTGCGTCAAGAAACGTTGCGGGCGGTTTTAGGGGATGGCGTTTTCAAAACTTGTGGACTTGGAAAAAACTCAGGCGCAAAGATTCAAACTGCAACAAATTACCCGTACCAAATGCTTTATGTTTCAGGTGTTCCTTCTGTTTTTAACTGTTTCCTCGTTATTGGCTGGTGGGGTGTATTATATGATACAGTACTTCCTACCTTCTGCCATACCTACTCCTACTTCTGAACCTAAACTTACCACCACTGTGTCCCCTCATTCCTTTCACATCTTACCTCAACACGAGCAAGCTAGACGTGCAGAATTCAGGAATAATCCCTTTATTCAACTCCTTCATCAGCATCATTATTTAGTGGTTAATACTACTAATTGCTGGGTGTGTGGGTTAATGCCACATACCACGGATAAGGGAATTCCATATCTGGTCCTTCCTTATAGTTCCCAGGGTTCAGCTCGAGCATTCCAAACAATGTTTCGAAGCGCACTAGATTCCTACCCCAATCGAGAGCCACGTCCTTCCCACTTTGGCCCTGGTCCGTACCATAAGCCTTTGGCTATAGCGATCGCTGATTTAGATAGGGATATCTATGAGCCGTCGCTCATCCCAGAGGAAGAGGTGCGAGCCTACAGGGACCTGAGTGAGGTTGAGTATAGTGCGCTCGTGGGTGAAAGACAGCTTAGAAGCTCGTCTCCAATATGGATCGTACCCCACCTCGGTAATTTCTGTCTAAAAGGTCGTGGCCGAAGATCGAGAGCATATCTTGGAGAGAGTGCTTGCTCCGAGACGTATGTCTTACCGATGCTCTCGTCCCCTGTGTTTCTGGTTGCCAAGGGTACGTACTTTGTCTGTCATGATCGTGCGTATACGTGGTTGCCCTCCGACTTTGCGGGCACATGTTATATTGCGAATTTGTTGCCTCCGACATTCACCGTAGATGCAGACTATCACAAGACTAGAATTGTGAGAGGCGTGATTAGCGAAGAGGACACTGCCGGTCAAGAGGCAGGAGACTTTTTCAAGGGTTTCTTTCCGTTTTGGGGGCCTATGGTCAATAGTAGGAACCTGAGACAGTTGACTCGAGTAGTGGAATCAACAGCTAATATCACTGTCAGTGCCCTTGGTAATATCACCACAGAACTTCAGGCGGATAGGCTCATGACGTTACAAAACCGTATGGTTTTAGACGTTGTTTTAGCAGATCGAGGTGGAGTATGTAAGGCGATCCATTCGAGCTGCTGTATTTTCATTCCAGATAACGCTCCGACTGTTTATCAAGCCATCTCAAAGTTGCATAAAATCTCTGAGTCCATACACGTGGATGTAGGGGATTGGACGCTACTTGGGTGGTTTTGGGGCCTAATGTCGACTTGGGGTTGGAAGATTCTGATGATCGGCGGAGTTGTTGCAGCGTTTCTGTTCACGTGTTGCCTTTGTGTGCAGTGTGGTCCTGCCTTATGTGGCCTCTGTGCTACGACGTGTATGAGACAGCCGCCTGTTACCAAAGCAGCTCAGTTGGATAGAATTATGCTGCAGCAACATCTAGATGGTCTGATGAATATCGAATATGATTCTGACTAGTGCTTGCCTACATGAGGGCAAAAGGAGCGTCTGAGGTTCCGTGACGATCGTAAGTGGTGTTTTTGACTCGCACGAATATGGTCGAGTCTGGTATCTATGAACCGCAAATGACGAGTTTAGTGGGTGTACACAGTTTCGCTGTGCTAACCTAAACCGTTCGTTTGTTTCGTGGGTTTCTACATCCGAGCCCACTGGTTCCATCTTAGATACGGCATCCATTTTGTTTCTTGCCCTCAAGTAGCCAGCGAACGGACGCTGTCCGCTTCGCGACCCTGGGATTCCCAAGACTCTTGCGGAAGACACGTTTCCTTTGAAAGTGTCTTTATGATGAGGGGGACGATACTGTAAGGCAGATGGCCCCGCTCGAGGCTCATCTTGCCGTGCCGCTCTATTGTCTTAGCCATGCATCTCATTTGGCACGTCCCTTTTGATGCTTGCAACTCGTGTTTCCCGATACCACCCCTTTACACCCTTTCCGATCTCCCCACTGTTTCTGGTTTCCTCTGCACCTGTTTCTGTTCCTTCTTCGATCTGTTTACTGCCAATTGGAATGTACTAATGGTGGGAAGATGGGTTTTTACAGTAGGGAACCACCAAATGTTTCCGCACGTATGTTCCGGGCCCTGAATACATGAAAGCAACCCCTTCTGGCGTTTATTATGGGAACCAAGTTGTAAACCTTTGTGTACCATGTTAACATATGAGAGAAATGTGTATAAAAGGAGCGACCCACAGTAACAATTTGAAGCAGTCTCCCAGAACTTACACGTGTTGTACTTCTTGTGACTTCTGTGTTCCCTGTAGTAATAAACCTCGAATCTTTGACGCCGAAGGAAGTGTCCCGTGTCTCTGTCATTTGTACGCCGGAACAGGTTACCCACGAAGGTTTCAGGTGTTGTCCCCTGGCACCGCTGGGTCTTAGAATAACCCAGTCCTTCAGCGGGGAGGGCAAGGCTATGGGTAGGGATGCGGTTCGGGGGTGGGTATAAGAATGCAGGAGAGGAAGGCGACTTCTTCTTCCTGCATTCTGGCGTTGTTTAACTACAGTTTCAGGTTGTGCAGGCAGGCCATTTGAATAACGCATTTGGCCTGAGGATCGCGGCGTGGAGTGCTCAGTGGAGCTGTGGGTGTCATCCGGTGGTTTGCGGTGTTGCGGCGACTTAGGTGAGTAATTATGGCCCATGTTACAGTCGCGGAAGTTAGGGAGGCCTTGGGTGTTCTGGGGCGGGCCGGGCGGGAGGACTTATTGCGGCCTGGGGTATTGAGTCAGGCGTGGGTGGGCCTGGAGCGGGTCCCGCGGGCGGCCTCTGCCGAAGTAGCAGCGGCGGTGATGGCTTGTGTGGAGGAGCCTCCACTGCCAGGTCGTGATGCGTCGGGGAGGGGGCGGGGCTCATGGGGAAGAGGAGCGCGCAGAGGTTGGCATAAGAGCCTGCCTCTGCACCTGGATCCAGCTGTTGAAGTGCCCGAGGGGACTCCTGTGCAGAGGGGAGTGAGGAAAGCCCCCCTCGCGGCAGTTGAAGGCAGCCCGGTGGAGGAGGCTGAGGGACCAGGAGCGGGCGGGCAGGTATATGATGCCATGAAGTTTACAGTGCCTTTCAGGGAGGGGGGGGCTGGGTGTGATGGGGCCACCGACACTGTTTCAGGAGAAGGAAGAGCAGGGGTGGCAGCGAAGGGGAGGAGGCGGCATGTGAGGAGACTGGATTCTTTGGGGGGGACCTGCCCTTGGATCTTTCAGGAGGCCAGCATTCTAGAACTCCGGCCCTGAAGGATGTGGAAGAGAGGGGGCGGGGTATGCCTGGAGGCAGGTAGGTCTGGGAGCAGTGGGCCCTCAGGTACAGTTACCCCTTGGGGGCGCATGCAGGGTGTGGGCCCTAGAGGTCATTGCCCTCCCTTGTTACCCAGATGGGGGGGCCATGAATTTGGAAGACAAGATTAGGGAACAGCGTCAGCTGGTGCTGGAGTCTGAGGCTAGGTGGGTTGAACTGGAAGAGCTCAGGGTTGGTGCAGCTTGGGATGAGGATATGGGGGCACCCTACACCCACCGTGTAAGAGGAGCATTGGGCGGAGCAGGAGGACAGGGAGAGAGTTGAAGGGGCCCGGCGGGAGCCAGTTGGGGACGGAGGGGCCAGACAGGTGCAGTCAGGAATGGCCAGGATGGCGGTGAGGCCCGACAAAGCCAGAGCCCGCCTAGGTTGGTGCATCCTGGGGGGTAGGAAGGGATCCCAGCTGGCAGATGTCAGCAGAGGGGTGGCAGGTTTGCGGGGCGCAAGACGGCCTCTGGACGCCACCTTGAAGCAGCAGGGGGGTCTGCGGAAGACTTCCCTGCACCAGGTAAGGCGGTTGTGATGGTTGGGGTCCAGACTGACAAACCTCTAGGGAAAGAGGACGCATCTATCTGACGGGAAGGAGGACAACGATGGAAAGGGGGAGTACAAGCCTCAGACGAAACTGCCATATATGGGTCCAGCCATGCCCCTGGGGTCCCACTTATCGGATAACATTAAGAGTAGGATTTGGAAGCATGAATATGTAGACGTATTCAAGCTCTGGCACAGGGAAGTGCAGGCGAAGGAAGGATCTAAGGAGGAGGAGGAATGGGAGCTGACTAGGCGACCCAGGGTGCCAGTGAGCCGTTCTCATCTACGCAAGTATATATTGCGATAAGCATTTAGATAGGGCTATCCCCAGTTGAAGTACATGGATAACATAAGGAAGGCACAGTTACAATGTGGGGTGTTTGCCTGGTTGAGTTATGATGAGGAGTTACGGGCCCGAGTTAGTGGGAACCCCGACAAGCCTTGGGGTAAAATTTATTAGGAGCTGTGGATGCAGTGGATGGCTTCAACGCAATCGTCGGCGTCCAAGCACACGGCCAGTGTTTTGCCGGTCCCTATCGGTCCTTTCCATCGTGGCCCACCCAGTCTGGGGCTGGAGGGGCTGCTACACCTGCAGGACTCACCGTTCAATCGGCTAAGCCGGGTACCAGCACTCCCGGTGCCTGTTGGAGCTACAACAAGGGATATTGCTCGCGGTACTCTTGTAAATTCAAGCACGAGTGCTCCAAATAGGGACGCCGGCATGCAGTCACTCAATGTTTAAACTTGGTCACGCCTTCGGAGTAGTGGCGAAACACCAATGCAGAGGGTAGGGGGCAGTCTGGACAGAAGTGCGCCAACTCCGGTTAAGGTGGAGGCGATGGCCTGTGGCTCTCGTGTAACCCATACAGGGATGGGGCTTTAAAGTTGCAATGGGGTTTCACAGAGAGCTTTCGTGTGAGCTACCAGGGACCGAGGGTTCGGAGATGGGCGAACAATCTTAAATCAGCTCGGGGTGGTTGCGGCAAAATTGCAGAAGGAAGTGTTGGAAGGTAGGGTGGCTGGGCCGTTTGCGGACTAGCCTCTTGAGCATTTCATCGTTTCCCCATTGGGAGTCATGCCAAAGAAGGAGGAGGGTGAGTTTCACTTGATACATCACCTCTCTTGGACGGAGGGACCATCCGTGAATGATTTCATTGCAGAGGTAAACTCACGGGTGCTTTAGGCATCGATGGATGATGCAGTTCGCCTTGTGCGGGGTTGTGGGCCAAAGGCGGAGCTAGCGAAGTGTGATATCAAATCTGCTTTCCGCCTCTTACCAATTCACCCGGCGGAATTCGCTCTTCTGGGAATGCAGTTTGCAGGGGCAATCTACGTGGACAAGGTCTTTTCCTGTGTGCTTTTTGAGATGTTTAGCACATTTTTGCAATGGGCTTTTACACAGATTAGCGGGCATCGCAACATGAATCACTATCTGGATGACTTTCTCTTCCTTGGGAGATATCTCTTAGGGGACTGTGGCAGGGCCCTGTCACTGTTTCAGGAGATGGCGCAGCGTTTTGGAGTCCCTTTGGCACCGGAAAAAGCAGCTGGGCCCAGCTGCTGCTTGACTTTTTTGGGAATTTCAGCTGGATTCCATTCACTGGATGGCTCGCCTTCCGCAGACCAAGGTTGAGGAGATACAAGCATGTTTGCTGTGGGTGAATGGTGAGAAGAGGATTGCGTTGAGGGCAGTGCAGCAACTGTTGGGCTTCCTGAACTTCGCATTTAGGGTGGTGAGGGCTGTACGGACTTTCTGCAGGCGGCTCGGCAAGGTCATGTCGGGGGCAGTCTTACCAAATCACAGGGAATGGATTTCCATGGGGGTGCGGGCCGACTTACGGACATGGCTTACGTTCTTCACTGATTTCTATGGGGTGTCACTCGACTTTGTGGAGGAAATGATGGTGTGACAAATCCAAATTTACTCTGACACAGCCGGGGCAGCCGTTTTGGCATCTTTTGGGATGGCAGATGGTGTGCTGAGGAGTGGCCGGCTCATTGGGTGAAGCAGGGGAGGAGCATTGTGTTTCTGGTGTTTTTTCTTGGTTGGTGGCTTTGGAAGTGTGGGGATTGGAGTTTCCGAACAGGTCGGTGCTTTTCCATGTGGACAATATGACTGTGGTAGATTTGGTCAACCTGGCTGCGGGCGAGAGATTTGAGAGTGCTGCGTTTGTTGAGGAGTTTCATGCTGAAAGGTCTGGGGTTGAATGTGGTTTTTTGAGCCAAGCATGTCCCTGGAGTGAATAATAACATTGCAGATGCTTTGCCTCGTTCGCAGTGGCAGCGGTTCCAGAGAATGGCGCCTGGAGCAGATCAGTGCAAGACCAGACTGCCGGCCGGCGTCTGGGCCTTGGGGGAGTGAGAGTGTTAGGCCTGGTGGAGAACTCTGTGGTGGATTCAACAAGGCGTACCTACAGACTGGCATGGCAGCAAAATGTGACATGTGGAGATCATGCAGTAGTGGAGAAAGGGTTGTTACAGTTTGTATTACATTGTATGGACAAGGGCCTGTCGTCAGCGACCATTGCGGGGAAGTTGGCAGGGTTGTCATTCTATGGGACTTTGTTTTTCGGTTTCGACCCTACCAAAGATGTGGTCATAGGTAGGATACTCAGGGGTTGGGGTAGGGAGCAGAGGGGTGAAGGACTGTTGAGGGAGGCTGTTACTGTTGATTTGTTGGTTAAGTTGGTTGAAGTCTTGCCGTTATGTTGTTTTGACAGTTTTGAGGTTTGTATTTTCCGCTTGTGCATGGTGTGGATGTTTTTTGGAGGTTTCAGGGTCTCTGAATTGCTGGGGGCAAGGGCCAAAGGCGGCAGGAGGTATGAAGAAATCAGGTTGGACACGGGTCATCTAGGGATTTGTTTGGGTCAGTCTAAAACAGATAAGTTGGGGAGGGGAAAGTGGGTTTGGCTGTGTGAGGCTGGTTGGGAGGGAGTGTGCCTGGTGGCTGAGTGGAGTGCATTTCTAGGTTCCTCTGCGGCTATGGTGGGTGAGATCTTTTGTCATGCGTCTGGGGCTAGAGTCACAGCGACACAGTTGCTGGCAGTCTTGCGCATGGCATTGAATAGGTTGGGACTGAACCCGGCGGGATTTGGAAGGCAATCTTTCCGCATTGGGGCGGCGACGGCGGCGGCACGGTTTGGGTGGTCATGGGACAGGATCTGGCGGATTGGTAGGTGGAAGTCTCGGTATTGTGAGCGTTATGTCCGGAAGTAGGGTCCTGGTCTGGGTTTTTGGGGTACTGGG
This sequence comes from Lissotriton vulgaris, assembly GCF_964263255.1. Classification (NCBI taxonomy): domain Eukaryota; kingdom Metazoa; phylum Chordata; class Amphibia; order Caudata; family Salamandridae; genus Lissotriton; species Lissotriton vulgaris. The sequence goes on along the minus strand of NC_141694.1, from coordinate 1,146,507,507 downwards.
GACCGGAGGGTTTTGGGAGAGCTGTGTTTCAGGATGTGTACTAATTTCAATTTCTTCTCTTAGGTTGCATTGGTAGCCTGGGGGCCAAGACGGTTACATGGATTGTGGGGCATTCGTTTGTGCACTGGGCCTCCAAATATGCAGAGCAACAGGTGTACGGCTGTAACCTGGGACTCAGAGGACAACAACATGAGGTACCTTGGTGGGGGAAGGGGGGATGCGATGGGGGCACTATTGCCCTGGCTCGCGAAGATGGTTCCACAGAAAGGATGCCCGGATCTCTTGATTATCCATTTGGGGGGAAAATGACTTGATTCAGCTGTCGGGTTTGGCTCTCTCAAAGCTAATGCAAAGAGATTTGGAAGTGATGAAGCAGAAATAATCTGGGACTTGTATTGCTTGGACTGAATTTGTCCCCAGAAGGATTTGGAAGGGGGCGATCAAACATGGGGCAGTTGAGAAAGCTCAAAGGAAGTTGAAGAGAGCTATGAGGGTTTTTTTGCGAGGACAGAGACATTAAGGTGATAGCACACCCTGGACTACGACTGGAGGAAAGACTGCTTTTTAGGGATGACGGTGTGCATCTTTCGACACTAGGGGATGCATATTTTATGATGGAAGTGAGAGATGTGGATAGCAATCTTTGGAATGAGGCAATATGGTGTCACAGGAATGCTTAAAGGAATGGGGGTGAAAGATTCACAGTAGGCTCCCGGGGGGGGGGGCGGGGGGGGGGGGGGGAGGTAAGCTCCCTAAAGGGGGTTCCCTGGTTGGCGGTACTTGGGAGGGGTGGGGGAGTCACTAGCAGGCGCACCCACCTCTCGTGGGGGGAGGAGTGAATAATGGGGGTAATGGAGGCATGAGAGTAATGCCAGGATGCTAAGAGAGATCAGAAGAAAGGGATGAAGAACGGAATGGATCATGGAGTGGAATGGAAGGTTAGTCCGGAGTGTATGAAGGTTGAATTGATGTTGGGGGGAGTTGTTGTTGAATATTGTATTTGGTTGTTTATGTTTGTGCAGCCTGGTCCTAATAAATGGCCTTTTACGATTTAAACATCAGTCTGGCCTGATTAGTGCGCAATGCAGGGCTCCAGGTGAAGTAAAAACGCAGTCTGGTCTTCCCCTGTGGTCGTTCGCACGGGAGGGCCAGGCTGTGGGTAGGGGTGTGGGTAGGGGGGTGCAGGAAGGCGACTTTCTCATCCTGCATTCTGGCATTGTGGGGTGGGATAGTTTTGTTAAGGCCTCCCACCCACCTTACAGTTATTAGGGTTAAGGGGTAGGGTTGGCAGAGCGTGCCAGTTTAGGACAGGCTGCAGGGTTAGCGGTATTTGGGAGGGGTGGGGAAGACACTAGCGGGCGTACCCACCTCTCGTGGGGGAGAGGAGTGAATGATGGGGGGACTGGAGGCATGAGAGTAATGCAAGGATGCTAAGAGAGATCGGAAGAAAGGGATGAAGAACAGATGGGTCTTTGAGTGGAATGGAAAGTGAGTCAGGAGTGTATGGAGGTTGAGTTGATGTTGGGGGGGAGTTGTTGTTGATTATTGTATTTTGGTTGTTTATGTTTGTGCAGCCTGGTCCCAATAAATGGCCTTTTACACTTTAAACATCAGTGTGGCCTGATTATTGCGCGATAGTTACTAAAACGCTTACTCTCAAAAACTTACACTCAAGACGGGTAACCTGCAGGAAATAGAATGAGACCACAATGTGAACACCTCAGAATGTTTTGCCCTGAAAGGCCACTCCACCCCCTACCTGGTTAGAAACATGAATAGTAAATGAAAAAGTAATTTAACTCTGCCTTAGAAACCTCTGCGTCACAGCTCAAATTTCCAGTATTACAAGTAAAAAATAAAACTCGAAACACTGTGGGTTTATCAACATGCAAAGACGTTATGCGTTTTACTTATTACATGCTCCAGTTTCCCCGTGTGTGTAAAACAATCATCTGAGTCAACGTGATACGATGTAAGACATTGTGTCTAGTATTTTCCATACATTATGAGAACAAGTGAGTCAAAAAACGTATGGCAGATCAGAAACGTTTTCCCTACAGTGGGTCCAGTTGGTCCAAGGGCCCGGACTAATTTGTATACAAATCACTGATGTGGTAATTATGTGGGGCGACCGACCTACAACGGAGGTGTGGCAGAGACTGTATGCCTCAAGCCCTTGGGTAATAGGTCCTTGTGTCAGTGATGGGAAGCCTAATTAAGAAACCGGTGAAAATATGGCCCTGAGGCTCCTGCGATTCTGTTGGCGAGCTTCACTGACCTGTAACCACACATTAGCCATTGATTTTACCCCAGGCATTCTGACTTTCTAGGCTAGAAAGTTGCATTTTCCACATGGATTACATATAGCATTTTTTACAGTGGCGATTGCTTTTTTGAAGAAAAAAATTAAGTAAAGCTGTATTGAAGATAATGTGTCACCTTAAGAGCGTGCTTCCCTCGAGCAGATTTTTTCTTAGCATTAATGTTCTTTTTTCTTGGAAGGATGCAAGGATTATTGGTGCTGCGGGCAAAACTGCATATTCTGCCTTTTGGCGCCCCACACACCCAGCAAAATAACCTTGTTTGCATCTCCCAGCCGCAAAATACCGCTGTTTGCAGGCCCCAGCCGGTGGAGCTGTATAAGATGGCTATACTGTGACCACGTGATGGTATGTTAGTATTGGCAATGGCATGCAATGGTCTCATTTCATGGCATTCATCAAATTTAGCCGGCACCTTTGTAAAAAGCCCTGACTTTTTGCAAAACTGCTGATTTTCCGATGTTTTTGAAAATTGGGAAATCCTGGAGGGTTTGTATAGAGGATTTCCCAGTACTGTAAGAGTTTAAGGGGCACATGCATCAAAGGTTTTTCGAGCGCAAATGGTGCGATTTGCAAAAATCAACCCTTTGCGATCACAAAAGGCCATTTTGCGATGCATGAAAGTGTTGGGCACGCGCAATTTAGGTAATCACAATTTCTTGCGATTTCCTAAATTGCAATTGCATTTAAGGAATCACAATTTGTGAGTCTGGGATTTCGCTATTTGGGGCTGCAAATAACTAAGCAATTAAACTGGTCGGTAATATGCAAAAACTTTGAAAAAGGCACTAAAGTGCATTTCTCAACGTTTCATGTTACACACATGCCCTTGGGGCATGTGTGTGCGCAACATGGGTGCACACCACAATTTCAGGGGTGCAACAGGGTGTCCTTTTGACACCTTTGCACCCTTGAAATTGCATGCGCAATTTGCGAGTACCAATTGGTACTCGCAAATTGTTCCTGCAATTTCCCATTCATTCCTATGTGCCTGTAGGCCCTTAAGAATGAATGGGAAGCCCTTCCTTAATTGCAACTCGCAATTTGCAAGTCACAATTAAGGAATGTTCAGGAATCGCTAGTTTTATAGAGATTCCTACATGCATCGGCTTTTGAGAGTCCTTAATAGCGATTCCTTATTAATCACAATTTAGAACTCGCAAAATCATACCTTGATACGTGTGCCCCTAAGTATTTATATTATGTAGCTTTCCATGAAATGCATAACCATTATATATCTTCAGGATCTGGTTTGCGAGGGTGTATGCAGGTTCCAAGAGGGTGCCTGGCGTCGAGGGCGGTGTGCCAATTATGCCACCACCCCCCTCCCGTGATCCATGGTGTGTAACTAACCCACCATTCAAATGCATCATTACTATTTTTGAGGTATCCTAACCAAGGATTGCCTAAGGAGGAGTCCGCTCCCCCAAATACACTTTCTCACTGTTTTTACATAGCACATCCCGTGGTTAGGGTGGGCCTTAGAGTGCCCATACCACCAGAGTTTAGATCACTTTTTTGTCCTGATGAATGCCTGGTAAATTGACACCGTTTCAAGGCAGAAACATGTTGACTGACGATTACATTTCTGGAAATAACCAAACAATTTATTTGGACCATTTTTCCACACTAATTTTATTTATGTCCTTGTGATCAAACATTAAACACTTTTTTTGAGACACATTAGACATTTTTAACTATCACTATCACTGTTAACTAATTCACTTCACGTCTATTTTCACAATACCTGCTCCGCAGTAGATCTGGCGTTGAATCACACTGGGGGGGCATTCAGCCTCTCCAGTGGAGCCCGATGATGAAGCATGTCACCAACCAGGTTGGTGAGTGAGGGCTTTCTAAACTAACCTGAGTGGGTTTAGTTCCATTCCCCCAGCTGCTCCATTTGCTTTTCGAATTGTGTGTGCCCTTTGGTCACTCTTTTCTTGTTTATCAAAACTTAAACGGGGACTAAGAGTGTTCCTCATTCTCCCTATCTCTCTTCTTGTTGTTGTGTAACAATTATAATAGCCAGACCTGAATGGGGCTTGTAGGTTTATCAGTAAATCTCCCACCAGCAGGGCTCTTCACTCTGGATATATGAAATCTCATTCTATGCTGACTACACAGCTGAATTCCACCATTCCTGTAAAGAGGGTCAAGATGATCTCAAGGCTCAGCTGGAGGCAGCTCTAGACATGCATACAGGGGCAGGGTTCGCTACAGATGTTTGCAGTGCCCTTCTCCCTCTGAGATTCGCAGTGCAGCTCTCAATCACTGAACCTGTTAATTCCTTCCTCTGGTCAGCTCCTCTTTTTCTAGGCAGCTAAGCATAGGCACTCTTCCTCTTCAGAGACACCTGCAATGATTCTCTCTCATCAGCAAGATAACACTACCCTTCTCAGGCGTAGATCCTCGTCTCTTTCACCAAGACTTCTTCAACCCTTGATAATATACTTTAATGTGGTTGGGAAGGTGGATGTCAGAGACACCAACTTTGTATCACGAAGGTTAGCACAGGTGCTTTACTTAAGCACCAGTTAGAATTTCTGGAACCCTGATGTGTGGGCCAAGATTATCTCTGCACTTCATAGAAAAGCTCTGTATTCTATCCTCCCAAGCGGACCGTCTGGCTTATCAGAAATGTGTAAGGAATGCAATGAAAAAGTCGAGCCATACACAGGCTACTTTCCTTCTCCATTTTGCTCATCTCCACCGAGGAACACCAACATTGATTCTCTTGTTTCTGCAGACACCTATAACATAACATGTTTACTCATTCTGCTACACAAACATCAGATAAACACAAATGTGACATTTGTTAGAAATTGGGTTTCTGGTTTGGAGAGGTATACATCCTGTCAAAGCAAGAACCACAGTCCTAGTCAGATTTAGTCACAAAAACCCTGAATTAGCCTGTGCTCACCCTCGGTTAGTTTGGCACACAACAATCAGGCTTAATTTAAGAGGCCATGTGCAACGTTTTGTGCTGCACTTCAAAGAGTAAAACAGTGAAAACACCACACAAAAGGTTTCCACTCAAGGATAGGCATAGATCTAAATGTAATACATTAAAAAATACCAAAATGACAATGATCCAATAAGTAGAACCTGAGATATAGATTTGTAAAGAATAAACTTGAAAATAGCTCTTAGAATCAATAAGCACTTATTTGGGATATCTGGGAGAAGTCTCGCAGCAGAGTAGGCATCGGTTTCAATGGAGCAAACAATTTGGGCCCACTTCCAAATGTCCAGGAATGAGGCACTGCTTGTCGGTGCAGCCTCCTAGATTGTAGAGTCTAGGTGTAGAATCCGGGTGGTGGAAGTCTTTTATGTCCATGAGACTTCAAATCAGAAAGCAAGCCCTTGGAGTCACTCTGGATTTAAGTGATGAAGGTCCAGTCCTTCTCACCTAAGCAGGGAAATAGCTGGCAGCAGGGCAGAAACAGCAAAGCAGGAGTCAAGCAAAGCAGCGGTTCAGCAGCATAGCAGTCCTTCTTCCTGGCAGAGTATTACAGGCCCAGAAGTGTACTGAGTTTGTGGTGTCAGGGTGCCATACATATACCCAGTTGTGCCTTTGAAGTGAAGGAGACTTCAAAGAAGGGTCTTTGAAGTTCACATAGGTCCTCCCTTCTTGCCCTGACTCCAGACTCACTACAGGGGGGTATGGAGCCTTTTGTGTGAGGATAGGACATATCCTATTCAGGTGTAAGTTTGAGGCTCTGCCCACCTCCTCGCTCCCATCCTTCCAGGATGGCCCATCAAGTCACACCTAGGATCCCGTTGTGTGTGGCTGTCCAGAGGGAATACATAAATTCCAGCTGTCACCCAACCCAGACATGCATTCAGAGACAGACAGTACTCACCAAATGTCAACAATGTATGAAAATGTCAACTTTCTAAAAGTGTCATTTCAGAATTCCAATTTAAAATCCAACTTCACCATAAGTTGCGATATCAAATTGTGATTCCAGAGATGTCAAAGCCAAAAGTCTATCTCTAAGCAAATGGGAATACGGTACTCTTGATGTTATCCTATGGGAGAGAAAGGCCTTGCAGTAGTGAAAAACAAATAGGAAGATTGTTCACAACCTGGGCATGCAAAACTTAAAAGTACATTTCCTACCTTTTAAATACATTGCACCCTGCCATCAAGGTTGTTCAGGGCCTACCTTAGGTGTAACATATACGTATAAAAAGGGAAGGTTTGGGCCTGGCAAGTGGGTTATCTTGCCAGTATGAAATGGCAGCGTAAACTGCTCATACAGGCTTCTGAAATGGCAGGCTTGAACCATGGTTAGAGGGCTACTTAAGTGGGAGCCAAAATAAGTGCTGCAGACCATGATGTCATAGATGTAATCACTGGTATAATCAATAGTATCATTTAAGATGTCATCAGTGATATATTTTACATTTTACATGTCTTTCACTGTGTACTCTCCATTAGCCCTCAGGAATGGAAATCACATAAGCAATATAAAAATCCCATAACGATGTCCAGCTTTCAAATCAGTACCTTAGATCAGCTTGATGAACTCAGAAACAAGATACAATTTGGCTCGCCCAATGACCATTGTCCTGCTAGGATACAAAAATAACTTCTTTCTCATTTCCCAGTTACTTTTCTCTCTCTTCTCAACATCTACTTAGAGCAAGGGGAAGTCCCACGTGCCTTCAAAGAAGCAGTGTTAGTCCCATTACAAAAGAAGGCTGGAGTAGACCCCAGCCTTCTGAGCAATTACTGACCTATTTCACTCCTACCTTATCCGGAAAAATTGCTGGAGGGACATGTAGCAAAACCTTTTTGTGCATTCATCGAAGAAACACATTTTCTGGATTCTCATCAGGCAGGCGTCAGACCATTACACTCTACTGAATCAGTTATCTTGAGTGTTATGGATGATCTGAAGGAAGGAGCAGACAGGGGGTGTACACAGGCCTTGGTACTTCTTGAACTGTCCACTGCATTCAATGCCGTGGATCATTTCATCTTAGCGGATAGAATGGCAGAGGCAGGTCTGAGGGGCGCAGCTCTGGATTGGATGCTATCCTTTTTAGGGGCACACACCAAGTCCATTAGGCTGGCACCTTTCAACTCAGCCTGGGTCAATACCACATGTGGGGTATCTCAAGGGTCATCCCTTTCCCCCCATCTGTTCAATATATATATCTGTCCTCTGATTCATGCACTTCAAAAAAGGGGCGTGAAGGTATATAATTACGCAGATGACATGCGGCTGATTTTTCCGATTGATGAAACAAACGACTCCAAGGATTT